>NW_026948188.1:0-327500 GCF_963921235.1 Mobula hypostoma | reverse complement strand
GCAGGATACTTGGTAGTGTGGAGGAACAGAGGGATCTGGGGGTACATGTCCACAGATCCCTGAAAGTTGGATAGGGTAGTTAAGAAAAACTTTCCTCTAATATCCCCCTTGAACTTCCCATCCCTTACCTTAAAGCCATGTGCTTTAAGCTTATGGGGTGTTAGCTTTCATAAGTCGAGGGATAGAGTTTAAGAGTCGCGATGTAATGAAGCAGCTCTATAAAACTCTGGTTAGGCCACACTTGGAGTCCTGTGTCCAGTTCTGGTCGCCTCACTATAGGAAGGATGTGGAAGCATTGGAAAGGGTACAGAGGAGATTTACCAGGATGCTGCCTGGTTTAGAGAGTATGCATTATGATCAGAGATTAAGGGAGCTAGGGCTTTACTCTTTGGAGAGAAGGAGGATGAGAGGAGACATGATAGAGGTGTACAAGATAATAAGAGGAATAGATAGAGTGGATAGCCAGCACCTCTTCCCCAGGACACCACTGCTCAATACAAGAGGACACGACTTTAAGGTAAGGGGTGGGAAGTTCAAGGGGGGTATTAGAGGAAGGTTTTTTTTACTCAGAGAGTGGTTGGTGCGTGGAATGCACTGCCTGAGTCAGTGATGGAGGCAGATACACTAGTGAAGTTTAAGAGACTACTAGACAGGTATATGGAGGAATTTAAGGTGGGGGGTTATATGGGAGGCAGGGTTTGATCATTAGCTTTCGTCATTCAGGACCCCCATCACCCCTTCACGGCCTCTTCTCATTGCTACCATCGGGGAGGAGGGACGGGAGACTGAAGGCCCACACTCAACGATTCAGGAACTTAATGACTATCGCCTGGCAGCATTCACCTCAACAGTGATGAAAACGCTTTGAGAGGTCGGTCATGACCGGACTGAACCCCGGCCTCAGCAAGGACCTGGACCCACTGCGGCAGGCGCAATCTCAACGGCTCTCCGCCCGGCTTGCGACCACCCGGACAGCGCAGACACCTAACGTCAGGTTCGTCGACTGTAGATCAGAATTTAGTGCCAGCCCTCCCACAACCCTGAGCGAGAAGCGGCAGAACCTGGGCCTCCGTACCTCCCTCTGCAACTGGATCCTCGACTTCCTCACCCGAAGACCACAATCTGTGCGATAGTGAGAAAAGAATTCTCTTCAGATGTATGATCTTTGATGATCACGGGTGAGAAGCACCAGAATGAACTTACTTCCGAGCGTTGTGTAAGAAGACCGTGAAAGGTTTCTTCACGAACAAGAAGGAAAGTGGAGCTGAGGGACGGAAGAGACGGAAGTTGGAGGCGGAGGAAGCCAAGAAGTCGAGCATGTTCTTCATGCCCTTCTTTGAAAAGGCCGGAACAAGTAGTTCGACACGTTCCATGGAGGCGCCTGCACCTGCTACAAGTTTGTTAGAATCCGAAGGCCGATCGAGTACAAATGCCTCTCAAGCCGAGAGGAAGTCAAGTCAGATAGATGAGAGAATGGCGAGATTAAGAGTGAGGCTGCCACAGAGAACGTGGACATGACAGGAGGGGAAGACGATGGTGGTGGTGGTGATGATGAGTTTATTGACGAGATTGAACCTGACGACACTGAACCTAGTGAACTGGATGGTGTCAAAGAGCTTCGAACTGTCACACCAGAGGTGATTGAACAGCATGAGATTGGACTTCTGAAGTTCGACAAGGACACTGGAAAAGCAATTCGTCCTGACGCGTTGAGAACAGAAAAATTAAAGCTGGGTTCGAAGTATTTCCAGAACAGTGAGGGGCCTTTCCTACCAACAAATTGCTCAACGAATAAAATTTGGTTCAAAAGGAAACTGAGAAATGGTTGTGGTGAGGAAGTGACTCGCTCATGGTTGGTCTATTCCCCTTCTAAAAAGTCCGCATTTTGTATCTGTTGTCTTCACTATTCCGCGTCAGACCATCAATCCTCATTGGAACAGGAAAGTGCGTTCAACCAGTGGAAAACACCTGAAAGGATTAGTCTTCATGAAAATGCCAAGAACCATCGGGAATGCTTCACACAGTGGAAAGAAATTTAGCTGGAAAGAGGAGTTATTGACGCTATATTTCGGTCACAGATTGAGAAGGAAAAGCAGAATTGGCCTGATATCTTGACGAGAATCCTTCACTGCATAAAATTCCTTGCGACTCAGAACCTGGCTTTGCGAGGACACAGGGAGTCACTTCAGCTAGATGATGACTCCAACGTGGGAAATTTCCTTGGCTTACTGAAACTACTGGCCATCTTTGACCCCGTCATAAAAGAACACCTCACTCACGTGGAAAGTCATCCTGGATCCACGTCTTATCTTTCACCGGGTGCCCAGAATGATTTCATTTGGAACAAAGTACTCATTCGCATTGACCGCATTCAAAAGAGGCCGCAGGATCCTAGCAATAGACAATAGGTGCAGGAGTCGGCCATTCGGCCCTTCGAGCCAGCACCGCCATTCACTGTGATCCTGGCTGATCATCCACAATCAGTATCCAGTTCCTGCCTTATCCCCATAACCTCTGATTCCGCTATCTTTAAGAGCTCTATCCATCTCTTTCTTGAAAGCATCCAGAGACTTGGCCTCCACAGCCTTCTGGGGCAGAGCATTCCACATATCCACCACTCTCTGGGTGAGAAAGTTTTTCCTCAACTCCGTTCTAAATGACCGACCCCTTATTCTTAAACTGTGGCCTCTGGGTCTGGACTCACCCATCAGCGGGAACATGCTTCCTGCCTCCAGCGTGTCCAATCCCTTAATAATCTTATATGTTTCAATAAGATCCTCTCTCAGCCTTCTAAATTCCAGAGTATACAAGCCCAGTCGCTCCAATCTTTCAACATATGACAGTCCCGCCATCCCAGGAATTAACCTTGTGAACCTACGCTGCACTCCCTCAATAGCAAGAATGTCCTTCCTCAAATTTGGAGACCAAAACTGCACACAGTACTCCAGGTGTGGTCTCACCAGGGCCCTGTACAGCTGCAGAAGGACCTCTTTGCTCTTATACTCAATTCCCCTTGTTATGAAGGCCAGCATGCCATTCACTTTCTTCACTGCCTGCTGTACCTGCATGCTTGCTTTCAGTGACTGATGTACAAGAACACCTAGATCTCGTTGTGCATGAACTTCCACGATACTGCCCTGGATTTAAAAGCCCTCCGAGATCATTTTTATGACGAAGGAGAAGTGTTGGTCAGTGAGTCATTCGAAGAAGGAGTCGGTCTCTGTCAAGAACAGAATATTAAAGTTGAAAGACGTCAGAGACGAAAGAAACGAATGGCTGATGAGAACTCGAGAGACGCCGGGTTAACCACGAAGGAGGAAATGGAAAGAGTCATGAAGGGAACACTCGACCGTCTTCACAGAGAAATGGACGAAAGGTTCGCTCGTTTGCACGACACCGACGCCAACTTTGGGTTCCTTCTCAACGTCGAGGGACCGTGTTACGGCACCGACAGGAACGACCTAAAGAAGAAGTGTGAAAATTTGGGCGAATTGTACAGCTCTGATGTTGATGGACAGCAGCTACATGAAGAAATTTTGGATTGCAGAATGTTGCTATCAAGGCGAGTCAACATGAAAATAACAAAACCTGAAGAGCTTCTTGAATTTATTGTTCAGTATGGAGATGAGAGCATCTTCCCCAATCTTCGCATTGCTGACCATCGCAGTTTCCATCGCCAGCTGTGAGAGATCACTCAGCAAGTTAAAACTAACACTTTCGTATCTGAGAGCCTCCATGGGTCAAGGCAGACTCCGTGATCTTGCTCTGCTGAGTGTAGAAAGAGAAGAAACTGAAAAAAAACTGACTTTGATCACATCACAGACCAATTTGCATCAGTGAAAGCCAGGAAGGTGCAGTTCTAATTTTCATTTGTTAATTAAAAGATTAACGAGCTTGACCTGTATTTTTGGGCTGATATTATGGTAAAGTTGTCTAAAAGATTCGTACGGCCAGATTTGGGATCAGCTTCTCTCCGACTGTGATAAGACTGCTGAACGGATCCTGACCCGGATCTGGGCCGCACCCTCCAAATATCCGGACCTGCCTCTCAGTTTTTTTGCACTACCTGACTTTCCCTTTTCTATTTTATGATTTAAATTTTTAATATTTACTATCGATTTGTATTCCAGGGAGCGCGAAGCGCAGAATCAAATATCGCTGTGATGATTGTACGCTCTAGTATCAATTGTTTGGCGACAATAAAGTGTAAAGTATTTGGAAAATAACAGCGAATAAAAAGTAAGTGTTACAGCACACAAATATAAAAGTACTGAGACAGTACAATATGGGTGCAATACTGCTTAGCGCTGTGATGTGAGGTTCAGCATAAAAGAAGCTCTTCCTGTGCCTGCTGGTGCGGGAGCGGAGGCTCCTGTAGCGCCTACCGGATGGGAGGAGAGTAAACAGTCCATGGTTAGGGTGAGATGCATCCTTGATAATGCTTTTCGCCCTGCCCGGGCAGCGTTTATGGTAGATGTTCTCAATGGTGGGCAATTGGGTGCCGATAATCCGCTGGGCAGTTTTCACCACACGCTGGAGTGCTTTGCGGTCCGATCCGGGACAATGGCCAAACCACACTGAGATGCAGTTGGAAGCGCAGAATCAAATATCGCTGTGATGATTGTACGCTCCAGTATCAATCGTTTGGCGACAATGAAGTATAAAGTAATAAAGTCAGATGCTTGGACGGGGCGCAATTTCAATGCTCGCCACGGGCGCTATTTTCCGTAGATACGCCCCAGGCAGAGAGCTGCAGGCTCCGCCAACTTCATCACGAGCACTCGCCTCCCCAGCGTCCAGGAGCGGTGCTTCAACGCGACGCTACCCAAGCGGACCAGTCACAGCTGTTGCGGTCCGCCTTGCCGCGAGGCGCGGTTACGTTTCGGGAGAGGGGCCCGTCGCAGCAACGCGGGCTCCGGCGTGGGGATCCGCGTCAGCCTCAGCGGAGGGTTGGCGGCGACCCAGTGCTTACGGCGTCACGTTGACGCAGAAGTACAAGTCAGGCTTCAGACTCGTTTTCCAATCCAGGCGACATCTGCAGGAGGAGGAGAAGATGGCAGTGCGCGCGGCCTCTCCGGTGATGAATATCTGTTATCTGTCAAGCAAGGGGCCGTGCACAATCCTGATTTGATGGAGACGGACGTGAGAGCACGGAGGAACATCTGGAAAACTTCCGAAATGCCCGGTTCACTGCCGCTGTTACTGTGCGGTAACCGGAATCTCCGGAGCAGAAGGCCCCGAATCCTCGGCTTTGCTTCTTTCAGCGGCCGGGGCAAGGTCGAAGGCGCTCGGCAGAGGATGGCGCTCGGGAGGCTGTATCGGAGGGGCTGGTCGGAGGCTCGGAGTTTTCGGACGGACGGACTCGCTGTCGGCTGTGGTCGGCTGCTTCCAAGGCATCGGCAAGTTGATGGTGCCTGGAGGTTTATGGCAGGGAGTTTCTCCCTTTTGCCGCCTGCTATCGGGGACTCGGGAGTCAATCGACTCTGGGACTTTGAGACTTCTTTTTTACCGTGCCCATGGTTTGTTCTTCATCAAATTATGGTATTCCTTTGCACTGCTTTAAGTATGTTAAAATCATGCGGTTCTGTCAGCGTTAGTCTTTGGTTTGTCCTGTTTTTCTGTGATATCACTCCGGAGAAACACTGTATCATTTCTTAATGCATGTATGCATTTCTAAATGACAATAAAAGAGGACTGAGTGTCCTCATAGTCTAATCCTGGTGAATCTCCTCTGAACCCTCTCCATAGCTTCCACATCCTTCCTATAATGAGGCCACCAGAACTGAACACAATACTCTAAGTGTGGCCTCACCAGGGATTTGTAGAGTTGCAACATGACCTCTCTGCTCTCTACCTTGCTGTCTATTGTGCTTTTTTTAACACGACCCAATTTATATTTTTATAAATGCCCGATTTAGTTTAATTTGATACGCTCGGCAGTCCAAAGGGCCTATTTCGAGCTGGATCTCTAAAGAAGAAAATGAATAAGCATAGCCTGAAACATCCCCTCCGAACTTCACGTATTTATAAAGCGCGGAACGGCCCCTTCGAGACGCCTGGCCACCCAGCAATCCCCCGACTGAACCCCAGCCCGAGCACGGGGGCAATTCACCCACCAAACGAGGAAGGCAAACGCCACGTTAGCATTTACTTCAAGGGGTCTGGAAATGCAAGAGCAGGGATGTGATGTGATAAGGCACTGGTGAGGCCTCGCCTTGAGTAATGTGAACAGTTTTACTTTACTGTCGCCAAACAATTGATACTAGAGCGTACGATCATCACAGCGATATCTGATTCTGTGCTTCCCGCTCCCTGAGTTACAAATCGATAGTAAGTAGTAAAAATTTAAATTATAAATCATAAACAGAAAATGGGAAGTAAGGTAGTGCAAAAAAACCGAGAGGCAGGTCCGGATATTTGGATCCAGACCCGGGTCAGGATCCGTTCAGCAGTCTTATCACAGTTGGAAAGAAGCTGTTCCCAAATCTGGCCGTACGAGTCTTCAAGCTCCTGAGCCTTCTCCCGGAGGGAAGAGGGATGAAAAGTGTGTTGGCTGGGTGGGTCGTGTCCTTGATTATCCTGGCAGCACTGCTCCAACAGCGTGCGGTGTAAAGTGAGTCCACGGACGGAAGATTGGTTTGTGTGATGTGCTGGGCCGTGTTCACAATCTTCTGCAGCTTCTTCCGGTCTTGGACAGGACAACTTCCGTACCAGGTTGTGATGCACCCGAGAAGAATGCTTTATATGGTGCATCTATAAAAATTAGTGAGGGTTTTAGGGGACAGGCCAAATTTCTTTAGTTTTCTCAGGAAGTAAAGGTGCTGGTGGGCCTTCTTGGCAGTGGACTCTGCTTGGTTGGACCAAGTCAAGTCATTTGTGATACTGACCCCCCCCCTCATCTTAGAAAAGATGTGCTGGCATAGGAGAGGGTCCAGAGGAGGTTCACAAGGACGATTCCGGGAATGAAAGGGTTATCATACGAGGAACTTTTGATGGCTCTGGGCCTGCACCCGCCGGAATTCAGAAGGATGAGGGGGGGGATCTTATTCGAATGTTGAAAGGCCGACGCGGAGTAGATGTGGAGAGGGTGCTTCCCGTGGTGGGGGAGTCTAGGACGAGAGGGCACCGCCTCGGGACAGAGGGGCCGCCCTTTCAAAACAGAGACGCGGAGACGTTTCTTTCGCCGGGGGTGGTGAATGAGTGGGACTTGTTACCGCAGGCAGCTGTGGAGGCCAGGCCGTTGGGGTGGGGAGGGGGGGGGGGTCGATAGGCTCCTGATTGGACATGGGATCAAAGGTTACGGGGAGAAGGCCGGAGGAGCGGGGAAAAAGGATCAGCCGCGATCGAATAGCGGAGGTTCGGCTCCCAGGTCTCGCAGTCGAACATCCTCCTGGGGACGCACGCGGTTCACGGGGGGGGGGAGAGAGAACATACAGACTACTCAGAAGGCGTTACGCTGCACAGACAGCGCACTGCCGGGGGTCTGGCGGACTGCACGCAGGCAGCAGAGAGATCTGGGTATCCAATTACCACTTTGTTTAGATTAAGACGGGCATAAAACCAGTGCAGGGGTGTGGGCCGCGAACGGCCAGAGGAGACTTGGGCCTCGTTAGCTTAAACAGGCGCCCTCTAGCGTCAGCCTGCCCGTCTCTGCCTCCGGTCACTAGGATGTAACTAGTAGAGTGGATAGGCGAGAACCAGTGGTGTGGTATATTTGGATTTTCAAAAGGCTTTTGACAAGGTCCCACACAGGAGATTAGTGTGCAAACTTAAAGCACACGGTATTGGGGGTAAGGTATTGGTGTGGGTGGAGAATTGGTTGGCAGACAGGAAGCAAAGAGTGGGAATAAACGGGACCTTTTCAGAATGGCAGGCAGTGACTAGTGGGGTACCGCAAGGCTCAGTGCTGGGACCCCAGTTGTTTACAATATATATTAATGACTTGGATGAGGGAATTAAATGCAGCATCTCCAAGTTTGCGGATGACACAAAGCTGGGCGGCAGTGTTAGCTGTGAGGAGGATGCTAAGAGGATGCAGGGTGACTTGGATAGGTTGGGTGAGTGGGCAAACTCATGGCAGATGCAATTTAATGTGGATAAATGTGAAGTTATCCACTTTGGTGGCAAAAATAGGAAAACAGATTATTATCTGAATGGTGGCCGATTAGGAAAAGGGGAGGTGCAACGAGACCTGGGCGTCATTATACACCAGTCATTGAAAGTGGGCATGCAGGTACAGCAGGCGGTGAAAAAGGCGAACGGTATGCTGGCATTTATAGCGAGAGGATTCGAGTACTGTGTGCAGTTTTGGTCTCCAAATTTGAGGAAGGACATTCTTGCTATTGAGGGAGTGCAGCGAAGGTTCACAAGGTTAATTCCCGGGATGGCGGGACTGTCATATGTCGAAAGATTGGAGCGACTGGGCTTGTATACTCTGGAATTTAGAAGGATGAGAGAGGATCAGATTGAAACATATAAGATTATTAAGGGATTGGACACGCTGGAGGCAGGAAGCATGTTCCCACTGATGGGTGAGTCCAGAACCAGAGGCCACAGTTTAAGAATAAGGGGTAGGCCATTCAGAACGGAGTTGAGGAAAAATTTTTTCACCCAGAGAGTGGTGGATATGTGGAATGCTCTGCCCCAGAAGGCTGTGGAGACCAAGTCTCTGGATGCTTTCAAGAAAGAGATGGATAGAGCTCTTAAAGATAGCGGAATCAGAGGTTATAGGGATAAGGCAGGAACTGGATACTGATTGTGGGTGATCAGCCAGGATCACAGTGAATGGCGGTGCTGGCTCGAAGGGCCGAACGACCTACTCCTGTACCTATTGTCTATTGACCGAAACTGCACACGACACCCGAGATGAGGCCTCCCCCAACAACTGATACATCCCACCTCCTGCGCCTGATTTGCGAAAGCCAACGGGCCAAAAGCTTTCTTTGCGTCCCTCTCTTGGAGATTTCTGTCCCCCGCGCCGCTGAGCTGCCGAGCCCCGCACGCGGAGCCACACACGAAGGCCGGGAGCCGCCGCCGGCTCCCCGAACCGCAGGCTCCCACCCCCTCCCGATTTCTCACCGTCTCCCGATGACGCTGGTAGAACTCCGCTGAGCAGGGGAGTACGGAACAGGAGAGGGGGCCGTCACCGTCGTCCAGCGAGGTCTCCGCCGTGTCTGTGTGGGGGAGGGGGGTGCAAGTAGAGAGAGTGGGTCAGGCTGTGTTCTGTGGGAGGCGTGGGGGGGGAATCAAAGGAGAAGAGGGGGCATTCGAGGGAGAGAGGAGACAAGAGAGGGGGCTGTCCCCTTTGTAGGGAGCACACTGCATGCATGCGTGCGTGCGTGTGGTGGGGGGAGCAAGCGAGAGGCGCGTCAGTCGAGCGGGACGAAAGAGAGCGGGGGGAGGGAGGGAAGGGTGCCCCCATCCTCCGCTGCGTCTGCCGGGGCGGGGGGGGGAGCAGGAGGAGAGGGGCGGCCGGTGGATAGATGAGGGTAGTGCAGTGGATGTGATCTATATGGATTTTAGTAAGGCATTTGAGAAGGTTCCACACGGTAGGCTTATTCAGAAAGTCAGAAGGCATGGGATCCAGGGAAGTTTGGCCAGGTGGATTCAGAATTGGCTTCCCTGCAGAAGGCAGAGGGTGGTGGTGGAGGGAGTAAATTCAGATTGGAGGATTGTGACTAGTGGTGCCCCACAAGGATCTGTTCTGGGACCTCTACTTTTCGTGATTTTTATTAACGACCTGGATGTGGGGGTAGAAGGGTGGGTTGGCAAGTTTGCAGACGACACAAAGGTTGGTGGTGTTGTAAACAGTGTAGAGGATTGTCAAAGATTGCAGAGAGACATTGATAGGATGCAGAAGTGGGCTGAGAAGTGGCAGATGGAGTTCAACCCGGAGAAGTGTGAGGTGGTACACTTTGGAAGAACAAACTCCAAGACAGAGTACAAAGTAAATGGCAGGATACTTGGTAGTGTGGAGGAGCAGAGGGATCTGGGGGTACATGTCCACAGATCCCTGAAAGTTGCCTCACAGGTGGATAGGGTAGTTAAGAAAGCTTATGGGGTGTTAGCTTTCATAAGTTGAGGGATAGAGTTTAAGAGTTGCGATGTAATGATGCAGCTCTATAAAACTCTGGTTAGGCCACACTTGGAGTACTGTGTCCAGTTCTGGTCACCTCACTATAGGAAGGATGTGGAAGCATTGGAAAGGGTACAAAGGAGACTTACCAGGATGCTGCCTGGTTTAGAGAGTATGCATTATGATCAGAGATTAAGGGAGCTAGGGCTTTACTCTTTGGAGAGAAGGAGGATGAGAGGAGACATGATGGAGGTGTACAAGATAATAAGAGGAATAGATAGAGTGGATAGCCAGCGCCTCTTCCCCAGGGCACCACTGCTCAATACAAGAGGACATGGCTTTAAGGTAAGGGCTGGGAAGTTCAAGGGGGATATTAGAGGAAGGTTTTTCACTCAGAGAGTGGTTGGTGCGTGGAATACACTGCCTGAGTCAGTGATGGAGGCAGATACACTAGAGAAGTTTAAGAGACTACTAGACAGGTATATGGAGGAATTTAAGGTGGGAGGTTATATGGGAAGCAGGGTTTGAGGGTCGGCACAACATTGTGGGCCGAAGGGCCTGTACTGTGCTGTACTGTTCTATGTTCTATAGGAGCTGGGCGGGAGGGGAAATGGAGAGAGGGAGGTCGCGGGGAGCGGGGGAGAAGAGCTGAGAGAGAGCGACTGAGAGTTCGGAGATCGGAGGGCGGGAGGAGAAGATGGTGGCGCGACGCAGCTCGCGGCAGCCACTCCGGTGAACGATATCTGTTATCTGTCAAGTAGGGGGCCGTGCACAATCCTGACTTGATGGAGACGGACGTGAGAGTACAGAGGAACATCTGGAGAAACTTCTGAAATGCCCGGTTCACTGCCGCTGCTACTGTGCGATCCGGAATCTCCAGAGGGGAAGGCCCCGAGTCCTCGGCTTTGCTTGTTGCTGGCGGTCACGGCCGGGGTCGAAGCGATCGGCAGGGGATGGTGCTCGGTGCTCGGTGTCGGAGGCTCAAAGTTTTCGGACGGATTCAGAGTCGGCTGCGGTCGGGAGCTTCCAACGCATCGGCAAGTTGGCGGGGCTGGAGGTTCATGGCAGGGAGCGATCCTCCCTTCTGCCGTCTCCATGAGATGATGGGACTTTCGGGAGACTTTGAGACTTTTTTTTTAACCGTGCCCATGGTCTGTTCTTCATCAAATTACAGTATTGCTTTGCACTGTTGTAACTATTTCTTATAATTATGTGGTTTTGTCAGTCTTAGTGTTGATTTGTCCTGTGTTTCTGTGATATCTCTCTGGATGAACGTTGTATCATTTCTTAATGCATGCATTTCTAGATGACAATAAACGAGGACTGAGTGTCCTCATGATCTAAAATCTAAAGGGGTCGAGGAGGAGGGGTCGGGGAGGGGGAAGGCGGACGAGGGGAGGGCCGACACTCACCCGATCTGCGGGGCTTCTTCGTAGAGCTCGCGCCCTCCCTCTCCCCGTCCCCAGGGGCGGCCTCCAGCGTCCTCGGAGTCTGGCGGGAGAGGAGGGGAGGGCCGAGAGAGACAAGCACGAGAAAGGAGTCGTAAGGTCACAGAATCTTACAATCGGTTGGCCCTCAGCCCCATCCGAGCCAGTACCCTCTGCCCGTATCCCTCTCAGCCTTTTCTATCCGAGTGTCGCTAATGTACCTGCCTCGGCCACTTCCTCCGGCAGTTCCAACCACAGACGGACCACCGTATCCCTCGAAACCGTTCCTATCCGTGTCCCTGTCCGAGTGTCGTTAATGTTCCTGCCTCGACCACTTCCCCCGGCAGCTCCTTCCACAGACGGACCACCATATCCCTCTAAACCTCTCCTATCCGTGTCCCTGTCCGAGTGTCGCTAATGTACCTGCCTCGACCACTTCCCCCGGCAGCTCCTTCCACAGACGGACCACCGTATCCCTCTAAACCTTCCCTATCCGTGTCCTTGTCCGAGTGTTGTACCTGCCTCGGCCACTTCCCCCGGCAGCTCCTTCCACAGACGGACCACCGTATCCCTCTAAACCTTCCCTATCCGTGTCCCTGTCCGAGTGTCGTTAATGTCCCTACCTCGGCCACTTCCCCAGGCAGCTCCTTCCACAGATGGACCACCGTATCCCGTTTTCCTAAGATCACCCTCCCTCTGGGGGCCCCCGATTAAGTCTCTCTCTCTGCTCCCACGCCCTTTTCTTCCTTGTCCTCTGCCTTCCTCTCTTCTCCCTCTCCCTTCGCTCTCGTACTCCTCTCCCGCCCTCCCTCCTGGCTCCACATCTCCTTTCCCCTCCTCCATCTCTCTCTCTCGCCTCCCGCACGCTCTCTCCTCCTCTCTGTCCCGCTCTTCATCGGCCTTCCCTCTCGTTACTTCCTCCTTTTCCTCAAGTCTCTCTCTTTCATCTCCCCCTCCCCTGTATCTCTCTCTCCCGTTTATTCCTGTTCATCTCCTCCTTTCCACTTCTCTCCGTCCTTTTCCCTTCCTCTCACTACCTTTTTCACACCCGCTCGTCCCTCCTGTTCCTCTGTCGTTCTCTTCCACTCAATCTCTCTGCCTCTCACCCCCTCTTCTCTCTCTGTTCCTCCTCTCAACCCTCCCTCTCTCTTCACCCCTCATCACTTCGCCTCTTTCCCACCCTCTTTCCACCTGTTCCCTTTCCTCTCTGCTCTCAACCCATCTCTCCCTCTCCCCTCCTCCTCTTTCTCACTCTTTGCTCCCTCTCTCTAACTCACTCCCTTCCCTCCGCACAGCCTCAATCCAAAACCGCAAGACGTTGGTTTGCAGGCTATCAGGACGGCGAGTGGGACGTTGGGCTTCATTGCGAGAGGGATTGAATTCAAGAGCAGGGAGGTTATGCTGCAACTGTACAGGGTACTGGTGAGGCCGCACGTGGAGTACTGCGTGCAGTTCTGGTCTCCATACTTGAGGAAGGATATACTGGCTTTAGAGGAGGTTCACTGGGTGGGGTAGGTTCGATGGGCCGGATGGCCAACTCCTGCTCCTGTTTATGTTCCTGTGCAATCCATAAGCTCTCTCTCCCCCTCACTCCCCTTTCCCTCCCTCCTCTCCTCGTGCTCATTCCTCTACTGCCCTCTCTGTCACCAAACCGTTCGGAGTGAAGACCTGCTCCAGGACTTCCCACTCCGATCTCCCCACCCGGACCTCCGTCGGGTCATCCGCCCCTTCCGGCGGGAGGGGAGGGAGGGGTCCTTTCCCAGCGGCCGATACCCCCTCGCCCTCCCGGACCTGTGACAGGACGTCCTGCCCCCACCCCAAGGGAGGTGTGAGTGTCCCAGTGGCCGATCACTCCCCCTCGCCCCTCCCGGACCCGTGACGGGACGACCCCACCCCAGGGGATGTGTGAGTGTCCCAGCAGCCGACCCCACCCCCCCTCGCCCCTCCCGGACCTGTGAGGGGGCGACGTCCGGCCCCGGGGTCAAGTGCTGGTGGAGCAGGGCGACCAGGTGACCCTGCTCGGTGTCCCGCAGTGCCTGGCAGAAGGCGTCGAAAGCGGACGGACCCCGCTTTGGCAGCAGACGTAGCAGCTCCACATTGCGGCTGAATGGGCCACTCTTGGCCTGCCGATGGGGGGTGGGAGGGGGAGATGGGGGGGTGTGAGGGAAGGGGGGAGAGAGGAAGGGAGGGGAGAGGAGGGAGGGGAGAGCAGAGGAGAGGGGAGAAGAGGGAGGGAGGGGAGAGGAGGGAGGGAGGGGAGAGGAAGGGGGGAGGGAAGAGGAGGGAGGGGAGAGGAAGGGGAAGGGAAGAGGAAGGAGGGGAGAGGAACGAGGGGAGAAGAGGAAGGGAGGGGAGAGGAAGGGGAGAAGAGGAAGGGAGGGGAGAGGAACGAGGGGAGAAGAGGAAGGGAGGGGAGAGGAGGGAAGGAGGGGAGAGAAGGGAGGGGAGAAGAGAGGGGAGGGAAGAGGAGAGAGAGAGGGGAGGGAAGAGGGGGAAGGAAGAGGAGGGAGGGAGGGGAGGGGGGAAGGGAGGGGAGAGAGGAGAGGAGAGGAAGGGGAGAGGAGAGGAGAGGAAGGGAAGAGGAGGGACGGGAGAAGGGGAGGAGAGGAGGGAGGGGAGAAGAGGGGGAGAGGAAGGGGGGAGAGGAAGGAGGGTGGAGAGGGGAGAGCAGAGGAGAGTGGAGAAGAGGAAGGGAGGGGAGAGGAGGGAGGGGAGGGGGAGAGGAGGAAGTAGAGAAGAGGGGGGAAGGGAGGGGAGAGAGGAGAGGGGACGTCAACCAGATCCAGACAAACTCTCCCGTACACCTCCCCACCCCACCCTGGATCCAGTCTGGTCTCTCCGGCCCCCAGGATCCATTCCAGATCTACTCCCATTCCAGACCCTTCCCCCACACCGTTCCCACCCCCCCCAACCCCGGCTCCCGTTCCGGGCAGCTCTGCCCTGTCATTCAGATCCGGTCCAGTCTCACCTGAGATCCGGTCCAGTCTCCACAGATCCGGTCCGGTCTCCACAGATCCAGTCCAGTCTCACCTGAGATCCGCTCCAGTCTCACCTGAGACCCGGTCCAGTCTCCACAGATCCGGTCCGGTCTCCACAGATCCAGTCCAGTCTCACCTGAGATCCGGTCCTGTCTCACCTGAGACCCGGTCCAGTCTCCACAGATCCGGTCCGGTCTCCACAGATCCAGTCCAGTCTCACCTGAGATCCGGTCCTGTCTCACCTGAGACCCGGTCCAGTCTCCACAGATCCGGTCCGGTCTCCACAGATCCGGTCCGGTCTCCACACTCTGTCCAGTCTCCTCAGATCCGATCCGGTCCAGTCTCCACAGATCCAGTCCGGTCTCACCTGAGATCCGGTCCTGTCTCACCTGAGACCCGGTCCAGTCTCCACAGATCCAGTCCGGTCTCCACAGACTGTCCGGTCTCACCTGAGACCCGGTCCAGTCTCCATAGATCCGGTCCGGTCTCCACAGACTCTGTCCAGTCTCACCTGAGACCCGGTCCAGTCTCCATAGATCCGGTCCGGTCTCCACAAGATCCAGTCCAGTCTCACCTGAGATCCGGTCCTGTCTCACCTGAGACCCGGTCCAGTCTCCACAGATCCGGTCCGGTCTCCACAGACTCTGTCCAGTCTCACCTGAGACCCGGTCCAGTCTCCACAGATCCAGTCCGGTCTCCACAGACTCTGTCCGGTCTCACCTGAGACCCGGTCCAGTCTCCATAGATCCAGTCCAGTCTCCACAGACTCTGTCCAGTCTCACCTGAGACCCGGTCCAGTCTCACCTGAGAGCCGGTCCAGTCTCCACAGATCCGGTCCGGTCTCCACAGACTCTGTCCAGTCTCACCTGAGATCCGGTCCTGTCTCACCTGAGACCCGGTCCAGTCTCCATAGATCCGGTCCGGTCTCCACAGACTCTGTCCAGTCTCACCTGAGACCCGGTCCAGTCTCCACAGATCCAGTCCGGTCTCCACAGACTCTGTCCAGTCTCACCTGAGACCCGGTCCAGTCTCCACAGACTCTGTCCAGTCTCACCTGAGACCCGGTCCAGTCTCCACAGATCCAGTCCGGTCTCCACAGACTCTGTCCGGTCTCACCTGAGACCCGGTCCAGTCTCCATAGATCCAGTCCAGTCTCCACAGACTCTGTCCAGTCTCACCTGAGACCCGGTCCAGTCTCACCTGAGAGCCGGTCCAGTCTCCACAGATCCGGTCCGGTCTCCACAGACTCTGTCCAGTCTCACCTGAGATCCGGTCCTGTCTCACCTGAGACCCGGTCCAGTCTCCATAGATCCGGTCCGGTCTCCACAGACTCTGTCCAGTCTCACCTGAGACCTGGTCCAGTCTCCACAGATCCAGTCCGGTCTTCACAGACTCTGTCCGGTCTCACCTGAGACCCGGTCCAGTCTCCATAGATCCAGTCCAGTCTCCACAGACTCTGTCCAGTCTCACCTGAGACCCGGTCCAGTCTCCATAGATCCAGTCCAGTCTCCACAGACTCTGTCCAGTCTCACCTGAGACCCGGTCCAGTCTCACCTGAGAGCCGGTCCAGTCTCCACAGATCCGGTCCGGTCTCCACAGACTCTGTCCAGTCTCACCTGAGATCCGGTCCTGTCTCACCTGAGACCCGGTCCAGTCTCCATAGATCCGGTCCGGTCTCCACAGACTCTGTCCAGTCTCACCTGAGACCCGGTCCAGTCTCCACAGATCCAGTCCGGTCTCCACAGACTCTGTCCAGTCTCACCTGAGACCCGGTCCAGTCTCACCTGAGACCCGGTCCAGTCTCCACAGACTCTGTCCAGTCTCACCTGAGACCCGGTCCAGTCTCCATAGATCCGGTCCGGTCTCCACAGACTCTGTCCAGTCTCACCTGAGACCCGGTCCAGTCTCCACAGATCCAGTCCGGTCTCCACAGACTCTGTCCGGTCCAGTCTCCACAGATCCGGTCCAGTCTCCACAGACTCTGTCCAGTCTCACCTGAGACCCGGTCCAGTCTCCACAGACTCTGTCCAGTCTCATCTGAGACCCGGTCCGGTCTCACCTGAGACCCGGTCCAGTCTCCATAGATCTGGTCCGGTCTCCACAGACTCTGTCCGGTCTCACCTGAGACCCGGTCCAGTCTCCATAGATCCGGTCCGGTCTCCACAGACTCTGTCCAGTCTCACCTGAGAGCCGGTCCGGTCTCACCTGAGACCTGGTCCAGTCTCCATAGATCCGGTCCGGTCTCCACAGACTCTGTCCAGTCTCACCTGAGAGCCGGTCCAGTCTCCACAGATCCGGTCCGGTCTCCACAGACTCTGTCCAGTCTCACCTGAGACCCGGTCCTGTCTCACCTGAGACCCGGTCCAGTCTCCATAGATCCGGTCCGGTCTCCACAGACTCTGTCCAGTCTCACCTGAGACCCGGTCCTGTCTCCATAGATCCGGTCCGGTCTCCACAGACTCTGTCTGGTCTCACCTGAGAGCCGGTCCAGTCTCCACAGATCCGGTCCGGTCTCCACAGACTCTGTCCAGTCTCACCTGAGAGCCGGTCCGGTCTCACCTGAGACCTGGTCCAGTCTCCATAGATCCGGTCCGGTCTCCACAGACTCTGTCCAGTCTCACCTGAGAGCCGGTCCAGTCTCCACAGATCCGGTCCGGTCTCCACAGACTCTGTCCAGTCTCACCCGAGACCCGGTCCAGTCTCACCTGAGAGCCGGTCCAGTCTCCACAGATCCGGTCCAGTCTCCACAGACTCTGTCCAGTCTCATCTGAGACCCGGTCCGGTCTCACCTGAGACCCGGTCCAGTCTCCATAGATCCGGTCCGGTCTCCACAGACTCTGTCCAGTCTCACCTGAGATCCGGTCCTGTCTCACCTGAGACCCGGTCCAGTCTCCACAGATCCAGTCCAGTCTCACCTGAGTTCCGGTCCGGTCTCACCTGAGACCCGGTCCAGTCTCACCTGAGATCCGGTCCAGTCTCCACAGACTCTGTCCAGTCTCACCTGAGATCCGGTCCTGTCTCACCTGTGATCCGGTCCAGTCTCACCTGAGATCCGGTCCAGTCTCCACAGATCCGGTCCGGTCCCACCCAAGATCCAGTTCAGTCCCACCCGCGATCCGGTCCGGTCTCACCCGCGATCCGGTCCAGTCTCCACAGAACCGGTCCGATCTCACCTTGCAATCCGGTCCGGTCCCACCCGAGATCCGGTCCGGTCTCCCTGCCACCCGGATCCGATCGAAGGGCAAAGTAAGTTTTATTATCAAAGTACAGGGACGTCAGTGTGTACAACCCTGAGGTTCTCTTTCCCGCGGGCAGACAAGGCAAATCTACAGAAATATCAACCAGAGTGCAGGAGATAACAATCTGTGCAAATGCAAATATAAATAAATAGCAATAAATAACGAGAACAGGAGAAAACGAGATAAAATGTCTTTGAAAGTGAGATTATTGGTTGTGGGAAAGTTTCAATGACAGGGCAAGTGAAGTTGTCCCCTCTGGTTCAGGAGCCTGATGGTTGAGGGGTGATAACTGTCCCTGAACCTGGTGGTGTGGGTCCTGAGGCTCCTGTACCTCCTTCCTGATGGTTGAGGGGTAATAACTGTCCCTGAACCTGGTGGTGTGAGTCCTGAGGCTCCTGTACCTCCTTCCTGATGGTTGAGGGGTAATAACTGTCCCTGAACCTGGTGGTGTGGGTCCTGAGGCTCCTGTACCTCCTTCCTGATGGTTGAGGGGTAATAACTGTCCCTGAACCTGGTGGTGTGAGTCCTGAGGCTCCCGTACCTCCTTCCTGATGGTTGAGGGGTGATAACTGTCCCTGAACCTGAGGGTGCGAGTCCTGAGGCTCCTGTACCTCCTTCCTGATGGTTGAGGGGTAATAACTGTCCCTGAACCTGGTGGTGTGAGTCCTGAGGCTCCTGTACCTCCTTCCTGATGGTTGAGGGGTGATAACTGTCCCTGAACCTGGTGGTGTGGGTCCTGAGGCTCCTGTACCTCCTTCCTGATGGTTGAGGGGTGATAACTGTCCCTGAACCTGGTGGTGTGGGTCCTGAGGCTCCCGTACCTCCTTCCTGATGGTTGAGGGGTGATAACTGTCCCTGAACCTGGTGTTGTGAGTCCTGAGGCTCTAGACCATAAGACGTAGGATCAGAATTCAGACATTCGGCCCACCGAGTTGATCATGGCTGATCAATTTTCCCTCTCAGCCCCAACCTGCTGCCTTCTCCCCGTATCCCTCCACGTCCTAACTAATCGAGAATTTATCGACCTCTGTCTAAAACATACCTAAAGACTTGGCCTCCACAGCCGCCTGTGGCAACGAATTCCACTGGTTCACCCCCCCTGTGGTAAAGAAATTCCTCCCCATCTCCGTTCTAAACGGACGTCCCTCCAGTCTTGAACTCTCTCTGCATGGGAAACCATCCTCTCTAAGGCCACTCTACTGAACTCTTTCAACATTCGCTATGTTTCATTAAGGTCACCCCCCCCCCATTCCTCTGGATAGAATCTCCCCCCACACATCCAGTCCGTTCTCCCAAACTCCCCCACCCCCCAGATCCAGTCCGCTCTTTCCTGAACACCCCCCACCCACCTCAGATCCGGCCTGGTGTCTCCGACTCCCCCCCTCCCCCAGATCCGGTCCGGTCTCCCCCGACCCCGCACCCACCCCCCCCCCCTTAGGATCCAGTCCCGGGCTCCAACATTTCCGAGGACCTACCGGGCCCCAACGTATCGCAGCAGCTGCTAAGAAGGCACAACAGCGGCTATAGGTCACGGGAACTTTGAGGGGATTCGGGTCTGTCACCTGAAACGCTCGCAAATTTCTACAGGCGTGCCGCGGAGAGTCTGCATCGCCGTCCGGTATCGTGCTGCATTAAACCCGATTCCGATTGTTTCAGCTACCTGGGAATGGGAGCTTCGTGTCGCGGCTCTAATTCAGTCTTACTTTTCCTTTTTTCAAATCTTTTTATTGTTATATTATACTGAAAAAAAATAACGCCAGTACATCGAAGTAACAACACTTACAATGCCCCAAAAAAGACATTATCTTAAAGATTGACAAAAAAGATTTCGCGATAACAAAAAAAACAACCTACTAAGCAGAAAAGTGAGAAAAAACAGAGAACCCATTCGGTGTACAACCCCGGAGCCATGCGTCAGACAAAAAGCTTCTAAAAATAAACATCAAACTGCCAGCAAGAAAAGAAAACATACTAAAAAAATTTACAATTAGATCGTGGAAAAAAATCTACCGATTAGCTCAAATGATAATAACGAGCAAACGAACCCCATCTTTTCTCAAAATCAAACAAAGGTTCAAAGGTTCGACTTCTAATTTTCTCCAAACTAAGACATAGCATCGCTTCAGAGAACCATTGTGACAAAGTGGGAGCTGATGTCTCCTTCCACTTCAACAAAATGGCCCTCCTAGCTATCAATGGAACAAATGCAATAACGTGTTGGTCAGACACAGAAATAACAAGAATATTTTGAGGAATTATTCCGAAACGCACAGTTAATTTATGAGGTTGTAGATTAATTTTAAGTGCTTTAGAAATTGTTGAAAGAACCGACTTCCAGAACTGTTCCAGTATAGAATGAGACCAAAAAGTGTAGCTATCTCAGTTTTACATCTATCACAATGACTATCAACATTAGAAAAGATGATTTTACCAAAATGTTTATATCCATTTCAGAATATTCCTGTGTTTTTGACTAGGAAGTTTATTGATCGGATTGATTCTATTATTTTATCTTTTATTTGGAATAATAAAAGACCAATAATTAGTAAGTGTCACTTACAAAAATTGAAAAAGGAGGGAGGTCTTGCTTTGCCTAATCTAAGAATGTATTACTGGGCTGTTAATGTGCAATACATTCTTCAGTTCGGTTAGTCCTGACGAAGGGGCTCGGCCTGAAACGTCGACTGCACCTCTTCCTACAGATGCTGCCTGGCCTGCTGCATTCACCAGCAACTTTGAAGTAATGTGCAATACATGTCTTTTTGGTTATACTGGGTTGATAAGAGCGATCGGCCAATTTGGGTAGACCTGGAACTGAAAGTTGCAAAACAGTTTTGTTTAACCTCATTATTGGGAGCTCCTTTACCTATGCAATGAGCCAAAGTTGTTAATTTAAACCTATATCCTGTGATTAAGTATTCTTTACAAATTTGGCTCCAATTCTGCAATTTTTTTAATCTTAAAAAATTTAAACTTTGTAGTTTAATTTATCGAAATTACTTTTTTAAGCCTCCTTAGAGTGATCCAATTTTTTTTACTTTGGGAAAATAAAGATATTAATTCTTTTTTGGATTTACTTAAAGATAGATTGATGTCTTTTGAACAATTAATTGATAAATATTCTCTTTCATACTCACACTTTTTACAATACCTTCAAGTTAGACATTTTTTACAAAAATATTTAAGTAACTTTCCTTACATATTGGAGGCTGACCTGTTAGATACTATTAAGAGTATGAATCCTTCGATCAAGGGTTCTATTGGAGGAACTTATAATTTATTATTACAATGGGATAAGTGTCCTTTATCTAAGATTAAACAGGATTGGGAAAAGGAACTTAATTTAATGGGGAAAGAATTCAAAGTTCTGAGATGCAAAGGGACTTGGGAGTCCTCATACAGGATTCCCTTAAAGTTAACCTCCAGGTTGAGTCAGTAGTGAAGAAGGCGAATGCAATGTTGGCATTCATTTCTAGAGGAATAGAGTATAGGAGCAGGGATGTGATGTTGAGGCTCTAAAAGGTGCTGGTGAGACCTCACTTGGAGTACTGTGGGCAGTTTTGGTCTCCTTATTTAAGAAAGGATGTGCTGACATTGGAGAGGGTACAGAGAAGATTCACTAGAATGATTCCGGGGAATGAGAGGGTTAACATATGAGGAACGTTTGTCCGCTCTTGGACTGTATTCCTTGGAGTTTAGAAGAATGAGGGGAGACCTCATAGAAACATTTCGAATGTTGAAAGGCATGGACAGAGTGGATGTGGCAAAGTTGTTTCCCATGATGGGGGGGTCTAGTCCGAGAGGGCATGACTTAAGGATTGAAGGGCGCCCATTCAGAACAGAAATGCGAAGAAATTTTTTTGGTCAGAGGGTGTTGAATCTATGGAATTCGTTGCCACGGGCGGCAGTGGAGGCCAAGTCATTGGGTGCATTTAAGGCAGAGATTGATAGGTATCTGAGTAGCCAGGGCATCAAAGGTTATGGTGAGAAGGCGGGACAGTGGGACAAAATGGGAGAATGGATCAGCTCATGATAAAATGGCGGAGCAGACTCGATGGGCCGAATGGCCGACTTCTGCTCCTTTGTCTAATGGTCTTATGGTCTAATTTGACTTTTATGACGGAGGATTGGATGCGGATTTTGAAGATGGTTAACTCTTCTTCAATTGGTGCCAGCCATTCGTTGATTCAATTTTAAATTGTACATCGTTATCACTTGACAAGGGAGGGACTTTCCAAAATCTTTTCTCTAATTCAGTTTTTAATGTCGCGGGCTGCATTAAACCCGATTCCGATCGTTTCAGCAACCAGGGTTGGGAGCTTCACGGAAACGGCAGCTTGCAGGGTGGGGAGCGCCCGCACACGATTCCCCCTGCCCGCCCCTTTGACCTCAGCACATCCAGGCGCCGTCGAAGGCTCTCAGGATATCACAATCCCGTTCTGTATCACTGTAACAACAGGAAGTCTGCAGATGCTGGAAATTCAAGCAAGAGTTAGTAAGAGGTTTACTCTTTTACTAACTCTTCCTTCAGTTAGTCCTGACGAAGGGTCTCGGGCTGAAACATAGAAACATAGAAAATAGGTGCAGGAGTAGGCCATTCGGCCCTTCGAGCCTGCACCGCCATTCAGTATGATCATGGCTGATCATCCAACTCAGAACCCCGCCCCAGCCTTCCCTCCATACCCCCTGATCCCTTTAGCCACAAGGGCCATATCTAACTCCCTCTTAAATATAGCCAATGAACTGGCCTCGACTGTTTCCTGCGGCAGAGAATTCCACAGATTCACCACTCTCTGTGTGAAGAAGTTTTTCCTCATCTCGGTCCTAAAAGGCTTCCCCTCTATCCTCAAACTGTGACCCCTCGTTCTAGACCTCCCCAACATCGGGAACAATCTTCCTGCATCTAGCCTGTCCAATCCCTTTAGGATTTTATACGTTTCAATAAAATCCCCCCTCAATCTTCTAAATTCCAACGAGTACAAGCCCAGTCGATCCAGTCTTTCATCATATGAAAGTCCTGCCATCCCAGGAATCAATCTGGTGAACCTTCTTTGTACTCCCTCTATGGCAAGGATGTCTTTCCTCAGATTAGGGGACCAAAACTGCACACAATACTCCAGGTGTGGTCTCACCAAGGCCTTGTACAACTGCAGTAGTACCTCCCTGCTCCTGTACTCGAATCCTCTCGCTATAAATGCCAGCATACCATTCGCCTTTTTCAACGCCTGCTGTACCTGCATGCCCACTTTCAATGACTGGTGCATAATGACACCCAGGTCTCGTTGCACCTCCCCTTTTCCTAATCGGCCACCATTCAGATAATAATCTGTTTTCCTATTTTTGCCACCAAAGTGGATAACTTCACATTTATCCACATTAAATTGCATCTGCCATGAATTTGCCCACTCACCCAACCTATCCAAGTCACTCTGCATCCTCTTAGCATCCTCCTCACTGCTAACACTGCCGCCCAGCTTCGTGTCATCCGCAAACTTGGAGATGCTGCATGTAATTCCCTCATCCAAGTCATTAATATATAAACGTCGACTGAAAGTCTTCCAATAGATGCTGCCTGGCCTGCTGGGTTCACCAGCAACTTTGATCTGTACCACTGGCAGGTTTTGTGAAATCCGTCGCTTTGCACCAACAGTAGAGTCCGACAAAAATCTGTAAGCTATAGTAAGAAGTATAGAAATCCTACAGCACAATACAAGCCCTTCGGCCCACAAAGCTGTGCCGAACATGTCCCTACCTTAGAAATTACCCAGGGTTACCCGTAGCCCTCTATTTTTCTGAGCTCCGTGTATCTGTCCAGGAGTCTCTTAAAAGACCCGATCGTATCCCCCTCCAGCACCGTCGCCGGCAGCCCGTTCCATGCACTCACCACTCTCTGTGTAAAAAAACTTACCCCTGACAGCCCCTCTGCACCTACGAGGGGTGATTGATCAGTTCGTGGCCTAAGGGAGAAGGAGTCAATTTTACAAAACCGAGCACATTTACTTTCCCAACATTCACACACTTTCGTCCAGCGGTCGTGGAGCTGACAGATCCCTTCTTTGTAGAGGTGGGCATCTTGGACCTCCAGAAAGCCGTCCACAGCAGGGGTGACTGATAAGTTCGTGGCCTAAGGTGGAAGGAGATGAGTCATTAACTTCAAACTTTCTGCATTTTCACTCAAAGACTTGAACTGCGCCTGCTTGTAACCAGAGGTGTATAACTCATCTCATTCTACCTAAGGCCACAAACCTATCAATCAGACCTGCTGTGCACCACTTCTACAAAGAAGGGGTGTGTATGCTCCACGACCGTTGGACTAAGTGTCTGTGTAGGAGGGGACGATGTTGAAAAATAGATGTGCTAGGTTTCCTAAAATTCACTCCTTGTACCCTAGGCCACAAACTTATCAATCACCCCTCGTACTTCCAAGCACCTTAAAACTGTGCCCTCTCGGGCGAGCCATTTCAGCCTCTGACTATCCACACGATCAATGCCTCTCATCATCTTATACACCTCTATCAGGTCACCTCTCATCCTCCGTCGCTCCGAGGAGAAAAGGCCGAGTTCACTCAACCTGTTCTCATCAGAAATGCTCCCCAATCCAGGCAACATCCTTGTAAATCTCCTCTGCACCCTTTCTGTGGTTTCCCCGTCCTTCCTGTCGTGAGGCGACCAGAACTGAGCACAGTACTCCTGACCAGGGTCCTATACAGCTGTAATCTTGAGGAAAGACATCTTGCTATAGAAGGAGTACAAAGAAGGTTCACCAGATTGATTCCTGGGATGGCAGGTCTTTCATATGATGAAAGACTGGATCAACTAGGCTTATACTCGTTGGAATTTAGAAGATTGAGGGGAGATCTGATTGAAACGTATAAGATCTTAAAGGGATTGAACAGGCTGGATGCAGGAAAATTGTTCCCGATGTTGGGGAAGTCCAGAACGAGGGGTCACAGTTTGAGGATAGAGGGGAAGCCTTTTAGGACCGAGATTAGGAAGAACTTCTTCACACAGAGAGTGGTGAATCTGTGGAATTCTCTGCCGCAGGAAACAGTTGAGGCCAGTTCATTGGCTATATTTAAGAGGGAGTTAGATATGGCCCTTGTGGCTACGGGGATCAGGGGGTATGGAGGGAAGGCTGGGGCGGGGTTCTGAGTTGGATGATCAGCCATGATCGTACTGAATGGCGGTGCAGGCTCGAAGGGCCGAATGTCCTACTCCTGCACCTATTTTCTATGTTTCTATAACATCACCTCTCGGCTCTTAAACTCAGTCCCACATCTCAATAAGGAAATCAATTAAGTCGGTAGTGGAAAAAGAGCGGGAGAAGATGCCAAGGACGCGGCCAGCGACCCGCGCAGAGTCCCAGAGGGACTCGGCAGGTCGGGCAGCGTCCGTGGAGATGAATAGACAGTCGCCGCCCATAAACGCCGACTTCCCCCGGCATTTCGCGCGGATTGCTCCGACAGCCGGCGTCCCTGAGGATCTGGGCACGGGCTCGTCGTCCGAGCTTAGTGTGCCCCTTCAGGTTCCTGATGGTGGCGCTGAGGAGAGGGAGGGTCCTGGGAGGCGGGGGTCCTTGACGACGGGAGTATTAATGAGCCTCTCACCCCTGGATCTCCTCCAGTCTCCATCCCCACCACCCCCCTACATGTACCCACCCCTGGTACGCAAACACCAACCACCTTGAGTGGAAAATCCTCCAGGAGGGCCAGTCCGTCCTGGGCAAAGCCCTCCCCAACACTGTGTCCCAGGGAAGCAGCTTCCAGCATCAGGGACCCCCACGCTCTCCTCACTGCGGCCATCGGGAAGGAGGTACGGGAGCCTCAGGGCCCACACCACCAGGTTCAGGGACAGTTATCACCCCTCAACCATCAGGAAGGAGGTACAGGAGCCTCAGGACCCGCACCACCAGGTTCAGGGACAGTTATTACCCCTCAACCATCAGGAAGGAGGTACAGGAGCCTCAGGACCCACACCACCAGGTTCAGGGACAGTTATCACCCCTCAACCATCAGGAAGGAGGTACAGGAGCCTCAGGACCCACACCACCAGGTTCAGGGACAGTTATCACCCCTCAACCATCAGGAAGGAGGTACAGGAGCCTCAGGACCTACACCACCAGGTTCAAGGACTGTTATTACCTCTCAACCATCCGGCTCCTGAACCAGAGGGGATAACTTCACTCGCCCCATCCCGGAACTGTTCCCACAACCTATGGACTCACTGTCAATGACTCTTCATCTCATGTTCTTGATATTTATTGCTCATTTATCTATTATTATTTCTTCCTGTTTGCATTATTCTGCTGTGGATTTATTGATCATGCCCACAAGGAAATGAATCTCGGGGCCGTTCATGACGTGTGCCTGCTTGGATAAATGGAATTTACTTTGCACTCTGAGCTCCGGATCTCATCCGGCCCGGACATGACACCCGGCCCTGTGTCTCACCCCCCTGTTACCTCAATCAGCTCGAGCATCTCCTCGGTGAGGACGCGCTGGGCCAACAGGTGCTGGCACACCTCGCCGGGCACCAGCTGCTTGGCTAGCAGCAGGTGGGAGGAGCGAAGGGCCTCGCGGTGCTCCCGCTGCATGCCCGACAGCTCCCGCATCCTGTGGGTGGGGTGGGATGGGGGGAGAGACAGAGAGAGGAGAGGGGTCACCCGTCACGTCTCGACATCCCTGACCCAGGGGCCCCCGCATCCCAAAACCTCACCTCCCGCGCGCTGAGAGAGCCAACGCACCCTCGCGACCTCCAGCGGTGAGATCTGCTCCCTGACCTCTGACCTAGGGTATCTGCACCCTGACCTCTGACCGGGGGAATCTCCCCCACCCTGACCTCTGACCGGGGTGAATCTCCCCACCCTGACCTCTGATAGGGGGGAATCTCCCCACCCTGACCTCTGACAGGGTGAATCTCCTCACCCTGACCTCTGACAGGGGGGATCTCTGCCCCCTGAGCTCTGACAGAGGGAATCTCTGCCGTCGACCTCTGACAGACGGAATCTCTGCTCCCTGACCTCTGACAGGGGGAATCTCTGCCCCCTGACCTCTGACAGGGGGAATCTCTGCCCCCTGACCTCTGACCGGGGGAATCTCCCCCCCGACCTCTGACCAGGGGAATCTCCCCATCCTGACCTCTGACAGGGTGAATCTCCTCACCCTGACCTCTGACAGGGGGAATCTCCTCACCCTGACCTCTGACAGGGGGGATCTCCTCACCCTGACCTCTGACAGGGGGAATCTCCTCACCCTGACCTCTGACAGGGGGAATCTCCTCACCCTGACCTCTGACAGGGGGGATCTCTGCCCCCTGAGCTCTGACAGAGGGAATCTCTGCCGTCGACCTCTGACAGACGGAATCTCTGCTCCCTGACCTCTGACAGGGGGAATCTCTGCCCCCTGACCTCTGACCGGGGGAATCTCCCCCCCCGACCTCTGACCAGGGGAATCTCCCCATCCTGACCTCTGACAGGGGGAATCTCCCCACCCTGACCTCTGACCGGGGGAATCTCTCCACCCTGACCTCTGACTGGGGGAATCTCTGCCTCCTGACCTCCGACCGGGGGAACCCCTGCCCCCTGACAGAGGGGTATCTCCACACCCTGACCTCTGACAGGGGTAATCTCCCCACCCTGACCTCTGACAGGGGGGGATCTCCCCACCCTGATCTCTGACCGGGGGAATCTCTGCCCTCTGACCTCTGACAGGGGGGAATCTCCCTACCCTGACCTCTGACAGGGGGGATCTCCCCACCCTGACCTCTGACAGGGGGGATCTCCCCACCCTGACCTCTGACCGGGGGAATCTCTGCTCTCTGACCACTGACAGGGGGGAATCTCCCCACCCTGACCTCTGACAGAGGGGTATCTGCCTCCTGACCTCTGACCGGGGGAACCCCTGCCCCCTGACCTCTGACAGAGGGGTATCGCCGCACCCTGACCTCTGACAGGGGTAATCTCCCCACCCTGACCTCTGACAGGGGGGATCTCCCCACCCTGACCTCTGACCGGGGCAATCTCTGCCCTCTGACAGGGGGGAATCTCCCTACCCTGACCTCTGACAGGGGGAATCTCCCCACCCTGACCTCTGACAGAGGGGTATCTCCCCACCCTGACCTCTGACAGGGGGAATCTCTGCCCTCTGACCTCTGACAGGGGGGAATCTCCCTACCCTGACCTCTGACAGGGGGAATCTCCCCACCCTGACCTCTGACAGAGGGGTATCTCCCCACCCTGACCTCTGACCGGGGGAATCTCTGCCCTCTGACCTCTGACAGGGGGGAATCTCCCCACCCTGACCTCTGACAGAGGGGTATCTGCGCCCTGACCTCTGACCGGGGGACCCCTGCCCCCTGACCTCTGACAGGGGGAATCTCCCCACCCTGACCTCTGACAGAGGGGTATCTCCCCACCCTGACCTCTGACAGGGGGGATCTCCCCACCCTGACCTCTGACCGGGGGAATCTCTGCCCTTTGACCTCTGACAGGGGGGAATCTCCCTACCCTGACCTCTGACAGGGGGAATCTCCCCACCCTGACCTCTGACAGAGGGGTATCTCCCCACCCTGACCTCTGACCGGGGGAATCTCTGCCCTCTGACCTCTGACCGGGGGAATCTCTGCCCTCTGACCTCTGACAGGGGGGAATCTCCCCACCCTGACCTCTGACAGAGGGGTATCTGCGCCCTGACCTCTGACCGGGGGAACCCCTGCCCCCTGACCTCTGACAGGGGGAATCTCCCCACCCTGACCTCTGACAGAGGGGTATCTCCCCACCCTGACCTCTGACAGGGGGGATCTCCCCACCCTGACCTCTGACCGGGGGAATCTCTGCCCTCTGACCTCTGACAGGGGGGAATCTCCCTACCCTGACCTCTGACAGGGGGAATCTCCCCACCCTGACCTCTGACAGGGGGAATCTCCCCACCCTGACCTCTGACAGAGGGGTATCTCCCCACCCTGACCTCTGACCGGGGGAATCTCTGCCCTCTGACCTCTGACCGGGGGAATCTCTGCCCTCTGACCTCTGACAGGGGGGAATCTCCCCACCCTGACCTCTGACAGAGGGGTATCTGCGCCCTGACCTCTGACTTTGTGTGCCTGACCCCGGGACACCCGATGCCCGGCCGCCCCTCTGAACTCTGACCCCCTCCCCTCCCTCCGACCCCTCACCCTCCCTCATCTCCCTCCAAACTCCAAACCTCGGCTCTCCTCCCGCACTCGGCGCTGCCGGGATATCGCGCGCGGCCCGGAGGACCGCCCAGGGAAGGGCGGGGCTGGAGGACCGGCGGGGCATGCCGGGATTGGTACCGGGCGCCGCGGGGAGCATGCCGGGATTGGTACCGGGCGCCGGAGGACCTGCGGAGGGGTGGACGCGTGTCCCGGGACAGCAATCTTCTCCCCACTCTCGTGTTTTATTAATCGCGGCGGTTGTGATAACTATTTCCATGCATTGCGCTGTCCTGCTGCCACAAAACCAATAACAAATAAAATTCACGCCGTATTGCCGTGATAATGAATCACATTCTGATGATTTTTCCTCCCTCCCGTGTCGTGAGATAATTTTGCTTTGCGTGTTTCGGCTCCTGCACGGTAGCGACGGGAAGAGGGCACGTCCCAAGGTGTCCCCTCTCTGATGGTGGGACCTGAGGGATCCCACCGTGGTTTTATATCCCCCCACCCCCCCCGGTCGCTCCACGACGTCTCGTACAACTGGGACGTGACCCCCCGACTCCCGCACTCGGTGTCCTGACTGATGAAGGCCAGCGTGTCAAAAGCCTCCTTCACCGTCCTGTCTACCTGTGGCTCTACTTTCAGTGAACCGTGTCCCCGTACCCCTGGGTCCCTCTGTTCCACAACACTCCCCGGGGTCCCCGTCTACCCGTGACCCCACTGTCAGGGAACCGCGTCCCCGTACCCCCGGGTCCCTCTGTTCCACAACACTCCCCGGGGTCCCCGTCTACCCGTGACCCCACTGTCAGGGAACCGTGTCCCCGTACCCCTGGGTCCCCTCTGTTCCACGACACTCCCCGGGGTCCCCGTCTACCCCTGGCCCCACTGTCGGGGAACCGCGTCCCCGTACCCCTGGGCCCCTCTGTTCCACGACACTCCCCGGGGTCCCCGTCTACCCCTGGCCCCACTGTCGGGGAACCGCGTCCCCGTACCCCTGGGCCCCTCTGTTCCACGACTCTCCCCGGGGTCCCCGTCTACCCCTGGCCCCACTGTCGGGGAACCGTGTCCCCGTACCCCTGGGCCCCTCTGTTCCACGACTCTCCCCGGGGTCCCCGTCTATCCGTGACCCCACTGTCGGGGAACCGTGTCCCCGTACCCCTGGGTCCCTCTGTTCCACAACGCTCCCCAGGGTCCCCGTCTATCCGTGACCCCACTGTCGGGGAACCGTGTCCCCGTACCCCTGGGTCCCTCTGTTCCACCCGTGATTCCGCTGTCAGGGAACCGTGTCCCTGGGTCTCTCCGCTCTACCGCACCCCCCGGGATCCCTCCCGTCCACTGACATGTTCCCGGTTCGAGCCGAGACCTGTTCTTTCCGGTCAGGAATGTGCACAGGTCCGGGCTTCACGCCCGGAATGTCGGATCTACATTCCTGGGATCGGACACGGCAGTGCTAGAGGAAGGGAGGGGAGAGGAGGGAGAGGGGGAGAGGAGAGGGGGAGAGGGGAGTGGAGAGGGAGGGGAGGGGAGAGGGGGAGAGGGAGGGGAGGGGAGAGGGGGAGGGGGAGGGGAGGGGAGAGGGGGAGGGGAGGGGGAGGGGAGAGGAGGGAGAGGGGGACGGGGAGGGGAGAGGGGGAGAGGGAGGGGAGAGGGGGAGGGGAGGGGAGAGGAGGGAGAGGGGGAGGGGAGAGGAGGGAGAGGGGGAGAGGGGAGGGGAGAGGAAGAGGGGGGAGGCGAGGGGAGGGGAGAGGGGGGAGGGGAGAGGGGGGAGGGGAGGGGAGAGGAGGGAGGGGGGAGGGGAGAGGAGGGAGGTGGGTGGGGAGAGGAGGGAGGTGGGTGGGGGTGAGGAGGGGGAAGAGAGGGGGAGGGGAGAGGGAGGGGAGGGGAGAGGGGGAGGGGGAGATGAGGGGAGAGAGGGGAGAGAGGGGGAGAGGAGGGGAGAGGAGGGGGGAGGGGAGAGGAGGGGGGAGGGGAGAGGAGGGGGAGGGGAGGGAGAGGGGAAGGGGAGAGGAGAGGGAGAGAGGGGAGGGAGGGGGGAGGGGAGGGGAGAGGAAGAGGGGGAGAGGAGGGAGGTGGGTGGGGGTGAGGAGAGGGGGGAGGGGAGGGGGTTGGGCAGAGGGGGGAGGGGGTGGGGGAGAGGAGGGAGGTGGGTGAGGAGAGGGGGAGAGGAGAGGGAGGGGAGAGGGGAGGGGGAGAGGAGAGGGAGGGGAGAGGGGAGGAGGGAGGGGAGAGGAGGGAGAGGGGAGGGGGGTGGGGTGAGGAAGGGAGAGCGAATGGGGAGGAGGGGAGAGGAGGGAGGGAGAGGGGAGGATGGAGGGAGAGGGTGGGGGGAGAGACCGACAATAGACTGGGTTGGGAGGGTCTGAGAGAGGGAAGAGGTGGGGATGGGGAGGGAGGGAGGGAGAGGGAGAGGAGGGGGTGGGGGTGAGGAGGGGAGAGGGGATGGGGAGGTGGGGATGGGGAGGGAGGGAGGGAGAGGGGAGGATGGAGGGAGAGGGTGGGGGGAGAGACAGACAATAGACTGGGTTGGGAGGGTGTGAGACAGGGAAGAGGAGGGGATGGGGAGGGAGGGAGGGAGGGAGAGGGGAGGATGGAGGGAGAGGGTGGGGGGAGAGACAGACAATAGACTGGGTTGGGAGGGTGTGAGACAGGGAAGAGGAGGGGATGGGGAGGGAGGGAGGGAGAGGAGGGGGTGGGGGTGAGGAGGGGAGAGGGGATGGGGAGGGAGGGGGGAGGATGGAGGGAGAGGGTGGGGGGAGAGACAGACAATAGACTGGGTTGGGAGGGTGTGAGACAGGGAAGAGGAGGGGATGGGGAGGGAGGGAGGGAGAGGGAGAGGAGGCGAGCGGGAGGAGCGAAGCAGAGGAGAGGAAGTCAGAGTCCGCTCCTCCCTCCCTCCCTCTCCCTGTCTCTCTCACTGTCTCCCCACCCCCTCGGGGAGTGAGGTGCCCAGACAGACGCTGGGTGAGTCAGGCCTCCTGCCCGTCGTTAGCGCTTTTCCTTTTTAGGAAGTTCGGCCGGAGGGGGCCGGCGGTGGGCGGACGTCCCGGATTCTCCCGGCCTGATATCACCCGGAGACCGCGGGAGGGAGGCACCGCAGACACAGACAAAGGGCCGGGACGGGACGGGACGCTCCGGGACGGCCAGGGATCGGCGGGGCGACCGGCGGCCGGAGACGAGACGAGACCAGAGGTAAACCGGGCGGAGGTTTCGCCCGCCCGCCCCTCTGCTGCACCGGCGCTCCCTCATCCTCACTCCACTCCCTCCCTCCGCGCTCCCTCTCTCCCCTCCCTCCCTCCGCGCTCCCTCTCTCCCCTCCCTCCGCGCTCCCTCTCTCCCCTCTCTCCCTCCCTCCCTCCGCGCTCCCTCTCTCCCCTCCCTCCCTCCCTCCCTCCCTCCGCGCTCCCTCTCTCCCCTCTCTCCCCTCCCTCCCTCTCTCCCCTCCCTCCGCGCTCCCTCTCTCCCCTCTCTCCCTCCCTCCCTCCGCGCTCCCTCTCTCCCCTCCCTCCGCGCTCCCTCTCTCCCCCTCCCTCCCTCTGCGCTCCCTCTCTCCCCCTCCCTCCGCGCTCCCTCTCTGCTCTCCGCCCCTCCCTCTGCGCTCCCTCTCTCCCCCTCCCTCCGTGCTGCCTCTCTCCCCTCCCTCCGCGCTCCCTCTCTGCTCTCCGCCCCTCCGCTCTCCCTCTCTCCCCCTCCCTCCGCGCTCCCTCTCTGCCCTCCCTCCGTGCTCCCTCTCTGCTCTCCGCCCCTCCCTCCGCGCTCCATCTCTCCCCCTCCCTACCTCCGCGCTCCCTCCCTCCACGCTCCCTCTCTCTCCCTCCCTCCCTCCGCGCTCCCTCTCTCCCTCCCTCCGTGCTCCCTCTCTGCTCTCCGCCCCTCCCTCTGCGCTCCCTCTCTCTCCACCCCACCCTCCGCGCTCCCTCTCTCCTCTCCGCCCCTCCCTCTGCGCTCCCTCTCTCTCCGCCCCACCCTCCGCGCTCCCTCTCTGCTCTCCGCCCCTCCCTCTGCGCTCCCTCCCTCCGCGCTCCCTCTCTCTCCGCCCCACCCTCCGCGCTCCCTCTCTCCTCTCCGCCCCTCCCTCTGCGCTCCCTCTCTCTCCGCCCCTCCGTCCGCGCTCCCCCTCCCCCCCGGCCAGAGCCTGGCGCGTTGGGCCACCCGCGGGCCTCGGTTACACAATGTGAATTCGGCCCAGGACACGCCGCTGACGGCTCCTGCCGGAATCCGCCTCCCTCCTCCCCCCACCTGGCAGAAGGTGCTGGGTGCGGGACGAGGTGCTCTGCCCCTGGCGGGCCTGCTGGAATGTGCTGGCCGAGACGCTGCGAAATTCCTGTGAGGCCGGGAGGAAATGCAGGGTTGTGATAACGAGCGCTCGGAGACCTGAAGGCTGAGGGGGAAGGAGTTGGTGAGGCTCCGGTACCTCCCCCCGGGCGGCAGTTACGAGATGGGGGGGGTCCTGTGGGGGTCCCGGTGGGGAGGGGGGAGGGGTCGTGCACCCTCGACGCAGCAGGCCGAGACGGCTGCCCTCTTGCGGCCTCCGCGACCCCCCCCACCCCCCGTGACCGTTGCGGAGTTGCGACAGGGATCCTTGGCATGCCGAGGAAGTGCCTGTGGTTTGAGAAATCTGGGGTTGGAGGGGAAGATGCGGTTCCTCAAACGGTCAGCTTGGCCCTTCCAGCCCCTGCACCTCCTCCTCGATGGTAGCAATGAGGAGGGGGCAGGTCCTGGGTGATGGGGCGGGGGGGGGGAATCCTTAGTTACAGATGCCACTGACTTGGGGGGACCATCTCCGGGGGGATGCACTTGGCAGGGGGACCGTCTCCTGAGGGGGCATCATTGCCAGGGGGACCGTCTCCGGGGGGACGCACTTGGCAGGGGGACCGTCTCCCGGGGGACGCCCTTGGTCAGGGGGACCGTCACAGGGAGGACACCATTGGCAGGGGGACTGTCACCAGGGGGACACGATTGGCAGGGGGACCGTCACTTGGGGGGCACCATTGGCAGGGGGGCTGTCACCGGGGGGACGCCATTGGCAGGGGGACCGTTTCCAGGGAGACGCCCTCGGCGGGGGAGACCGTCTCCAGGGGGACACCATTGGCAGGGGGACTGTCTCCAGTGAAACCGTCTCCGGGGGAACACCATTGGCTGGGGGACCATCTCCAGGGAGACACCATTGGCAGGGGGACACATTGGCGGCGGGGGGGGGCGCCCTTGGCGGGGGGACCATCTCCAGTGGGACACCATTGGCTGGGGGACACCTTGGCGGCGGGGGGGTGGGTGCCCTTGGCTGGGGGACCATCTCCAGGGAGACACCATTGGCAGGGGGACACCTTGGCGGCGGGGAGGGGGGGGCGCCCTTGGTGGGGGGAACGTCTCCAGTGGGACACCATTGGCTGGGGGACACCATGGCGGCGGGGGGGGTGGGCACCCTTGGCTGGGGGACCATCTCCAGGGAGACATCATTGGCTGGGGGACACCCTGGCGGCGGGGGGGGGCGCCCTTGGCGGGGGGACCCATGATCGCCAGCGGATGTCGTGGAATTTTGTCTCGGAGGGAGCGAGGCAGGAACGATGGCCGTGAAGCTGCAGGAGTAGATGGGTTGCGTTGGAGGGTTGATGGTTCGTGCAGAGATCCGGTGGCGAGGGGGGTGGAAGCTGTTTCCGAATGGCTGGGTCCCCTATCGCTCAGCCTCCGTCTGGGAGATTCCCTGAGATTCCTATGGGGCAGTCCGGTCCGAATCGGTCTGTTTCCCCTGGCACAGTGCAGGCCGTGACAAGACCTGATCGACGTTTGTGAGATGACGAGATTCAGGTGTGTTTACAGGGATAGAGAGGGTGTTACACACTGGGTGTGTTTACAGGGATAGAGAGGGTGTTACACACTGGGTGTGTTTACAGGGATAGAGAGGGTGTTACACACTGGGTGTGTTTACAGGGATAGAGAGGGTGTTACACACTGGATGTGTTTACAGGGATAGAGAGGGTGTTACACACTGGGTGTGTTTACAGGGATAGAGAGGGTGTTACACACTGGATGTGTTACAGGGACAGAGAGGGTGTCACACACTGGGTGTGTTTACAGCGATAGAGAGGGTGTTACACACTGGATGTGTTTACAGGGATAGAGAGGGTGTTACACACTGGGTGTGTTTACAGGGATAGAGAGGGTGTTACACACTGGGTGTGTTTACAGGGATAGAGAGGGTGTTACACACTGGATGTGTTTACAGGGATAGAGAGGGTGTTACACACTGGATGTGTTACAGGGACAGAGAGGGTGTCACACACTGGGTGTGTTTACAGCGATAGAGAGGGTGTTACACACTGGGTGTGTTTACAGGGATAGAGAGGGTGTTACACACTGGGTGTGTTTACAGGGACAGAGAGGGTGTTACACACTGGGTGTGTTTACAGGGATAGAGAGGGTGTTACACACTGGGTGTGTTTACAGGGACAGAGAGGGTGTTACACACTGGGATGTGTTTACAGGGATAGAGAGGGTGTTACACACTGGATGTGTTTACAGGGATAGAGAGGGTGTTACACACTGGATGTGTTTACAGGGACAGAGAGGGTGTTACACACTGGATGTGTTACAGGGACAGAGAGGGTGTCACACACTGGATGTGTTTACAGGGACAGAGAGGGTGTTATACACTGAATGTCTTTACAGGGATAGAGAGGGTGTTACACACTGGATGTGTTTACAGGGACAGAGAGGGTGTTACACACTGGATGTGTTTACAGGGATAGAGAGGGTGTTACACACTGGGTGTGTTTACAGGGATAGAGAGGGTGTTACACACTGGATGAGTTTACAGGGACAGAGAGGGTGTTACACACTGGATGTGTTTACAGGGATAGAGAGGGTGTTACACACTGGATGTGTTTACAGGGATAGAGAGGGTGTTACACACTGGATGTGTTTACAGGGATAGAGAGGGTGTTACACACTGGATGTGTTTACAGGGACAGAGAGGGTGTTACACACTGGATGTGTTTACAGGGATAGAGAGGGTGTTACACACTGGATGTGTTTACAGGGATAGAGAGGGTGTTACACACTGGATGTGTTTACACGGATAGAGAGGGTGTTACACACTGGGTGTGTTTACAGGGATAGAGAGGGTGTTACAGGCTGGGTGTGTTTACAGGGACAGAGAGGGTGTTACACTCTGGATGTGTTTACAGGGATAGAGAGGGTGTTACACACTGGATGTGTTTACAGGGACAGAGAGGGTGTTACACACTGGGTGTGTTTACAGGGATAGAGAGGGTGTTACACACTGGGTGTGTTTACAGCGATAGAGAGGGTGTTACACACTGGATGTGTTTACAGGGACAGAGAGGGTGTTATACACTGAATGTCTTTACAGGGATAGAGAGGGTGTTACACACTGGATGTGTTTACAGGGACAAAGAGGGTGTTACACACTGGATGTGTTTACAGGGATAGAGAGGGTGTTACACACTGGGTGTGTTTACAGGGATAGAGAGGGTGTTACACACTGGATGAGTTTACAGGGACAGAGAGGGTGTTACACACTGGATGTGTTTACAGGGATAGAGAGGGTGTTACACACTGGGATGTGTTTACAGGGACAGAGAGGGTGTTACACACTGGATGTGTTTACAGGGATAGAGAGGGTGTTACACACTGGATGTGTTTACAGGGACAGAGAGGGTGTTACACACTGGATGTGTTTACAGGGATAGAGAGGGTGTTACACACTGGGTGTGTTTACAGGGACAGAGAGGGTGTTACACACTGGATGTGTTTACAGGGATAGAGAGGGTGTTACACACTGGGTGTGTTTACAGGGATAGAGAGGGTGTTACACGCTGGGTGTGTTTACAGGGACAGAGAGGGTGTTACACTCTGGATGTGTTTACAGGGATAGAGAGGGTGTTACACACTGGATGTGTTTACAGGGACAGAGAGGGTGTTACACACTGGGTGTGTTTACAGGGATAGAGAGGGTGTTACACACTGGATGTGTTTACAGCGATAGAGAGGGTGTTACACACTGGATGTGTTTACAGGGATAGAGAGGGTGTTACACACTGGATGTGTTTACAGGGACAGAGAGGGTGTTACACACTGGATGTGTTTACAGGTATAGAGAGGGTCTTACACACTGGGTGTGTTTACAGGGATAGAGAGGGTGTTACACACTGGATGTGTTTACAGGGATAGAGAGGGTGTTACACACTGGATGTGTTTACAGGGATAGAGAGGGTGTTACACACTGGATGTTTTTACAGGGATAGAGAGGGTGTTACACACTGGATGTGTTTACAGGGATAGAGAGGGTGTTACACACTGGATGTGTTTACAGCGATAGAGAGGGTGTTACACACTGGATGTGTTTACAGGGATAGAGAGGGTGTTACACACTGGATGTGTTTACAGCGATAGAGAGGGTGTTACACACTGGATGTGTTTACAGGGATAGAGAGGGTGTTACACACTGGGTGTGTTTACAGGGACAGAGAGGGTGTTACACACTGGATGTGTTTACAGGGATAGAGAGGGTGTTACACACTGGATGTGTTTACAGGGACAGAGAGGGTGTTACACACTGGGTGTGTTTACAGGGACAGAGAGGGTGTTACACACTGGATGTGTTTACAGGAATAGAGAGGGTGTTACACACTGGGTGTGTTTACAGGGACAGAGAGGGTGTTACACACTGGATGTGTTTACAGGGATAGAGAGGGTGTTACACACTGGGTGTGTTTACAGGGATAGAGAGGGTGTTACACACTGGATGTGTTTACAGGGACAGAGAGGGTGTTACACACTGGATGTGTTTACAGGGATCGAGAGGGTGTTACACACTGGGTGTGTTTACAGGGATAGAGAGGGTGTTACACACTGGATGTGTTTACAGGGACAGAGAGGGTGTTACACACTGGATGTGTTTACAGGGACAGAGAGGGTGTTACACACTGGATGTGTTTACAGGGATAGAGAGGGTGTTACACACTGGGATGTGTTTACAGGGATAGAGAGGGTGTTACACACTGGGATGTGTTTACAGGGACAGAGAGGGTGTTACACACTGGATGTGTTTACAGGGACAGAGAGGGTGTTACACACTGGATGTGTTTACAGGGATAGAGAGGGTGTTACACACTGGGATGTGTTTACAGGGATAGAGAGGGTGTTACACACTGGATGTGTTTACAGGGATAGAGAGGGTGTTACACACTGGGTGTGTTTACAGGGATAGAGAGGGTGTTACACACTGGATGTGTTTACAGGGATACAGAGGGTGTTACACACTGGGTGTGTTTACAGGGATAGAGAGGGTGTTACACACTGGATGTGTTTACAGGGATAGAGAGGGTGTTACACACTGGATGTGTTTACAGGGATAGAGAGGGTGTTACACACTGGATGTGTTTACAGGGATAGAGAGGGTGTTACACACTGGATGTGTTTACAGGGATAGAGAGGGTGTTACACACTGGGTGTGTTTACAGGGATAGAGAGGGTGTTACACACTGGGTGTGTTTACAGGGATAGAGAGGGTGTTACACACTGGGTGTGTTTACAGGGATAGAGAGGGTGTTACACACTGGGTGTGTTTACAGGGATAGAGAGGGTGTTACACACTGGGTGTGTTTACAGCGATAGAGAGGGTGTTACACACTGGGTGTGTTTACAGGGATAGAGAGGGTGTTACACACTGGATGTGTTTACAGCGATAGAGAGGTTGTTACACACTGGGTGTGTTTACAGGGATAGAGAGGGTGTTACACACTGGATGTGTTTACAGGGATAGAGAGGGTGTTACACACTGGGGGTGTTTACAGGGACAGAGAGTGTGTTACACACTGGATGTGTTTACAGGGACAGAGAGGGTGTTACACACTGGGGGTGTTTACAGGGACAGAGAGGGTGTTACACTGGGGGTGTTTACAGGGACAGAGAGGGTGTTACACACTGGATGTGTTTACAGGGATAGAGAGGATGTTACACACTGGATGTGTTTACAGGGATGGAGAGGGTGTTACACACTGGACGTGTTTACAGGGATGGAGAGGGTGTTACACACTGGACGTGTTTACAGGGATGGAGAGGGTGTTACACACTGGATGTGTTTACAGGGATGGAGAGGGTGTTACACACTGGATGTGTTTACAGGGACAGAGGGTGTGTTACACACTGGATGTGTTTACAGGGATAGAGGGGGTGTTACACACGGGATGTGTTTACAGGGATAGAGAGGGTGTTACACACTGGATGTGTTTACAGGGAAAGAGAGGGTGTTACACACTGGATGTGTTTACAGGGATAGAGAGGGTGTCACACACTGGATGTGTTTACAGGGATAGAGAGGGTGTTACACACTGGATGTGTTTACAGGGACAGAGAGGGTGTCACACACTGGATGTGTTTACAGGGACAGAGAGGGTGTTACACACTGGATGTGTTTACAGGGATAGAGAGGGTGTTACACACTGGATGTGTTTACAGGGACAGAGAGGGTGTTACACACTGGGTGTGTTTACAGGGACAGAGAGGGTGTTACACACTGGATGTGTTTACAGGGACAGAGAGGGTGTTACACACTGGGTGTGTTTACAGGGACAGAGAGGGTGTTACACACTTGGATGTGTTTACAGGGACAGAGAGGGTGTTACACACTGGATGTGTTTACAGGGATAGAGAGGGTGTTACACACTTGGATGTGTTTACAGGGACAGAGAGGATGTTACACACTGGGATGTGTTTACAGGGACAGAGAGGGTGTTACACACTGGATGTGTTTACAGGGATAGAGAGGGTGTTACACACTGGATGTGTTTACAGGGACAGAGAGGGTGTTACACACTGGATGTGTTTACAGGGATAGAGAGGGTGTTACACACTGGGATATGTTTACAGGGATAGAGAGGGTGTTACACGCTGGGTGTGTTTACAGGGATAGAGAGGGTGTTACACACTGGATGTGTTTACAGGGATAGAGAGGGTGTTACACACTGGGCGTGTTTACAGGGATAGAGAGGATATTACGCACTGGATGTGTTTACAGGGATAGAGAGGGTGTTACACACTGGGCGTGTTTACAGGGATAGAGAGGATATTACGCACTGGATGTGTTTACAGGGATAGAGAGGATATTACGCACTGGATGTGTTTACAGGGATAGCGAGGGTGTTTACAGGGACAGAGAGGGTGTTACACACTGGATGTGTTTACAGGGATAGAGAGGGTGTTACACACTGGGATGTGTTTACAGGAATAGAGAGGGTGTTACACACTGGATGTGTTTACAGGGATAGAGAGGGTGTTACACACTGGATGTGTTTACAGGGATAGAGAGGGTGTTACACACTGGATGTGTTTACAGGGATAGAGAGGGTGTTACACACTGGGTGTGTTTACAGGGATAGAGAGGGTGTTACACACTGGATGTGTTTACAGGGATACAGAGGGTGTTACACACTGGGTGTGTTTACAGGGATAGAGAGGGTGTTACACACTGGATGTGTTTACAGGGATAGAGAGGGTGTTACACACTGGGTGTGTTTACAGGGATAGAGAGGGTGTTACACACTGGGTGTGTTTACAGGGATAGAGAGGGTGTTACACACTGGGTGTGTTTACAGCGATAGAGAGGGTGTTACACACTGGGTGTGTTTACAGGGATAGAGAGGGTGTTACACACTGGATGTGTTTACAGCGATAGAGAGGTTGTTACACACTGGGTGTGTTTACAGGGATAGAGAGGGTGTTACACACTGGATGTGTTTACAGCGATAGAGAGGGTGTTACACACTGGGGGTGTTTACAGGGACAGAGAGTGTGTTACACACTGGATGTGTTTACAGGGACAGAGAGGGTGTTACACACTGGGGGTGTTTACAGGGACAGAGAGGGTGTTACACTGGGGGTGTTTACAGGGACAGAGAGGGTGTTACACACTGGATGTGTTTACAGGGATAGAGAGGATGTTACACACTGGATGTGTTTACAGGGATGGAGAGGGTGTTACACACTGGACGTGTTTACAGGGATGGAGAGGGTGTTACACACTGGACGTGTTTACAGGGATGGAGAGGGTGTTACACACTGGATGTGTTTACAGGGATGGAGAGGGTGTTACACACTGGATGTGTTTACAGGGACAGAGGGTGTGTTACACACTGGATGTGTTTACAGGGATAGAGGGGGTGTTACACACGGGATGTGTTTACAGGGATAGAGAGGGTGTTACACACTGGATGTGTTTACAGGGATAGAGAGGGTGTTACACACTGGATGTGTTTACAGGGATAGAGAGGGTGTCACACACTGGATGTGTTTACAGGGAGAGAGAGGGTGTTACACACTGGATGTGTTTACAGGGACAGAGAGGGTGTCACACACTGGATGTGTTTACAGGGACAGAGAGGGTGTTACACACTGGATGTGTTTACAGGGATAGAGAGGGTGTTACACACTGGATGTGTTTACAGGGACAGAGAGGGTGTTACACACTGGGTGTGTTTACAGGGACAGAGAGGGTGTTACACACTGGATGTGTTTACAGGGACAGAGAGGGTGTTACACACTGGGTGTGTTTACAGGGACAGAGAGGGTGTTACACACTTGGATGTGTTTACAGGGACAGAGAGGGTGTTACACATTGGATGTGTTTACAGGGATAGAGAGGGTGTTACAGACTTGGATGTGTTTACAGGGACAGAGAGGATGTTACACACTGGGATGTGTTTACAGGGACAGAGAGGGTGTTACACACTGGATGTGTTTACAGGGATAGAGAGGGTGTTACACACTGGATGTGTTTACAGGGACAGAGAGGGTGTTACACACTGGATGTGTTTACAGGGATAGAGAGGGTGTTACACACTGGGATGTGTTTACAGGGATAGAGAGGGTGTTACACGCTGGGTGTGTTTACAGGGATAGAGAGGGTGTTACACACTGGATGTGTTTACAGGGATAGAGAGGGTGTTACACACTGGGCGTGTTTACAGGGATAGAGAGGATATTACGCACTGGATGTGTTTACAGGGATAGAGAGGGTGTTACACACTGGGCGTGTTTACAGGGATAGAGAGGATATTACGCACTGGATGTGTTTACAGGGATAGAGAGGATATTACGCACTGGATGTGTTTACAGGGATAGCGAGGGTGTTTACAGGGACAGAGAGGGTGTTACACACTGGATGTGTTTACAGGGATAGAGAGGGTGTTACACACTGGGATGTGTTTACAGGAATAGAGAGGGTGTTACACACTGGATGTGTTTACAGGGATAGAGAGGGTGTTACACACTGGATGTGTTTACAGGGATAGAGAGGGTGTTACACACTGGATGTGTTTACAGGGATAGAGAGGGTGTTACACACTGGGTGTGTTTACAGGGATAGAGAGGGTGTTACACACTGGATGTGTTTACAGGGATACAGAGGGTGTTACACACTGGGTGTGTTTACAGGGATAGAGAGGGTGTTACACACTGGATGTGTTTACAGGGATAGAGAGGGTGTTACACACTGGATGTGTTTACAGGGATAGAGAGGGTGTTACACACTGGATGTGTTTACAGGGATAGAGAGGGTGTTACACACTGGATGTGTTTACAGGGATAGAGAGGGTGTTACACACTGGATGTGTTTACAGGGATAGCTGGGTGTGTTTACAGGGATAGAGAGGGTGTTACACACTGGATGTGTTTACAGGGATACAGAGGGTGTTACACACTGGGTGTGTTTACAGGGATAGAGAGGGTGTTACACACTGGATGTGTTTACAGGGATAGAGAGGGTGTTACACACTGGATGTGTTTACAGGGATAGAGAGGGTGTTACACACTGGATGTGTTTACAGGGATAGAGAGGGTGTTACACACTGGATGTGTTTACAGGGATAGAGAGGGTGTTACACACTGGATGTGTTTACAGGGATAGAGAGGGTGTTACACACTGGGTGTGTTTACAGGGATAGAGAGGGTGTTACACACTGGGTGTGTTTACAGGGATAGAGAGGGTGTTACACACTGGGTGTGTTTACAGGGATAGAGAGGGTGTTACACACTGGGTGTGTTTACAGGGATAGAGAGGGTGTTACACACTGGGTGTGTTTACAGGGATAGAGAGGGTGTTACACACTGGATGTGTTTACAGCGATAGAGAGGTTGTTACACACTGGGTGTGTTTACAGGGATAGAGAGGGTGTTACACACTGGATGTGAGTACAGCGATAGAGAGGGTGTTACACACTGGGTGTGTTTACAGGGACAGAGAGTGTGTTACACACTGGATGTGTTTACAGGGACAGAGAGGGTGTTACACACTGGGGGTGTTTACAGGGACAGAGAGGGTGTTACACTGGGGGTGTTTACAGGGACAGAGAGGGTGTATACGCACTGGATGTGTTTACAGGGATAGAGAGGATGTTACACACTGGATGTGTTTACAGGGATAGAGAGGGTGTTACACACTGCATGTGTTTACAGGGATGGAGAGGGTGTTACACACTGGACGTGTTTACAGGGATGGAGAGGGTGTTACACACTGGACGTGTTTACAGGGATGGAGAGGGTGTTACACACTGGATGTGTTTACAGGGACAGAGGGGGTGTTACACACTGGATGTGTTTACAGGGACAGAGGGGGTGTTACACACGGGATGTGTTTACAGGGATAGAGGGGGTGTTACACACTGGACGTGTTTACAGGGATAGAGAGGGTGTTACACACTGGATGTGTTTACAGGGATAGAGAGGGTGTTACACACTGGATGTGTTTACAGGGATAGAGAGGGTGTTACACACTGGATGTGTTTACAGGGATAGAGAGGGTGTTACACACTGGATGTGTTTACAGGGATAGAGAGCGTGTCACACACTGGATGTGTTTACAGGGATAGAGAGGGTGTTACACACTGGGTGTGTTTACAGGGATAGAGAGGGTGTTACACACTGGGTGTGTTTACAGGGATAGAGAGGGTGTTACACACTGGATGTGTTTACAGCGATAGAGAGGTTGTTACACACTGGGTGTGTTTACAGGGATAGAGAGGGTGTTACACACTGGATGTGTTTACAGCGATAGAGAGGGTGTTACACACTGGGTGTGTTTACAGGGACAGAGAGTGTGTTACACACTGGGGGTGTTTACAGGGACAGAGAGGGTGTTACACTGGGGGTGTTTACAGGGACAGAGAGGGTGTTACACACTGGATGTGTTTACAGGGATAGAGAGGATGTTACACACTGGATGTGTTTACAGGGATGGAGAGGGTGTTACACACTGGACGTGTTTACAGGGATGGAGAGGGTGTTACACACTGGACGTGTTTACAGGGATGGAGAGGGTATTACACACTGGATGTGTTTACAGGGATGGAGAGGGTGTTACACACTGGATGTGTTTACAGGGACAGAGGGGGTGTTACACACTGGATGTGTTTACAGGGATAGAGGGGGTGTTACACATGGGATGTGTTTACAGGGATAGAGAGGGTGTTACACACTGGATGTGTTTACAGGGATAGAGAGGGTGTTACACACTGGATGTGTTTACAGGGATAGAGAGGGTGTTACACACTGGATGTGTTTACAGGGATAGAGAGGGTGTTACACACTGGATGTGTTTACAGGGATAGAGAGGGTGTTACACACTGGATGTGTTTACAGGGATAGAGAGCGTGTCACACACTGGATGTGTTTACAGGGATAGAGAGGGTGTTACACACTGGGATGTGTTTACAGGGATAGAGAGGGTGTTGCACACTGGATGTGTTTACAGGGATAGAGAGGGTGTTACACACTGGATGTGTTTACAGGGATAGAGAGGGTGTTACACACTGGATGTGTTTACAGGGACAGAGAGGGTGTCACACACTGGATGTGTTTACAGGAGTAGAGAGGGTGTTACACACTGGATGTGTTTACAGGGATAGAGAGGGTGTTACACACTGGATGTGTTTACAGGGACAGAGAGGGTGTTACACACTGGATGTGTTTACAGGGATAGAGAGGGTGTTACACACTGGATGTGTTTACAGGGATAGAGAGGGTGTTACACACTGGGTGTGTTTACAGGGACAGAGAGGGTGTTGCACACTGGATGTGTTTACAGGGACAGAGAGGGTGTTACACACTGGATGTGTTTACAGGGATAGAGAGGGTGTTACACACTTGGATGTGTTTACAGGGACAGAGAGGATGTTACACACTGGGATGTGTTTACAGGGACAGAGAGGGTGTTACACACTGGATGTGTTTACAGGGATAGAGAGGGTGTTACACACTGGATGTGTTTACAGGGACAGAGAGGGTGTTACACACTGGATGTGTTTACAGGGATAGAGAGGGTGTTACACACTGGGATGTGTTTACAGGGATAGAGAGGGTGTTATACGCTGGGTGTGTTTACAGGGATAGAGAGGGTGTTACACTCTGGATGTGTTTACAGGGATAGAGAGGGTGTTACACACTGGATGTGTTTACAGGGATAGAGAGGGTGTTACACACTGGATGTGTTTACAGGGATAGAGAGGGTGTTACACACTGGGCGTGTTTACAGGGATAGAGAGGATATTACGCACTGGATGTGTTTACAGGGATAGAGAGGGTGTTACACACTGGATGTGTTTACAGGGATAGAGAGGATATTACGCACTGGATGTGTTTACAGGGATAGAGAGGATATTACGCACTGGATGTGTTTACAGGGATAGAGAGGATATTACGCACTGGATGTGTTTACAGGGATAGCGAGGGTGTTTACAGGGATAGCGAGGGTGTTACACACTGGATGTGTTTACAGGGATAGAGAGGATATTACGCACTGGATGTGTTTACAGGGATAGAGAGGGTGTTACACACTGGATGTGTTTACAGGGATAGAGAGGGTATTACGCACTGGATGTGTTTACAGGGATAGAGAGGATGTTACACACTGGATGTGTTTACAGGGATAGCGAGGGTGTTACACACTGGATGTGTTTACAGGGATAGAGAGGATATTACGCCCTGGATGTGTTTACAGGGATAGCGAGGGTGTTTACAGGGATAGCGAGGGTGTTACACACCGGATGTGTTTACAGGGATAGAGAGGGTGTTACACACTGGATGTGTTTACAGGGATAGAGAGGGTGTTACACACTGGATGTGTTTACAGGGATAGAGAGGGTATTACGCACTGGATGTGTTTACAGGGATAGAGAGGATGTTACACACCAGATGTGTTTACAGGGATAGAGAGGGTGTTACACACCGGATGTGTTTACAGGGATAGAGAGGGTATTACGCACTGGATGTGTTTACAGGGATAGAGAGGATGTTACACACTGGATGTGTTTACAGGGATAGCGAGGGTGTTACAGACTGGATGTGTTTACAGGGATAGAGAGGGTGTTACACACCGGATGTGTTTACAGGGATACAGAGGGTGTTACACACCGGATGTGTTTACAGGGATAAAGAGGGTGTTACACACTGGATGTGTTTACAGGGATAGAGAGGATGTTACACACCGTATGTGTTTACAGGGATAGAGAGGGTGTTACACACCGGATGTGTTTACAGGGATAGAGAGGGTGTTACACACTGGATGTGTTTACAGGGATAGAGAGCGTGTCACAGACTGGGTGTTTTTACAGGGACAGAGAGGGTGTTACACACTGGGTGTGTTTACAGGGATAGAGAGGGTGTTACACACTGGATGTGTTTACAGGGACAGAGAGGGTGTTACACACTGGGTGTGTTTACAGGGATAGAGAGGGTGTTACACACTGGATGTGTTTACAGGGATAGAGAGGATGTTACACACTGGATGTGTTTACAGGGATAGAGAGTGTGTTACACACTGGATGTGTTTACAGGGACAGAGAGGGTATTACACACTGGATGTGTTTACAGGGACATAGAGGGTGTTACACACTGGGTGTGTTTACAGGGATAGAGAGGGTGTTACACACTGGGATGTGTTTACAGGAATAGAGAGGGTGTTACACACTGGATGTGTTTACAGGGATAGAGAGGGTGTTACACTCTGGATGTGTTTACAGGGATAGAGAGGGTGTTACACACTGGATGTGTTTACAGGGATAGAGAGCGTGTCACAGACTGGGTGTTTTTACAGGGATAGAGAGGGTGTTACACACAGGGTGTGTTTACAGGGATAGAGAGGGTGTTACACACTGGGTGTGTTTACAGGGATAGAGAGGGTGTTACACACTGGATGTGTTTACAGGGATAGAGAGGATGTTACACACTGGATGTGTTTACAGGGATAGAGAGGGTGTTACACACTGGATGTGTTTACAGGGATAGAAAGGGTGTTACACACTGGATGTGTTTACAGGGATAGAGAGGGTATTACACACTGGATGTGTTTACAGGGATAGAGAGGGTGTTACACACTGGATGTGTTTACAGGGATAGAGAGGGTGTTACACACTGGATGTGTTTACAGGTATAGAGAGGGTGTTACACTCTGGATGTGTTTACAGGGACAGAGAGGGTGTTACACACTGGGTGTGTTTACAGGGATAGAGAGGGTGTTACACACTGGATGTGTTTACAGGGATAGAGAGGGTGTTACACACTGGGATGTGTTTACAGGGATAGAGAGTGTGTTACACACTGGATGTGTTTACAGGGACAGAGGGGGTATTACACACTGGATGTGTTTACAGGGACAGAGAGGGTGTTACACACTGGGGGAGTTTACAGGGACAGAGAGGGTGTTACACACTGGATGTGTTTACAGGGATAGAGAGGGTGTCACACACTGGATGTGTTTACAGGGATAGAGAGGGTATTATACACTGGATGTGTTTACAGGGACAGAGAGGGTGTTACACACTGGGGGAGTTTACAGGGACAGAGAGGGTGTTACACACTGGGATGTGTTTACAGGAATAGAGAGGGTGTTACACACTGGATGTGTTTACCGGGATAGAGAGGGTGTTACACACTGGGATGTGTTTACAGGGATAGAGAGTGTGTTACACACTGGGATGTGTTTACAGGGACAGAGAGGGTGTTACACACTGGGGGAGTTTACAGGGACAGAGAGGGTGTTAAACATTCGCCAGGCTGCCTCGGGAGTTTCTTATTCCGTTCCGGTCACCCTGTTACAGGATGGGACTGGGCTGGATTTGGAGAGGGCGCAGGGCAAGTCCACCAGGCCTCTGCCTGGATTAGCGGGCACTGGCAGTAACGAAAGGCCGGCCAGACCTGGGTTGTTTCTCTCCTGAGCGGTGGGAGTCTGAGGTCGAGGTTTGTAAGATCATGTCAGGCGCGGATAGAGGAGTCAGCCGGTCGACAGGGTGGAGGTTTCTAGCGCTGGATGACGAGTATTTAGAGTGCGAGGGTGGGGCGGGGTAGCTTCAAATCAGGGCATTGAGGAATACATCAGAACAGAGGGATCTAGGAATAATGGTGCATAGTTCCCTGAAGGTGGAATCTCATGTGGATAGGGTGGTGAAGAAAGGTTTTGGTATGCTGGCCTTTATTAATCAGAGCATTGAGTGTAGGAGTTGGGATGTAATGTTGAAATTGTACAAGGCATTGGTGAGGCCAAATTTGGAGTATTGTGTACAGTTCTGGTCACCGAATTATAGGAGAGATGTCAACAAAATAGAGAGAGTACAGAGAAGATTTACTGGAATGTTACCTGGGTTTCATCACCTAAGTTACAGAGAAAGGTTGAACAAGTTGGGTCTTCATTCCTTGGAGCGTAGAAGGTTGAGGGGGGACTTGATAGAGGTGTTTAAAATTATGAGGGGGATAGATAGAGTTGACGTGGATAGGCTTTTTCCATTGAGAGTGGGGGAGATTCAAACAAGAGGACATGAGTTGAGAGTTAAGGGGCAAAAGTTTAGGGGTAACACGAGGGGGAACTTCTTTACTCAGAGAGTGGTGGCTGTGTGGAACGAGAAGTGGTTGGGGCAGGTTCGATGTTGTCATTTAAAGTTAAATTGGATAGATATATGGACAGGGAAGGAATGGAGGGTTATGGGCTGAGTGCAAGTCGGCGGGACTGGGTGAGAGTTAGAGTTGGGCACGGACTAGAAGGGCCGAGATGGCCTGTTTCCGTGCTGTAATAGTGACATGGTTTTCTGTGAAGGGCAAGTTTCGTGAGGCTGGAATGTGGAACCGGGGAGGCGGTGGAGAGGGGGACGTTACAGGCGTTTAAGAGACGCGGGTGTGCAAGGAATGGACGGGGGGGGCGTGGTTGAGCACTGTGTCGGCGGAAGAGATGAGTAGATAGTTACTGGCGTAATTACTGGTTGAACGAGCCTGAGAGTGGGGAAGTCAGGTTGCAGTTTTATGGAACCCTGCTCAGGCCACGCCTGGGGTTCGGCCCCTGTCATGGGATCGGGTGAGGTGTGCGGTCTCTGGCGGGGTGGGCAGGGTGCGAGAGAGGCCCACCTGTCCTCAAGTCTTGTAGAACAGAGGGACCCAGGGGTACAGGGGACACGGTTCCCCGAAAGTGGAGTCACGGGTAGACGGGGACCCCGGGGAGCGTTGTGGAACAGAGGGACCCAGGGGTACGGGGACGCGGTTCCCCGAAAGTGGGGCCACGGGTAGACGGGGACCCCGGGGAGCGTTGTGGAACAGAGGGGGGGAGGTTGTGGAACAGAGGGACCCAGGGGTACAGGGACACGGTTCCCTGAAAGTGGGGCCACGGGTAGACGGGGACCCCGGGGAGCGTTGTGGAACAGAGGGACCCAGGGGTACGGGGACATGGTTCCCCGAAAGTGGGGTCACGGGTAGACGGGGACCCTGGAGAGTGTTGTGGAACAGAGGGACCCAGGGGTACGGGGACACGGTTCCCTGAAAGTGGGGTCAGGGGTAGACGGGGACCCCGGGGAGCGTTGTGGAACAGAGGGACCCAGGGGTACGGAGACACGGTTCCCCGAAAGTGGAGTCACGGGTAGACGGGGACCCCGGGGAGTGTTGTGGAACAGAGGGACCCAGGGGTACAGGGACACAGTTCCCTGAAAGTGGGGTCACAGCTAGACAGGACGGTGAAGAAGGCGTTCGACACGCTGGCCTTCATCAGTCAGGACACTAAGTACAGGAGTCAGGGGGGTCACGTCCCAGTTGTACGAGACGTCGGTGAGGCTGCGCTGGGAGTACGGTGTTCGGTTTTGGTCGCCCCCGCTGTGGGAAAGATGCCGCTGAGCTGGAAAGAGTGCGGAGGGAGATTTACTGGGTCGTCGCCGGAACTCGAGGGACTGAGTTATGGAGAGAGGTCGGGCAGGTTGGAACTTTATTCCTTGGAGCGCAGGGGTGACCTTACAGAGGTGTGTAAAACCACGGGGGGCACAGATAGAGTGAATGTTCACAGTCTTTTCCCCAGGGTCGGGGAATCGAGAACCAGAGGGCACAGGTTTGATGTGAGAGGGGGAGAGAGATTGAAGGGCAACTTTTTCATCCAGGGTGCTGCCTGGATTAGAGAGGGTGCAGAGGAGATTCACCGGGACGCTGCCTGGATCAGAGAGGGTGCAGAGGAGATTCACCAGGATGCTGCCTGGATTAGAGAGGGTGCAGAGGAGATTGACCAGGATGCTGCCTGGATTAGAGAGGGTGCAGAGGAGATTGACCAGGATGCTGCCTGGATTAGAGAGGGTGCAGAGGAGATTCACCAGGATGCTGCCTGGATTAGAGAGGGTGCAGAGGAGATTGACCAGGATGCTGCCTGGATTAGAGAGGGTGCAGAGGAGATTCACCAGGATGCTGCCTGGATTAGAGAGGGTGCAGAGGAGATTCACCAGGATGCTGCCTGGATTAGAGAGGGTGCAGAGGAGATTGACCAGGATGCTGCCTGGATTAGAGAGGGTGCAGAGGAGATTCACCAGGATGCTGCCTGGATTAGAGAGGGTGCAGAGGAGATTCACCAGGATGCTGCCTGGATTAGAGAGGGTGCAGAGGAGATTGACCAGGATGCTGCCTGGATTAGAGAGGGTGCAGAGGAGATTCACCAGGACGCTGTCTGGATTAGAGAGGGTGCAGAGGAGATTCACCAGGATGCTGCCTGGATTAGAGAGGGTGCAGAGGAGATTCACCGGGACGCTGCCTGGATCAGAGAAGGTGCAGAGGAGATTCACCGGGATGCTGCCTGGATTAGAGAGGGTGCAGAGGAGATTCACCACGATGCTGCCTGGATTAGAGAGGGTGCAGAGGAGATTCGCCAGGGTGCTGCCTGGATTGGAGAGTGTGTCGAATGAGGAGACTTTGCGTGAACTTGGGCTTTTCCCTTTGGAGCAAGGGAGGATGAGAAATGACGATTTTGGTGTAGGAACAAGCAGTCCACATGACTGTGTGACGGGACGGTGCAGAGGGAGTATCACTCCGGATCTGCCACGTTGGTCGTTGACATTATTTCTTGGAATCCGCATTGGGCGAGCACTTCACACCCTGAGGTGTGAATGATGTTTCCGCCTGCCTGCGGTTTGTGACTCTCGGTTTGATGTGTTCTCTGCTAATCAGCTGACAGCCTCCCCTTCCTCCAGTCACGTCTCGTCCAGCGTCCTCTGCCCTATCTCCTCCACAATACATCCCCTTCAAAACGGCTCGAAGCAGCACTCTCTGATCTCTCTGACCACAACTCAAGCCCCATCCGGCCTCAAAGCGTTCAAATTGGCAGCAGCCCCACCCAATCCCTTTTCATCAGCCTCCGCACCGTCCCATCACACACTCCCGGGGTCAGACACAGAGTGAATCTCCCTCCGTACCGTCCCATCACACACTCCCGGGGTCGGAAACAGAGTGAATCTCCCTCCACACCGTCCCATTACACACTCCCGGGGTCAGACACGGGGTGAGTCTCCCTCCAGTCCATCCCATCACACACACCCGGGGTCAGACACAGAGTGAATCTCCCTCCGCACCGTCCCATCACACACTCCCGGGGTCAGACGCAGAGTGAATCTCCCTCTGCACCGTCCCATCACACACTCCCGGGGTCAGACACAGAGTGAATCTCCCTCCACACCGTCCCATCACACTCTCCCGGGGTCAGACACAGAGTGAATCTCCCTCCGTACCGTCCCATCACACACTCCCGGGGTCGGAAACAGAGTGAATCTCCCTCCACACCGTCCCATTACACACTCCCGGGGTCAGACACGGGGTGAGTCTCCCTCCAGTCCATCCCATCACACACACCCGGGGTCAGACACAGAGTGAATCTCCCTCCGCACCGTCCCATCACACACTCCCGGGGTCAGACGCAGAGTGAATCTCCCTCTGCACCGTCCCATCACACACTCCCGGGGTCAGACACAGAGTGAATCTCCCTCCACACCGTCCCATCACACACTCCCGGGGTCAGACACAGAGTGAATCTCCCTCCGCACCGTCCCATCACACACTCCCGGGGTCAGACACTGAGTGAATCTCCCTCCGCACCGTCCCATGACACACTCCCGGGGTCAGACGCAGAGTGAATCTCCCTCTGCACCGTCCCATCACACACTCCCGGGGTCAGACGCAGAGTGAATCTCCCTCTGCACCGTCCCATCACACACTCCCGGGGTCAGACGCAGAGTGAATCTCCCTCCACACCGTCCCATCACACTCTCCCGGGGTCAGACACAGAGCGAATCTCCCTCCACACCGTCCCATCACACACTCCCGGGGTGAGACACAGAGTGAATCTCCCTCCGCACCGTCCCATCGCACACTCCCGGGGTCAGACACAGAGTGAATCTCCCTCACCGTCCCATCACACACTCCCGGGGTTAGACACAGAGTGAATCTCCCTCACCGTCCCATCACACACTCCCGGGGTTAGACACGGAGTGAATCTCCCTCCACACCGTCCCATCACACTCTCCCGGGGTCAGACGCAGAGAGGACTTCCTGCTGTCTGTTTACAGGGTGCGGTCGGTGTGATACTGAGGTCTGGGGAGGAGAAGACCGTCCGACCATCTGGGACCCTCTTTGGTTTTGACTTCCCAGCACAGGAGCAGAATTTAGCCATTCGGCCCATCGAGTCTGGTCCCACCCACGGCTGATTCATTCACCCTGCCAGCCGGCCCCCTTTCGTGCCCTGACGAATGAAGAATTTATCGACCTCTGCCTGAAATAGACAGAATGACTTGGCCTCAGAAACTGCCTGTGGCAGGATATCTTTTGATTACTCATTTCCGTAAGGTCTGGTTGAATCGGCGCCTCCCTGGGTCAGGGAGGGAGGGGGTGAGTCTGCCCCAGGTCGGGGGGATGTGTGTGTGTGTGTGTGAGGGGTGGTGACAGACCGGGATCTCACACTCCCTCCTTCCCACCTCAGGGTCCGGAACCGGGATCGAGGACTGCGGAAGCCCGGGAGGGGGGCGTGAAATGTCGGCCCCCGGCGAGGGGGGCCAGCCCCGGGCGGCCACCGGGGTGAAGTTCAGCCTGGCGGCCCCCAGCTCCTTCACCCCCCAGCGCAAGTATGGCCCCGTGGTGGCCCCCAAGCCCAAGGTCAACCCGTACCGGGTCGCCGGGGCCCAGCCCGAGGGCCCCGTTGCCGTGGAGACCCGGGTCCCCGGCGCCAACACGGGGCAGCCGCGGACGGCCAAGGTGGACGTCAGCTTGTCCGTGGGTGAGTATTAACGTACGCGCACCCACCTCTGTGCGTCCCCCCTCCCTCTGCGCACCCCTGTACCCCTCTCTCTCTCATCCTACCCCCCACCCTCCAGCCCTGTCGCTCTATAACTGTCTGAAGGGGCATTTAGTGGCGTTTACACGGGGTGAGGGGTTTAGAAGGGGCATTTCGGAGTGGTGTTTACAGGGGTTGAGGGGTTTAGAAGGGGCATTTCGGAGTGGGTGTTTACAGGGGGTGAGGGGTTTAGAAGGGGCATTTCGGAGTGGTGTTTACAGGGGGTGAGGGGTTTAGAAGGGGCATTTCGGAGTGGGCGTTTACACGGGGGTGAGGGGGTTTAGAAGGGGCATTTCGGAGTGGGTGTTTACAGGGGGTGAGGGGTTTAGGAGGGGCATTTTGGAGTGGTGTTTACAGGGGGTGAGGGGTTTAGAAGGGGCATTTCGGAGTGCTGTTTACAGGGGGTGAGGGTTTAGAAGAGGCATTTCGCAGTGGTGTTTACACGGGGTTGAGGGGTTTAGAAGGGGCATTTTGGAGTGGCGTTTACAGGGGGTGAGGGGTTTAGAAGGGGCATTTCGGAGTGGTGTTTACAGGGGGTGAGGGGTTTACAAGGGGCATTTCGGAGTGGGTGTTTACAGGGGGTGAGGGGTTTAGAAGGGGCATTTCGGAGTGGTGTTTACACGGGCTGAGGGGTTTAGAAGGGGCATTTCGGAGTGGGTGTTTACAAGGGTTGAGGGAGTTTAGAAGGGGCATTTCGGAGTGGTGTTTACACGGGGTGAGGGGTTTACAAGGGGCATTTCGGAGTGGGTGTTTACACGGGGTGAGGGGTTTAGAAGGGGCATTTCGGAGTGGTGTTTACAGGGGGTGAGGGGGTTTAGAAGGGGCATTTCGGAGTGGCGTTTACACGGGGTGAGGGGTTTAGAAGGGGCATTTCGGAGTGGTGTTTACACAGGGTGAGGGGTTTAGAAGGGGCATTTCGGAGTGGGCGTTTACACGGGGTGAGGGGTTTAGAAGGGGCATTTCGGAGTGGTGTTTACACGGGGTGAGGGGTTTAGGAGGGGCATTTCGGAGTGGGTGTTTACAGGGGGTGAGGGGTTTACAAGGGGCATTTCGGAGTGGCGTTTATACGGGGTGAGGGGGTTTAGAAGGGGCATTTCGGAGTGGTGTTTACACGGGCTGAGGGGTTTAGAAGGGGCATTTCGGAGTGGTGTTTACAGGGGTTGAGGGGTTTAGAAGGGGCATTTCGGAGTGGGTGTTTACAGGGGGTGAGGGAGTTTAGAAGGGGCATTTCGGAGTGGTGTTTACAGGGGGTGAGGGAGTTTAGAAGGGGCATTTCGGAGTGGTGTTTACACGGGGTGAGGGGTTTAGAAGGGGCATTTCGGAGTGGTGTTTACACGGGGTGAGGGGTTTAGAAGGGGCATTTCGGAGTGGGCGTTTACAGGGGGTGAGGGGTTTAGAAGGGGCATTTTGGAGTGGTGTTTACAGGGGGTGAGGGGTTTAGAAGGGACATTTCGGAGTGGTGTTTACAGGGGGTGAGGGGTTTAGAAGGGGCATTTCGGAGTGGGCGTTTACACGGGGTGAGGGGGTTTAGAAGGGGCATTTCGGAGTGGCGTTTACACGGGATGAGGGGTTTAGAAGGGGCATTTCGGAGTGGTTGTTTACAGGGTGTGAGGGGTTTAGAAGGGGCATTTCGGAGTGGGTGTTTACACGGGGTGAGGGGTTTAGAAGGGGCATTTCGGAGTGGGTGTTTACAGGGGGTGAGGGAGTTTAGAAGGGGCATTTCGGAGTGGTGTTTACACGGGGTGAGGTGTTTACAAGGGGCATTTCGGAGTGGTGTTTACAGGGGGTGAGGGGTTTAGAAGGGGCATTTCGGGGTGGTGTTTACAGGGGATGAGGGGTTTAGAAGGGGCATTTCGGAGTGGTGTTTACACGGGGTGAGGGGTTTACAAGGGGCATTTCGGAGTGGGTGTTTACAGGGGGTGAGGGGTTTAGAAGGGGCATTTCGGAGTGGTGTTTACACGGGCTGAGGGGTTTAGAAGGGGCATTTCGGAGGGGCGTTTACACGGGGTGAGGGGGTTTAGAAGGGGCATTTCGGAGTGGGCGTTTACACGGGGTGAGGGGGTTTAGAAGGGGCATTTCGGAGTGGGCGTTTACACGGGGTGAGGGGGTTCAGAAGGGGCATTTCGGAGTGGGCGTTTACACGGGGTGAGGGGGTTTAGAAGGGGCATTTCGGAGTGGGCGTTTACACGGGGTGTGGGGGTTTAGAAGGGGCATTTCGGAGTGGCGTTTACATGGGGTGAGGGGTTTAGAACGGGCATTTCGGAGTGGTGTTTACAGGGGGGTGAGGGGTTTAGAAGGGGTATTTCGGAGTGGGTGTTTACAGGGGTTGAGGGGTTTAGAAGGGGCATTTCGGAGTGGTGTTTACACGGGGTGAGGGGTTTAGAACGGGCATTTCGGAGTGGCGTTTACAGGGGGTGAGGGGTTTAGAAGGGGCATTTCAGAGTGGAGTTTACAGGGGGTGAGGGGGTTTACAAGGGGCAATTCGGAGTGGGTGTTTACACGGGGTGAGGGGGTTTAGAAGAGGCATTTCGGAGTGGGTGTTTACACGGGGTGAGGGGTTTAGAAGGGGCATTTTGGAGCGGTGTTTACAGGGGGTGAGGGGTTTACAAGGGGCATTTTGGAGTGGTGTTTACAGGGGGTGAGGGGTTTAGAAGGGGCATTTCGCAGTAGGTGTTTACACGGAGTGAGGGGGTTTAGAAGGGGCATTTCGGAGTGGTGTTTACACGGGGTGAGGGGTTTAGAAGGGGCATTTCAGAGTGGGCGTTTACAGGGGGTGAGGGGTTTAGAAGGGGCATTTTGGAGTGGTGTTTACAGGGGGTGAGGGGTTTACAAGGGACATTTCGGAGTGGTGTTTACAGGGGGTGAGGGGTTTAGAAGGGGCATTTCGGAGTGGGCGTTTACACGGGGTGAGGGGGTTTAGAGGGGGCATTTCGGAGTGGCGTTTACACGGGATGAGGGGTTTAGAAGGGGCATTTCGGAGTGGTTGTTTACAGGGTGTGAGGGGTTTAGAAGGGGCATTTCGGAGTGGGTGTTTACACGGGGTGAGGGGTTTAGAAGGGGCATTTCGGAGTGGGTGTTTACAGGGGGTGAGGGAGTTTAGAAGGGGCATTTCGGAGTGGTGTTTACACGGGGTGAGGTGTTTACAAGGGGCATTTCGGAGTGGTGTTTACAGGGGGTGAGGGGTTTAGAAGGGGCATTTCGGGGTGGTGTTTACAGGGGATGAGGGGTTTAGAAGGGGCATTTCGGAGTGGTGTTTACACGGGGTGAGGGGTTTACAAGGGGCATTTCGGAGTGGGTGTTTACAGGGGGTGAGGGGTTTAGAAGGGGCATTTCGGAGTGGTGTTTACACGGGCTGAGGGGTTTAGAAGGGGCATTACGGAGGGGCGTTTACACGGGGTGAGGGGGTTTAGAAGGGGCATTTCGGAGTGGGCGTTTACACGGGGTGAGGGGGTTTAGAAGGGGCATTTCGGAGTGGGCGTTTACACGGGGTGAGGGGGTTTAGAAGGGGCATTTCGGAGTGGGCGTTTACACGGGGTGAGGGGGTTTAGAAGGGGCATTTCGGAGTGGGCGTTTACACGGGGTGAGGGGGTTTAGAAGGGGCATTTCGGAGTGGCGTTTACATGGGGTGAGGGGTTTAGAAGGGGCATTTCGGAGTGGGCGTTTACAGGGGGTGAGGGGTTTAGAAGGGGCATTTTGGAGTGGTGTTTACAGGGGGTGAGGGGTTTACAAGGGGCATTTCGGAGTGGTGTTTACAGGGGGTGAGGGGTTTAGAAGGGGCATTTCGGAGTGGGCGTTTACACGGGGTGAGGGGGTTTAGAAGGGGCATTTCGGAGTGGTGTTTACAGGGGATGAGGGGTTTAGAAGGGTCATTTCGGAGTGGTGTTTACACGGGGTGAGGGGTTTAGAAGGGGCATTTTGGAGTGGGCGTTTACACGGGGTGAGGGGTTTACAAGGGGCATTTCGGAGTGGCGTTTACACGGGGTGAGGGGGTTTAGAAGGGGCATTTCGGAGTGGTGTTTACACGGGGTGAGGGGTTTAGAAGGGGCATTTCGGAGTGGGCGTTTACACAGGGTGAGGGGTTTACAAGGGGCATTTTGGAGTGGTGTTTACAGGGGGTGAGGGGTTTAGAAGGGGCATTTCGCAGTAGGTGTTTACACGGAGTGAGGGGGTTTAGAAGGGGCATTTCGGAGTGGTGTTTACACGGGGTGAGGGGTTTAGAAGGGGCATTTCAGAGTGGGCGTTTACAGGGGGTGAGGGGTTTAGAAGGGGCATTTTGGAGTGGTGTTTACAGGGGGTGAGGGGTTTACAAGGGACATTTCGGAGTGGTGTTTACAGGGGGTGAGGGGTTTAGAAGGGGCATTTCGGAGTGGGCGTTTACACGGGGTGAGGGGGTTTAGAGGGGGCATTTCGGAGTGGCGTTTACACGGGATGAGGGGTTTAGAAGGGGCATTTCGGAGTGGTTGTTTACAGGGTGTGAGGGGTTTAGAAGGGGCATTTCGGAGTGGGTGTTTACACGGGGTGAGGGGTTTAGAAGGGGCATTTCGGAGTGGGTGTTTACAGGGGGTGAGGGAGTTTAGAAGGGGCATTTCGGAGTGGTGTTTACACGGGGTGAGGTGTTTACAAGGGGCATTTCGGAGTGGTGTTTACAGGGGGTGAGGGGTTTAGAAGGGGCATTTCGGGGTGGTGTTTACAGGGGATGAGGGGTTTAGAAGGGGCATTTCGGAGTGGTGTTTACACGGGGTGAGGGGTTTACAAGGGGCATTTCGGAGTGGGTGTTTACAGGGGGTGAGGGGTTTAGAAGGGGCATTTCGGAGTGGTGTTTACACGGGCTGAGGGGTTTAGAAGGGGCATTACGGAGGGGCGTTTACACGGGGTGAGGGGGTTTAGAAGGGGCATTTCGGAGTGGGCGTTTACACGGGGTGAGGGGGTTTAGAAGGGGCATTTCGGAGTGGTGTTTACACGGGGTGAGGGGTTTACAAGGGGCATTTCGGAGTGGGTGTTTACAGGGGGTGAGGGGTTTAGAAGGGGCATTTCGGAGTGGTGTTTACACGGGCTGAGGGGTTTAGAAGGGGCATTACGGAGGGGCGTTTACACGGGGTGAGGGGGTTTAGAAGGGGCATTTCGGAGTGGGCGTTTACACGGGGTGAGGGGGTTTAGAAGGGGCATTTCGGAGTGGGCGTTTACACGGGGTGAGGGGGTTTAGAAGGGGCATTTCGGAGTGGGCGTTTACACGGGGTGAGGGGGTTTAGAAGGGGCATTTCGGAGTGGGCGTTTACACGGGGTGAGGGGGTTTAGAAGGGGCATTTCGGAGTGGCGTTTACATGGGGTGAGGGGTTTAGAACGGGCATTTCGGAGTGGTGTTTACAGGGGGGTGAGGGGTTTAGAAGGGGTATTTCGGAGTGGGTGTTTACAGGGGTTGAGGGGTTTAGAAGGGGCATTTCGGAGTGGGTGTTTACACGGGGTGAGGGGTTTAGAACGGGCATTTCGGAGTGGCGTTTACAGGGGGTGAGGGGTTTAGAAGGGGCATTTCAGAGTGGAGTTTACAGGGGGTGAGGGGGTTTACAAGGGGCAATTCGGAGTGGGTGTTTACACGGGGTGAGGGGGTTTAGAAGGGGCATTTCGGAGTGGGTGTTTACACGGGGTGAGGGGTTTACAAGGGGCATTTCGGAGTGGTGTTTACACGGGCTGAGGGGTTTAGAAGGGGCATTTCGGAGTGGTGCTTACACGGGGTGAGGGGTTTACAAGGGGCATTTCGGAGTGGTGTTTACACGGGCTGAGGGGTTTAGAAGGGGCATTTCGGAGTGGGCGTTTACACGGGGTGAGGGGTTTAGAAGGGGCATTTCGGAGTGGGTGTTTACAGGGGGTGAGGGGTTTACAAGGGGCATTTCGGAGTGGTGTTTACAGGGGATGAGGGGTTTAGAAGGGGCATTTCGGAGTGGTGTTTACACGGGGTGAGGGGTTTAGAAGGGGCATTTCGGAGTGGGCGTTTACACGGGGTGAGGGGTTTAGAAGGGGCATTTCGGAGTGGTGTTTACACGGGGTGAGGGGTTTAGAAGGGGCATTTCGGAGTGGGCATTTACAGGGGGTGAGGGGTTTAGAAGGGGCATTTTGGAGTGGTGTTTACAGGGGGTGAGGGGTTTACAAGGGGCATTTCGGAGTGGTGTTTACAGGGGGTGAGGGGTTTAGAAGGGGCATTTCGGAGTGGGCGTTTACACGGGGTGAAGGGGTTTAGAAGGGGCATTTCGGAGTGGCGTTTACACGGGATGAGGGGTTTAGAAGGGGCATTTCGGAGTGGTTGTTTACAGGGTGTGAGGGGTTTAGAAGGGGCATTTCGGAGTGGGTGTTTACAGGGGGTGAGGGGTTTACAAGGGGCATTTCTGAGTGGCGTATACACGGGGTGAGGGGGTTTAGAAGGGGCATTTCGGAGTGGCGTTTACACGGGGTGAGGGGTTTAGAAGGGGCATTTCGGAGTGGCGTTTACACGGGGTGAGGGGTTTACAAGGGGCATTTCGGAGTGGTGTTTACACGGGGTGAGGGGTTTAGAAGGGGCATTTCGGAGTGGTGTTTACAGGGGGTGAGGGGTTTACAAGGGGCATTTCGGAGTGGCGTTTACACGGGGTGAGGGGTTTACAAGGGGCATTTCGGAGTGGGTGTTTACAGGGGGTGAGGGGTTTAGAAGGGGCATTTTGGAGTGGTGTTTACACGGGGTGAGGGGTTTAGAAGGGGCATTTCGGAGTGGGTGTTTACAGGGGGTGAGGGGTTTAGAAGGGGCATTTCGGAGTGGCGTTTACACGGGGTGAGGGGTTTACAAGGGGCATTTCGGAGTGGCGTTTACACGGGGTGAGGGGGTTTAGAAGGGGCATTTCGGAGTGGCGTTTACACGGGGTGAGGGGTTTAGAAGAGGCATTTCGCAGTGGTGTTTACACGGGGTTGAGGGGTTTAGAAGGGGCATTTTGGAGTGGCGTTTACAGGGGGTGAGGGGTTTAGAAGGGGCATTTCGGAGTGGTGTTTACAGGGGGTGAGGGGTTTAGAAGGGGCATTTTGGAGTGGGTGTTTACACGGGGTTGAGGGGTTTAGAAGGGGCATTTCGGAGTGGGTGTTTACACGGGGTGAGGGGTTTACAAGGGGCATTTTGGAGTGGTGTTTACACGGGGTGAGGGGGTTTAGAAGGGGCATTTCGGAGTGGTGTTTACACGGGCTGAGGGGTTTAGAAGGGACATTTCGGAGTGGTGTTTACACGGGGTGAGGGGTTTAGAAGGGGCATTTCGGAGTGGGTGTTTACAGGGGGTGAGGGGGTTTAGAAGGGGCATTTCGGAGTGGTGTTTACACGGATTGAGGTGTTTACAAGGAGCATTTCGGAGTGGGTGTTTACACGGGGTGAGGGGTTTAGAAGGGGCATTTTGGAGTGGTGTTTACAGGGGGTGAGGGGTTTAGAAGGGGCATTTCGGAGTGGCGTTTACACGGGGTGAGGGGTTTACAAGGGGCATTTCGGAGTGGTGTTTACACGGGGTGAGGTGTTTACAAGGGGCATTTCGGAGTGGTGTTTACAGGGGGTGAGGGGTTTAGAAGGGGCATTTCGGAGTGGTGTTTACACGGGGTGAGGGGTTTAGAAGGGGCATTTTGGAGTGGCGTTTACACGGGGTGAGGGGTTTAGGAGGGGCATTTCGGAGTGGGCATTTACACGGGGGTGAGGGGTTTAGAAGGGGCATTTCGCAGTGGTGTTTACACGGGGTGAGGGGTTTAGAAGGGGCATTTCGGAGTGGTGTTTACACGGGGTGAGGGGTTTAGAAGGGGCATTTCGGAGTGGCGTTTACAGGGGGTGAGGGGTTTACAAGGGGCATTTCGGAGTGGGCGTTTACACGGGGGTGAGGGGTTTAGAAGGGGCATTTCGCAGTGGTGTTTACACGGGGTGAGGGGTTTACAAGGGGCATTTCGGAGGGGCGTTTACACGGGGTGAGGGGGTTTAGAAGGGGCATTTCGGAGTGGTGTTTACACGGGCTGAGGGGTTTAGAAGGGGCATTTCGGAGTGGGCGTTTACATGGGATGAGGGGTTTAGAAGGGGCATTTCGGAGGGGCGTTTACACGGGGTGAGGGGTTTAGAAGGGGCATTTCGGAGTGGGTGTTTACACGGGGTGAGGGGTTTACAATGGGCATTTCGGAGTGGCGTTTACACGGGGTGAGGGGTTTAGAAGGGGCATTTCGGAGTGGCGTTTACAGGGGGTGAGGGGTTTAGAAGGGGCATTTCGGAGTGGGCGTTTACAGGTGGTGAGGGGTTTACAAGGGGCATTTCGGAGTGGTGTTTACACGGGGTGAGGGGTTTAGAAGGGGCATTTCGGAGTGGGTGTTTACAGGGGGTGAGGGGTTTAGAAGGGGCATTTCGGAGTGGCGTTTACACGGGGTGAGGGGTTTAGAAGGGGCATTTCGGAGTGGGTGTCTGCAGGGGGTGAGGGGTTTGGAAGGGGCATTTCGGAGTGGGTGTTTACAGGGGGTGAGGGGTTTAGTAGGGGCATTTCGGAGTGGCGTTTACACGGGGTGAGGGGTTTAGAAGGGGCATTTCGGAGTGGGTGTTTACACGGGGTGAGGGGTTTAGAAGGGGCATTTTGGAGTGGTGTTTACAGGGGGTGAGGCGTTTACAAGGGGCATTTCGTAGTGGGTGTTTACAGGGGGTGAGGGGTTTAGAAGGGGCATTTCGGAGTGGGTGTTTACACGGGGTGAGGGGTTTAGAAGGGGCATTTCGGAGTGGGTGTTTACAGGGGGTGAGGGGTTTAGAAGGGGCATTTCGGAGTGGGTGTTTACAGGGGGTGAGGGGTTTAGAAGGGGCATTTCGGAGTGGTGTTTACAGGGGGTGAGGGGGTTTAGAACGGGCATTTCAGAGTGGCGTTTACACGGGCTGAGGGGTTTACAAGGGGCATTTTGGAGTGGTGTTTACAGGGGGTGAGGGGTTTAGAAGGGGCATTTCGGAGTGGTGTTTACACGGGGTGAGGGGTTTAGAAGGGGCATTTCGGAGTGGGTGTTTACACGGGGTGAGGGGTTTAGAAGGGGCATTTCGGAGTGGGTGTTTACAGGGGGTGAGGGGTTTAGAAGGGGCATTTCGGAGTGGCGTTTACAGGGGGTGAGGGGTTTACAAGGGGCATTTCGGAGTGGGTGTTTACAGGGGGTGAGGGGTTTACAAGGGGCATTTCGGAGTGGCGTTTACAGGGGGTGAGGGGTTTACAAGGGGCATTTCGGAGTGGTGTTTACACGGGGTGAGGGGTTTAGGAGGGGCATTTCGGAGTGGGTGTTTACACGGGGTGAGGGGGTTTAGAAGGGGCATTTCGGAGTGGTGTTTACAGGGGGTGAGGGGTTTACAAGGGGCATTTCGGAGTGGTGTTTACACGGGGTGAGGGGTTTAGGAGGGGCATTTCGGAGTGGGTGTTTACACGGGGTGAGGTGTTTACAAGGGGCATTTCGGAGTGGGTGTTTACAGGGGGTGAGGGGTTTAGAAGGGGCATTTCGGAGTGGTGTTTACAGGGGGTGAGGGGTTTACAAGGGGCATTTCGGAGTGGGCGTTTACACGGGGGTGAGGGGTTTACAAGGGGCATTTCGGAGTGGGTGTTTACAGGGGGTGAGGGGTTTAGAAGGGGCATTTCGGAGTGGCGTTTACACGGGGTGAGGGGTTTACAAGGGGCATTTCGGAGTGGCGTTTACAGGGGGTGAGGGGTTTAGAAGGGGCATTTCGGAGTGGCGTTTACAGGGGGTGAGGGGTTTACAAGGGGCATTTCGGTGTGGGTGTTTACACGGGGTGAGGGGTTTAGAAGGGGCATTTCGGAGTGGGTGTTTACACGGGGTGAGGGGTTTAGAAGGGGCATTTCGGAGTGGTGTTTACAAGGGGTGAGGGGTTTAGAAGGGGCATTTCGGAGTGGTGTTTACAGGGGGTGAGGAGTTTAGAAGGGGCATTTCGGAGTGGGTGTTTACACGGGGGTGAGGGGTTTAGAAGGGGCATTTTGGAGTGGGTGTTTACACGGGGTGAGGGGTTTAGAAGGAGCATTTCGGAGTGGGTGCTTACACGGGGTGAGGGGTTTAGAAGGGGCATTTCGGAGTGGTGTTTACAGGGGGTGAGGGTTTTAGAAGGGGCATTTCGGAGTGGTGTTGACTGTGCAGAATTGACCCTCCCTTGTCTCTGTCGTTTGTCTCCCCAGCCCTGCCACCCCCTCCCCCTCCGGAGGACGAGGCCCTCCCCGCCCCCTGTGACCTGCCCCCGCCCTCCCCCCCTCCTCCTCCCCCGCCCCCTCCGCCCTTCGAGGAGTCCTTCCCCGCCCCGCCCCTCGAGGATGCCTTCCCCTCGCCCCCGTCACCCATGGTGGAGGAGACGCTGTCGCCCGGGGAGAAGACGGCCTCCACGGTAAGGGAAAAGATCTGGTGGGGGGGGGAGCATCGGGGAGGGAAGGGGTGAGGGAGAAGTGGAGGGGGGGTGAGGTAGGGGGGAAGGAGGAGATGAGGGAGACGGGGAGGGGTGTATGGGAGGGAGGGAATGAGGGAGATGGGGAGGGGTGTAGGGGAGGGAGGGGGTGACGGAGACGGGGAGGGAGGGGGTGACGGAGACGGGGAGGGGTGTAGGGGAGGGAGGGGGTGACGGAGACGGGGAGGGGTGTAGGGGAGGGAGGGGGTGAGGGAGACGGGGAGGGGTGTAGGGGAGGGAGGGGGTGACGGGGACGGGGAGGGGTGTAGGGGAGGGAGGGGATGAGGGAGATGGGGAGGGGTGTAGGGGAGGGAGGGGGTGACGGAGACGGGGAGGTGTGTGGGGGAGGGAGGGGGTGACGGCGACAGGGAGGGGTGTAGGGGAGGGAGGGGGTGACGGAGACGGGGAGGGGTGTAGGGGAGGGAGGAATGAGGGAGATGGGGAGGGCTGTAGGTGAGGGAGGGGGTGACGGAGACGGGGAGGGGTGTAGGGGAGGGAGGGGGTGAGGGAGACGGGGAGGGGTGTAGGGGAGGGAGGAATGAGGGAGATGGGGAGGGCTGTAGGGGAGCGATGGGGTGACGGAGACGGGGAGGGGTGTAGGGGAGGGAGGGGGTGAGGGAGACGGGGAGGGAGGAATGAGGGAGATGGGGAGGGCTGTAGGTGAGGGAGGGGGTGACGGAGACGGGGAGGGTTGTAGGGGAGGGAGGGGGTGAGGGAGACGGGGAGGGGTGTAGGGGAGGGAGGAATGAGGGAGATGGGGAGGGCTGTAGGGGAGGGAGGGGGTGACGGAGACGGGGAGGGGTGTAGGGGAGGGAGGGGGTGACGGAGTCGGGGAGGGGTGTAGGGGAGGGAGGAATGAGGGAAATGGGGAGGGCTGTAGGTGAGGGAGGGGGTGACGGAGACGGGGAGGGGTGTAGGGGAGGGAGGGGGTGAGGGAGACGGGGAGGGGTGTAGGGGAGGGAGGAATGAGGGAGATGGGGAGGGCTGTCGGGGAGCGATGGGGTGACGGAGACGGGGAGGGGTGTAGGGGAGGGAGGGGGTGAGGGAGACGGGGAGGGAGGAATGAGGGAGATGGGGAGGGCTGTAGGTGAGGGAGGGGGTGACGGAGACGGGGAGGGTTGTAGGGGCGGGAGGGGGTGAGGGAGACGGGGAGGGGTGTAGGGGAGGGAGGAATGAGGGAGATGGGGAGGGCTGTAGGGGAGGGAGGGGGTGACGGAGACGGGGAGGGGTGTAGGGGAGGGAGGGGGTGAGGGAGACGGGGAGGGAGGAATGAGGGAGATGGGGAGGGCTGTAGGGGAGGGAGGGGGTGACGGAGACAGGGAGGGGTGAGGGAGACAGGGAGGGGTGTAGGGGAGGGAGGGGGTGACGGAGACGGGGAGGGGTGTAGGAGAGGGAGTGGGTGACGGGGACGGGGAGGGGTGTATGGGAGGGAGGGGATGAGGGAGATGTGGAGGGTGTAGGGGAGGGAGGGGGTGACGGAGACGGGGAGGGGTGCATGGGAGGGAGGTTATGAGGGAGATGTGGAGGGTGTATGGCAGGGAGGGTATGAGGGAGATGTGGAGGGTGTATGGGAGGGAGGGGATGAGGGAAATGTGGTGTAGGGGAGGGAGGGGATGAGGGAGATGTGGAGGGAGCGGATGAGGGAGATGTGAGAAATGGGGAGGGAGGGGATGAGGGAGATGTGAGAGATGGGGAGGGAGGGGATGAAGGAGACGGGGAGGGGTGTAGGGGAGGGAGGGGAAGATGGGGAGGGGTGTAGGGGAGGGAGGGGGTGATGGAGACGGGGAGGGAGGGGATGAGGGAGACGGGGAGGGGTGTAGGGGGTTACGGAAACATCGCAGTTCCCAAAGCCCCCATCTCCCGACCCACCCCACTGTAAACGTAAATTTGCCGTAGCAGAGAACCACAGCGCAAAAGGACGGTCACTCATCTTTTCTCCAGTTAATTGCTTCTGCCTCCGCCGGTGAGTGAACTCGCTCCCGACGTCAGGGGGAGAAACGTTCTCGTTCCGCCGGGGGTTCAACAAGTTGTCGGACCGACGTCTGAATTGTTACAAGTTACAAGGCCGCCCATGTTGATACGAAAGAATAATCAGTTCCATAGACATCCCAGCTACTCAGGTAGAGCAGATCATAATAACTTAGAGAAAAGACCCCACTGAAATTTAAGTTTTAATTGATCAAAGAATGTCCCGTCTTAAGCTCGATCAGCAACCGTCTTTTGTCGAAACCGAAAGGTGTCAAAAGTCAGGAGACGTCTTTCGTGGAGAACTTAAACTTTGTGTCAAAAGTCAGGAGACGTCTTTCGTGGAGAACTTAAAAACTTTGTGTCAAAAGTCAGGAGACGTCTTTCGTGGAGAACTTAAAAACTTTGTGTCAAAAGTCAGGAGACGTCTTTCGTGGAGAACTTAAAATCTTTGTGTCAAAAGTCAGGAGACGTCTTTCGTGGAGAACTTAAACTTTGTGTCAAAAGTCAGGAGACGTCTTTCGTGGAGAACTTAAACTTTGTGTCAAAAGTCAGGAGACGTCTTTCGTGGAGAACTTAAAAACTTTGTGTCAAAAGTCAGGAGACGTCTTTCGTGGAGAACTTAAAAACTTTGTGTCAAAAGTCAGGAGACGTCTTTCGTGGAGAACTTAAACTTTGTGTCAAAAGTCAGGAGACGTCTTTCGTGGAGAACTTAAACTTTGTGTCAAAAGTCAGGAGACGTCTTTCGTGGAGAACTTAAACTTTGTGTCAAAAGTCAGGAGACGTCTTTCGTGGAGAACTTAAACTTTGTGTCAAAAGTCAGGAGACGTCTTTCGTGGAGAACTTAAAAACTGTGTCAAAAGTCAGGAGACGTCTTTCGTGGAGAACTTAAAAACTTAGTGTCAAAAGTCAGGAGACGTCTTTCGTGGAGAACTTAAAAACTTTGTGTCAAAAGTCAGGAGACGTCTTTCGTGGAGAACTTAAAATCTTTGTGTCAAAAGTCAGGAGACGTCTTTCGTGGAGAACTTAAACTTTGTGTCAAAAGTCAGGAGACGTCTTTCGTGGAGAACTTAAAAACTTTGTGTCAAAAGTCAGGAGACGTCTTTCGTGGAGAACTTAAAAACTTTGTGTCAAAAGTCAGGAGACGTCTTTCGTGGAGAACTCAGGGTTAGACAACAGACAATAGGTGCAGGAGTCGGCCATTCGGCCTTCGAGCCAGCACCGCCATTCACTGTGATCACGGCTGATCATCCACAATCAGTATCCAGTTCCTGCCTTATCCCCATAACCTCTGATTCCGCGATCTTTAACAGCTCTATCCATCTCTTTCTTGAAAGCATCCAGAGACTTGGCCTCCAGAGCATTCCACATATCCACCACTCTCTGGGTGAAAAAGTTTTTCCTCAACTCCGTTCTGAATGACCTACCCCTTATTCTTAAACTGTGGCCTCTGGTTCTGGACTCACCCATCAGCGGGAACATGCTTCCTGCCTCCAGCATGTCCAATCCCTGAATAATCTTATATGTTTCAATCAGATCCCCTCTCAGCCTTCTACATTCCAGAGTATACAAGCCCAGTCGCTCCAATCTTTCGACATATGACAGTCTCGCCATGTGTTTTGTGGAAAACTTAACAACTTTCTCACAGCGTGCGACCAACAGCAGAAGGCAGCAGCCCCCCCCCCGCCACCCCATCCAGGCCACCCCGAACAAGACGACATGTAACCCAGTTCTTGGGGGTCTCCGGCAGGCTGTCTGTCTCCAGAGGGGGGCCGTCCTCCGAAAACAAGAGCAAACCACTGTTCGGACGGGACAGTCTTCCTCGTCACCTCTCCGAGGGCCCCATTCCCTCCCCCCACCCATCTCGAGAGAGAGAGAGAGAGCGAGTGACGGGGGAGTGAGAGAGAGAGAGGGGGGAGAGACGAGAAAGAGTGAGTGGGGACGAGAGAGGGCGAGGAATGAGAGAGAAAGAGGGGGAAAAGAAAGGACGAGAGGGAGGGGTGACGAGAGAGGGTGAGGGGGAAATGAGGGTGGGGGGACGAGAGAGGAGGAATGAGGAAGAGAGAGGGGGACGAGAGCGAGGAAGGGAATGGGCGTGATGAGAGAGAGGGGGGTGACGAGAGTGGGGGTGAATCAGAGTTGGGGGACGAGAGAGGGGTGGAGGTAGGAGAAAGAGGGAGGGAGGGAGAGAGAGAACGAATGGGGGGGACGAGAGAGGAGGAATGAGGAAGAGAGAGGGGACCGAGAGAGAGGGGGTGATGAGAGAGGAGGAATGAGGAAGAGAGAGGGACGAGAGAGGGGGGACAAGAGAGAGGAGGAATGAGAGAGAGGGGACGAAAGAGGAGGAATGAGGAAGAGAGAGGGACGAGAGAGGAAGAATGAGGAAGAGAGAGGGATGAGAGAGAGGAGGAATGAGGAAGAGAGAGGGACGAGAGAGGAGGAATGAGGAAGAGAGAGGGATGAGAGAGAGGAGGAATGAGGAAGAGAGAGGAGGGACGAGAGAGAGAGGGTGACAAGAAACAGGGTGACGAGAGAGGGGGGGAATGAAAGAGAGGGGGTGATAAGAGAGGAGGAATGAGGAAGAGAGAGGGACAAGAGACAGGGTGACGAGAGAGAGGGGACAAGAGAGGGATGAGAGAGAGAGAGGGTGACCAGAGAAAGAGGGGGACGAGAGAGAGGGACAAGAGAGGAGGAATGAGGAAGAGAGGAGGGACAAGAGAGAGAGGGTGACCAGAGAAAGAGGGGGACGAGAGCGAGGATGGGAACGGGGAAGGACGCGAGGGGGGGGGAAGGAGTCGCTCGAGTACGGGGGCCGTCCTCGGCCAGCAGCTGTCGATGAGCGACACACGCCTCCCGCCGCCTCTCGCTCGCCACTTCGGCCGATAGGTAACCGGCCCGTCCGCCTCTCCCTGGAGAGACAGCGGGGTCGGGCCGGGATGCGAGTCCCCGCCGCTCGCGAAGGACCGCGGTTTGCTGCGGGGGGGGCTCCGACAGCACCCCCGACCTCCTCCTCGGAAGACCGTCGGCTTCCGGCCCCCGGGCCGGTTCTGAATCTTGGTCAGGGGCGGGGGAACGGAACCGACCGCGGGGCTCCCCGAAGGAATCGGGCCACCGTCGCGCCCCGCACCCCACCACGGGGTTCTGGAAAGTTCCCGGCTGCTGCTCGGACGCGGCCTCGAAGTGCGGCTCGCGGCTGCCGTTCCATTCGGGAGTCGCGCCTTCGAAAGCAGAGTATGTTTCACAGAAACATGGAAAACCTACAGCACAATACAGGCCCTTCCGCCTACAAAGTTCTGCCAAACACCTCCCTACCTGAGAAATTACTGGGGTTACCCGTAGCCCTCTATTTTTCTGAGCTCCATGTATCTATCCAGGAGTCTCTTAAAAGACCCGATTGTATCCCCCTCCATCACCGTCGCCGGCAGCCCATTCCACGCACTGACCACTCTCTGTGTAAAAAAACTTACCCCTGACATCTCCTCTGTACCTACTCCCCAGCACAAAGGTTGGTGGTGTTGTAGATAGTGTAGAGGATTGTCGAAGATTGCAGAGAGACATTGATAGGATGCAGAAGTGGGCTGAGAAGTGGCAGATGGAGTTCAACCCGGAGAAGTGTGAGGTGGTACACTTTGGAAGGACAAACTCCAAGGCAGAGTACAAAGTAAATGGCAGGATACTTGGTAGTGTGGAGGAGCAGAGGGATCTCGGGGTACATGTCCACAGATCCCTGAAAGTTGCCTCACAGGTGGATAGGGTAGTTAAGAAAGCTTTCATAAGTCGAGGGATAGAGTTTAAGAGTCGCGATGTAATGATGCAGCTCTATAAAACTCTGGTTAGGCCACACTTGGAGTATTGTGTCCAGTTCTGGTCACCTCACTATAGGAAGGATGTGGAAGCATTGGAAAGGATACAGAGGAGATTTACCAGGATGCTGCCTGGTTTAGAGAGTATGCATTATGATCACAGATTAAGGGAGCTAGAGCTTTACTCTTTGGAGAGAAGGAGGATGAGAGGAGACATGATAGAGGTGTACAAGATAATAAGAGGAATAGATAGAGTGGATAGCCAGCGCCTCTTCCCCAGGGCACCACTGCTCAATACAAGAGGACATGGCTTTAAGGTAAGGGGTGGAAAGTTCAAGGGGGATATTAGAGGAAGGTTTTTTTACTCAGAGAGTGGTTGGTGCGTGGAATGCACTGCCTGAGTCAGTGGTGGAGGCAGATACACTAGTGAAGTTTAAGAGACTACTAGACAGGTATATGGAGGAATCTAAGGTGGGGGGGTTATATGGGAGGCAGGGTTTGAGGGTCAGCACGACATTGTGGGCTGAAGGGCCTGTAGTGTGCTGTACTATTCTATGTTCTATCTCCTCTGTACCTGCTTCCAAGCACCTTAAAACTGTGCCCTCTCGTGTTGGCCATTTCAGCCCTGGGAAAAAGCCTCTGACTATCCACACGATCAATGCCTCTCATCATCTTATACACCTCTATCAGGTCACCTCTCATCCTCCGTCGCTCCAAGGAGAAAAGGCCGAGTTCACTCAACCTATTCTCATAAGACATGCTCCCCAATCCAGGCAACATCCTTGTAAATCTCCTCTTCATCCTTCCTATGGTTTCCACATCCTTGCGCAGGGAACAGAGGGAGACGGGCAGTCGGAGGGGATTTGTTGACCGAGGGAGGGGCGAACGAGCTTAACGCAGGATCGAGAGCCCAAGGGCCCTGTCGTGGCTCGCAGAGTAACCGGCTGCGATTTACTCGTAGGCCCAGGGGAGCGTGCTGCCCAGCGTGGAGAGCACCCTGGAGAGTGAGATCGACACCCTCACGAACCTCCTCAACGACATGGAGAGGAACGACCCTCGCAGGCCAAGGGCCGAGGTACCTGCACCCCCGGTGAGTTCCAGCACCAAGAGTCCGGGCGACCCCCTCCCTCCCTCCCTCCCCGGAGGCAGAGACGGGCGTAGAGGAGGGAGGGGATGACGGAGATGGGGAGGGGTGTAGGGGAGGGAGGGGGTGACGGAGACGGGGAGGGGTGTAGGGGAGGGAGGGGGTGAGGGAGACGGGGAGGGGTGTAGGGGAGGGAGGGGGTGACGGAGACGGGGAGGGGTGTAGGGGAGGGAGGGGGTGACGGAGACGGGGAGGGGTGTAGGGGAGGGAGGGGGTGACGGAGACGGGGAGGGGTGTAGGGGAGGGAGGGGGTGACGGAGACGGGGAGGGGTGTAGGGGAGGGAGGGGGTGAGGGAGACGGGGAGGGGTGTAGGGGAGGGAGGGGGTGAGGGAGACGGGGAGGGGTGTAGGGGAGGGATGGGGTGAGGGAGACGGGGAGGGGTGTAGGGGAGGGAGGGGGTGAGGGAGACGGGGAGGGGTGTAGGGGAGGGAGGGGGTGAGGGAGACGGGGAGGGGTGTAGGGGAGGGAGGGAATGACGGGGAGGGGTGTTAGGGAGGGGGGGTGACGGAGACGGGGAGGGGTGCAGGGGAGGGAGGGGGTGACGGAGACGGGTTGTGTAGGGGAGGGAGGGGGTGACGGAGACAGGGATGGGTGTTAGGGAGGGAGGGGGTGACGGAAATGAGCAGGGGTGTAGGGGAGGGAGGGGGTGAGGGAGACGGGGAGGGGTGTAGGGGAGGGAGGGAGTGAGGGAGACGGGGAGAGATGTAGGGGAGGGAGGGGGTGATGGAGACGGGTAGGGGTGTAGGGGAGGGAGGGGGTGAGGGAGACGGGGAGGGGTGTAGGGGAGGGAGGGTGTGACGGAGACAGGGAGGGGTGTAGGGGGGAAGGGGTGACGGAGACGGGGAGGGGTGTAGAGGAGGGAGGGGGTGAGGGAGACGGGGAGGGGTGTAGGGGAGGGAGGGGGTGACGGAGACGGGGAAGGTTTCTGCGGAAGGAGGGGGTGACGGAGACAGGGAGGGGTGTAGGGGAGGGAGGGGGTGACGGAGACGGGGAGGAGTGTAGGGGAGGGAGGGGGTGACGGGAGGGGGTGACGGAGACGGGGAGGGGTGACGGAGACGGGGAGGGGTGTGGGGGAGGGAGGGGGTGATGGAGACGGGGAGGGAGGGGGTGACGGAAGGGGTGTAGGAGAGGGAGGGGGTGACGGAGACCGGGAGGGGTGTAGGGGAGGGAGGGGGTGACGGAGACGGGGAGGGGTGTAGGGGAGGGAGGGGGTGACGGAGATGGGGAGGGGTGTGGGGAGGGAGGGGGTGACGGAGACGGGGAAGGGTGTGGGGGAGGGAGGGGGTGACGGAGACGGGGAAGGGTGTAGGGGAGGGAGGGGGTGACGGAGACGGGGAGGGGTGTAGGAGAGGGAGGGGGTGACGGAGACGGGGAGGGGTGTAGGAGAGGGAGGGGGTGACGGAGACGGGGACGGGTGACGGAGACGGGGAAGGGTGTGGGGGAGGGAGGGGGTGAGGGAGACGGGGGGGGTGTAGGGGAGGGAGGGGGTGACAGAGACGGGGAGGGGTGTAGGGGAGGGAGGGGGTGAGGGAGACGGGAAGGGGTGTAGGAGAGGGAGGGGGTGACGGAGACGGGGAGGGGTGTAGGGGAGGGAGGGGGTGACGGAGACGGGGAGGGGTGTAGGAGAGGGAGGGAGTGACGGAGACGGGGAGGGGTGACGGAGACGGGGAGGGGTGTAGGGGAGGGAGGGGGTGATGGAGACGGGGAGGGGTGTAGGAGAGGGAGGGGGTGACGGAGACGGGGACGGGTGACGGAGACGGGGAAGGGTGTGGGGGAGGGAGGGGGTGACGGAGACGGGGAGGGAGGGGGTGAGGGAGACGGGAAGGGGTGTAGGGGGGGTTGGGGTGACGGAGACGGGGAGGGGTGACGGAGACGGGGAAGGGTGTGGGGGAGGGAGGGGGTGATGGAGACGGGGAGGGGTGTAGGAGAGGGAGGGGGTGACGGAGACGGGGAAGGGTGTGGGGGAGGGAGGGGGTGACGGAGACGGGGAGGGGTGTGGGGGAGGGAGGGGGTGACGGAGACGGGGAAGGGTGTGGGGGAGGGAGGGGGTGACGGAGACGGGGAAGGGTGTGGGGGAGGGAGGGGGTGACGGAGATGGGGAGGGGTGTGGGGGAGGGAGGGGGTGATGGAGACGGGGAGGGGTGTAGGAGAGGGAGGGGGTGACGGAGACGGGGAGGGGTGACGGAGACGGGGAAGGGTGTGGGGGAGGGAGGGGGTGACTGAGACGGGGGGGTGTGGGGAGGGAGGGGGTGACGGAGACGGGGAAGGGTGTGGGGGAGGGAGGGGGTGACGGAGACGGGGAGGGGTGTAGGGGAGGGAGGGGGTGACGGAGACGGGGAGGGGTGTAGGAGAGGGAGGGGATGACGGAGACGGGGAAGGGTGTGGGGGAGGGAGGGGGTGACGGAGACGGGGGGGGTGACGGAGACGGGGAAGGGTGTGGGGGAGGGAGGGGGTGACGGAGACGGGGAGGGGTGTAGGGGAGGGAGGGGGTGACGGAGACGGGGAAGGGTGTGGGGGAGGGAGGGGGTGACGGAGACGGGGGGGGTGACGGAGACGGGGAAGGGTGTGGGGGAGGGAGGGGGTGACGGAGACGGGGAGGGGTGTAGGGGAGGGAGGGGGTGACGGAGACGGGGAGGGGTGTAGGAGAGGGAGGGGGTGACGGAGACGGGGAGGGGTGACGGAGACGGGGAAGGGTGTGGGGGAGGGAGGGGGTGACGGAGACGGGGGGGGACGGAGACGGGGAAGGGTGTGGGGGAGGGAGGGGGTGACGGAGACGGGGGGGTGAGGGAGACGGGGAAGGGTGTGGGGGAGGGAGGGGGTGATGGAGACGGGGAGGGGTGTAGGAGAGGGAACGGGTGACGGAGACGGGGAGGGGTGACGGAGACGGGGAAGGGTGTGGGGGAGGGAGGGGGTGATGGAGACGGGGAGGGAGGGGGTGAGGGAGACGGGAAGGGGTGTGGGGGAGGGAGGGGGTGATGGAGACGGGGAGGGGTGTAGGGGAGGGAGGGGGTGACGGAGACGGGGAGGGGTGTAGGGGAGGGAGGGGGTGATGGAGACGGGGAGGGGTGTAGGAGAGGGAGGGGGTGACGGAGACGGGGAGGGGTGACGGAGACGGGGAGGGAGGGGGTGATGGAGACGGGGAGGGGTGTAGGAGAGGGAACGGGTGACGGAGACGGGGAGGGGTGACGGAGACGGGGAGGGGTGTGGGGGAGGGAGGGGTTGATGGAGACGGGGAGGGAGGGGGTGATGGAGACGGGGAGGGGTGTAGGAGAGGGAACGGGTGACGGAGACGGGGAGGGGTGACGGAGACGGGGAAGGGTGTGGGGGAGGGAGGGGGTGACGGAGACGGGGAGGGGTGTAGGGGAGGGAGGGGGTGATGGAGACGGGGAGGGGTGTAGGAGAGGGAGGGGGTGACGGAGACGGGGAGGGGTGACGGAGACGGGGAGGGGTGTGGGGGAGGGAGGGGTTGATGGAGACGGGGAGGGAGGGGGTGATGGAGACGGGGAGGGGTGTAGGAGAGGGAACGGGTGACGGAGACGGGGAGGGGTGACGGAGACGGGGAAGGGTGTGGGGGAGGGAGGGGGTGATGGAGACGGGGAGGGGTGTAGGAGAGGGATCGGGTGACGGAGACGGGGAGGGGTGACGGAGACGGGGAAGGGTGTGGGGGAGGGAGGGGGTGATGGAGACGGGGAGGGGTGTAGGAGAGGGAACGGGTGACGGAGACGGGGAGGGGTGACGGAGACGGGGAAGGGTGTGGGGGAGGGAGGGGGTGACGGAGACGGGGGGGGGTGTAGGGGAGGGAGGGGGTGACGGAGATGGGGTGGGAGGGGTGACGGAGACGGGGAAGGGTGTAGGGGAGGGAGGGGGTGACGGAGACGGGGAGGGAGGGGGTGATGGAGACGGGGAAGGGTGTAGGAGAGGGAACGGGTGACGGAGACGGGGAGGGGTGACGGAGACGGGGAAGGGTGTGGGGGAGGGAGGGGGTGACGGAGACGGGGGGGGGGTGTAGGAGAGGGAGGGGGTGACGGAGACGGGGAGGGGTGACGGAGACGGGGAGGGGTGTGGGGGAGGGAGGGGTTGATGGAGACGGGGAGGGAGGGGGTGATGGAGACGGGGAGGGAGGGGGTGAGGGAGACGGGAAGGGGTGTGGGGGAGGGAGGGGGTGACGGAGACGGGGAGGGGTGTAGGAGAGGGAACGGGTGACGGAGACGGGGAGGGGTGACGGAGACGGGGAAGGGTGTGGGGGAGGGAGGGGTTGATGGAGACGGGGAGGGGTGTAGCAGAGGGAGGGGGTGACGGAGACGGGGAGGGGTGACGGAGACGGGGAGGGAGGGGGTGATGGAGACGGGGAGGGGTGTAGGAGAGGGAACGGGTGACGGAGACGGGGAGGGGTGACGGAGACGGGGAAGGGTGTGGGGGAGGGAGGGGGTGACGGAGACGGGGGGGGTGTAGGAGAGGGAACGGGTGACGGAGACGGGGAAGGGTGTGGGGGAGGGAGGGGGTGACGGAGACGGGGGGGGTGACGGAGACGGGGAAGGGTGTGGGGGAGGGAGGGGGTGACGGAGACGGGGAGGGGTGACGTAGACGGGGAGGGGTGTGGGGGAGGGAGGGGGTGATGGAGACGGGGAGGGGTGTAGGAGAGGGAACGGGTGACGGAGACGGGGAGGGGTGACGGAGACGGGGAAGGGTGTGGGGGAGGGAGGGGGTGACGGAGACGGGGAGGGGTGTAGGAGAGGGAACGGGTGACGGAGACGGGGAGGGGTGACGGAGACGGGGAGGGGTGTGGGGGAGGGAGGGGTTGATGGAGACGGGGAGGGAGGGGGTGACGGAGACGGGGGGGGGGGTAACTGAAACTGATTTCGTCGCCTCACTCTCGCAGACCAGCACCCAGACCGGATCGACCCTGGGGAAGCCTCCTCCTTCGGTAACGACCCTTCACTCGGGTGCATCCCATCGGGTGCCCGGAGCCAAGTTCAACACCAGGGCCCAGGGGTTCCCGCCTGCCACTGCCCCCAAACCTCAGGCACCCCTCCCCAAGGCACAGGTCTGTCCAAAAGCCCCCACACCCGTCGTCCGAGAGCAAGAGAGAGCACGTGAGGTATCCCAGACGCCGAGGAAGAGGGAAACCATTGAGGTAAGTCCCATCACACACTCCCGGGGTGAGACACAGAGTGAATCTCCCTCCACACCGTCTCATCACACACTCCCGGGGTCAGACACAGAGTGAATCTCCCTCCACACCGTCCCATCACACACTCCCGGGGTCAGACACAGAGTGAATCTCCCTCCACACCGTCTCATCACACACTCCCGGGGTCAGACACAGAGTGAATCTCCCTCCTCACCGTCTCATCACACACTCCCGGGGTCAGACACAGAGTGAATCTCCCTCCGCACCGTCCCATCACACACTCCCGGGGTCAGACACAGAATGAATCTCCCTCCACACCGTCCCATCACACACTCCCGGGGTCAGACACAGAGTGAATCTCCCTCCGCACCGTCCCATCACACACTCCCGGGTTCGGACACAGAGTGAATCTCCCTCCTCACCGTCCCATCACACACTCCCGGGGTCAGACACAGAGTGAATCTCCCTCCGCACCGTCCCATCACACACTCCCGGGTTTGGACACAGAGTGAATCTCCCTCCGCACCGTCCCATCACACACTCCCGGGGTCAGACACAGAGTGAATCTCCCTCCGCACCGTCCCATCACACACTCCCGGGGTCAGACACAGAGTGAATCTCCCTCCGCACCGTCCCATCACACACTCCCGGGGTCGGACACAGAGTGAATCTCCCTCCTCACCGTCCCATCACACACTCCCGGGGTCAGACACAGAGTGAATCTCCCTCCACACCGTCCCATCACACACTCCCGGGGTCAGACACAGAGTGAATCTCCCTCCACACCGTCCCATCACACACTCCCGCGGTCAGACACACAGAGTGAATCTCCCTCCACACCGTCCCATCACACACTCCTGGGGTCAGACACACAGAGTGAATCTCCCTCCGCACCGTCCCATCACACACTCCCGGGGTCAGACACAGAGTGAATCTCCCTCCACACCGTCCAATCACACACTCCCGGGGTCAGACACAGAGTGAATCACCCTCCACACCGTCCCATCACACACTCCCGGGGTCAGACACAGAGTGAATCTCCCTCCGCACCGTCCCATCACACACTCCCGGGGTCAGACACAGAGTGAATCTCCCACCACACCGTCCCATCACACACTCCCGGGGTCAGACACAGAGTGAATCTCCCTCCTCACCGTCCCATCACACACTCCCGCGGTCGGACACAGAGTGAATCACCCTCCACACCGTCCCATCACACACTCCCGGGGTCAGACACAGAGTGAATCACCCTCCACACCGTCCCATCACACACTCCCGGGGTCAGACACAGAGTGAATCTCCCTCCGCACCATCCCATCACACACTCCCGGGGTCAGACACACAGAGTGAATCTCCCTCCGCACCGTCCCATCACACACTCCCGGGGTCAGACACAGAGTGAATCACCCTCCACACCGTCCCATCACACACTCCCGGGGTCAGACACAGAGTGAATCTCCCTCCGCACCATCCCATCACACACTCCCGGGGTCAGACACAGAGTGAATCTCCCACCACACCGTCCCATCACACACTCCCGGGGTCAGACACAGAGTGAATCTCCCTCCTCACCGTCCCATCACACACTCCCGGGGTCAGACACAGAGTGAATCACCCTCCGCACCGTCCCATCACACACTCCCGGGGTCAGACACAGAGTGAATCTCCCTCCACACCGTCCCATCACACACTCCCGGGGTCAGACACAGAGTGAATCCCCCTCCACACCGTCCCATCACACACTCCCGGGGTCAGACACAGAGTGAATCTCCCTCCACACCGTCCCATCACACACTCCCGGGGTCAGACACAGAGTGAATCTCCATCCTCACCGTCCCATCTCACACTCCCGGGGTCAGACACAGAGTGAATCTCCCTCCACACCGTCCCATCACACACTCCCGCGGTCAGACACACAGAGTGAATCTCCCTCCACACCGTCCCATCACACACTCCTGGGGTCAGACACACAGAGTGAATCTCCCTCCGCACCGTCCCATCACACACTCCCGGGGTCAGACACAGAGTGAATCTCCCTCCACACTGTCCCATCACACACTCCCGGGGTCAGACACAGAGTGAATCTCCCTCCGCACCGTCCCATCACACACTCCCGGGGTCAGACACAGAGTGAATCTCCCTCCTCACCGTCCCATCACACACTCCCGGGGTCAGACACAGAGTGAATCACCCTCCGCACCGTCCCATCACACACTCCCGGGGTCAGACACAGAGTGAATCTCCCTCCACACCGTCCCATCACACACTCCCGGGGTCAGACACAGAGTGAATCTCCCTCCACACCGTCCCATCGCACACTCCCGGGGTCAGACACAGAGTGAATCTCCCTCCGCACCGTCCCATCGCACACTCCCGGGGTCAGACCTCCCTCTCTCTCTCTCTCCTGCACTCTCTCCGTCTGCCCCCTCCCCCCCACCCCCCAAGGGGTCTCGGTGACCACCGCCCCCCCCTTGTGACCTCACACAGTCTGTTTTGTTGCAGCCCCCCCGTCCGGCCGTGGGCGTGCAAGGGGCCTCACCCCTCAGCTACAAGGATGTGCAAGAGCTGGAGACTCTGGCCCAGGACCTGATCCGCGAAATGGACAAGCACCCCGAGGTGAAGACGGGGGCTGCCGGTGAGTGCCCACCCCTCATCCCCGAGGGTCTCCCGCGTCTGGGGATACCGGGGAGGGTTGCTCTCTCCGGGCCAGAAAGTGTTCTGCCAACTCATATCCCCGAGTGAGTTTCTTCAAGAACAAGATGGTATGAAACGAGATTATAATTTTCCTATCACCCATCTGCCTATCCCAGAGTCTCTGAAATGTCCCTAATGTACCTGCCTCCACCAGCACCCCTGACAGGGCGTTCCACACACACACCCACCACTCCCTGTGTCAAAAACCCACCTCTCTAATCCAGGCAGCATCCTGGTGAATCTCCTCTGCACCCTCTCTAATCCAGGCAGCATCCTGGTGAATCTCCTCTGCACCCTCTCTAATCCAGGCAGCATCCTGGTCAATCTCCTCTGCACCCTCTCTAATCCAGGCAGCATCCTGGTGAATCTCCTCTGCACCCTCTCTAATCCAGGCAGCATCCTGGTGAATCTCCTCTGCACCCTCTCTAATCCAGGCAGCATCCTGGTGAATCTCCTCTGCACCCTCTCTAATCCTCGTACCATCCTGGTGAATCTCCTCTGCACCCTCTCTAATCCAGGCAGCATCCTGGTCAATCCCCTCTGCACCCTCTCTAATCCAGGCAGCATCCTGGTGAATCTCCTCTGCACCCTCTCTAATCCAGGCAGCATCCTGGTGAATCTCCTCTGCACCCTCTCTAATCCAGGCAGCATCCTGGTGAATCTCCTCTGCACCCTCTCTATTCCAGGCAGCATCCTGGTGAATCTCCTCTGCGCCCTCTCTAATCCAGGCAGCATCCTGGTGAATCTCCTCTGCACCCTCTCTAATCCAGGCAGCATCCCGGTGAATCTCCTCCACACCCTCTCTAATCCAGGCAGCATCCTGGTGAATCTCCTCTGCACCCTCTCTAATCCAGGCAGCATCCTCGTGAATCTCCTCTGCACCCTCTCTAATCCAGTCAGCATCCCCGTGAATCTCCTCTGCACCCTCTCTAATCCAGGCAGCATCCTGGTGAATCTCCTCTGCACCCTCTCTAATCCAGGCAGCATCCTGGTGAATCTCCTCTGCACCCTCTCTAATCCAGGCAGCATCCTGGTGAATCTCCTCTGCACCCTCTCTAATCCAGACAGCATCCTGGTGAATCTCCTCTGCACCCTCTCTAATCCAGGCAGCATCCTGGTGAATCTCCTCTGCACCCTCTCTAATCCAGGCAGCATCCTGGTGAATCTCCTCTGCACCCTCTCTAATCCAGGCAGCATCCTGGTGAATCTCCTCTGCACCCTCTCTAATCCAGGCAGCATCCTGGTGAATCTCCTCTGCACCCTCTCTAATCCAGGCAGCATCCTGGTGAATCTCCTCTGCACCCTCTCTAATCCTCGTACCATCCTGGTGAATCTCCTCTGCACCCTCTCTAATCCAGGCAGCATCCTGGTCAATCCCCTCTGCACCCTCTCTAATCCAGGCAGCATCCCGGTGAATCTCCTCTGCACCCTCTCTAATCCAGGCAGCATCCTGGTCAATCCCCTCTGCACCCTCTCTAATCCAGGCAGCATCCTGGTGAATCTCCTCTGCACCCTCTCTAATCCAGGCAGCATCCTGGTGAATCTCCTCTGCACCCTCTCTAATCCAGGCAGCATCCTGGTGAATCTCCTCTGCACCCTCTCTATTCCAGGCAGCATCCTGGTGAATCTCCTCTGCTCCCTCTCTAATCCAGGCAGCATCCTGGTGAATCTCCTCTGCACCCTCTCTAATCCAGGCAGCATCCCGGTGAATCTCCTCCACACCCTCTCTAATCCAGGCAGCATCCTGGTGAATCTCCTCTGCACCCTCTCTAATCCAGGCAGCATCCTCGTGAATCTCCTCTGCACCCTCTCTAATCCAGTCAGCATCCCCGTGAATCTCCTCTGCACCCTCTCTAATCCAGGCAGCATCCTGGTGAATCTCCTCTGCACCCTCTCTAATCCAGGCAGCATCCTGGTGAATCTCCTCTGCACCCTCTCTAATCCAGGCAGCATCCTGGTGAATCTCCTCTGCACCCTCTCTAATCCAGACAGCATCCTGGTGAATCTCCTCTGCACCCTCTCTAATCCAGGCAGCATCCTGGTCAATCTCTTCTGCACCCTCTCTAATCCAGGCAGCATCCTGGTGAATCTCCTCTGCACCCTCTCTAATCCAGACAGCACCCTGGTGAATCTGCTCTGCACCCTCTCTAATTCAGTCAGCATCCCCGTGAATCTCCTCTGCACCCTCTCTAATCCAGACAGCATCTGGTTGAATCTCCTCTGCACCCTCTCTAATCCAGACAGCATCCCCGTGAATCTCCTCTGCACCCTCTCTAATCCAGACAGCATCCTGGTGAATCTCCTCTGCACCCTCTCTAATCCAGGCATCATCCTGGTGAATCTCCTCTGCATCCTCTCTAATCTAGGCAGCATCCTGGTGAATCTCCTCTGCACCCTCTGTAATCCAGGCAGCATCCTGGTGAATCTCCTCTGCACCCTCTGTAATCCAGGCAGCATCCTGGTGAATCTCCTCTGCACCCTCTCTAATCCAGGCAGCACCCTGGTCAATCTCTTCTGCACCCTCTCTAATCCAGTCAGCATCCTGGTGAATCTCCTCTGCACCCTCTCTAATCCAGACAGCATCTGGTTGAATCTCCTCTGCACCCTCTCTAATCCAGGCAGCATTCTGGTGAATCTCCTCTACACACTCTCTAATCCAGGCAGCATCCTGGTCAATCTCCTCTGCACCCTCTCTAATCCAGACAGCGTCCTGGTGAATCTCCTCTGCACCCTCTCTAATCCAGGCAGCATCCTGGTGAATCTCCTCTACACACTCTCTAATCCAGGCAGCATCCTGGTCAATCTCCTCTGCACCCTCTCTAATCCAGACAGTACTCTGTCAACTTTCACGGCGACGCTGAGGGATCTGTGGACGTGGACCCCAAGATCCCCCTGTTCTCCCACACGGCTCAGAGTCCTCCCGTTATCCCTGAACTCTGCCTCGAGATCGCCCGCCCAGGGTGAATCACTTCACTCTCATTCAGCTTCAACTGCAGCTGCCACTTCTCAGCCCGGCTGCCCGTTCCCATCAGTGCCCCATCGTAACCCACGGCCTCGTTCCACCCTCTCCACAACCCCGCCACCCGCGAGGGAGGTGCGCGTGTTCCCTCCCTGGCTCTCAGGAAGGGTTTGACGGGGTCCCGCTCAGAAATCTGGTCCGGAAGATAGTGGTCCGCGGGGAACGGGCCGCTGGGATCCGGAACTCACTTGCCTGGAGAAGGCCGCAGGGGTCGTTTCCGCTGTTGATGGGACACCCGGGAGGGTGGGTTGTTAAGTTCGCAGATTGGCGGCCGTTGTGGGGCCACGCTGATCACCGTAGGACGCAGACAACAGACAATAGGTGCAGGAGTCGGCCATTCAGCCCTTCGAGCCAGCACCGCCATTCACGGTGATCATGGCTGATCACCCACAATCTGTATCCAGTTCCTGCCTTCTCCCCGTATCCCTTCACTCCGCTATCTTTAAGAGCTCTATCTAACACTCTCTTGAAAGCATCCAGAGAATTGGCCTCCACTGCCTTCTGGGGCAGAGCATTCCACATATCCACCACTCTCTGGGTGAAAAAGTTTTTCCTCAACTCCGTTCTAAATGGTCTACCCCTTATTCTCAAACTGTGGCCTCTGGGTCTGGACTCACCCATCAGCGGGAACAAGCTTCCTGCCTCCAGCGTGTCCAATTCCTTAATCCCTTGGGCATGGGCAGAGAAGAGGCAGATGCAGTTTAAAATGGCCATCAGACTCCTTGATACTCAGAGACTAGACTGACATCTACGTTAATTATTATTATATTGTAATTTGTCCTCTGCTGTGCCTATTGTCTTGTTATTAATTATTGTACTGCCCTGCACTGTTTTGTGCACTTTATGTAGTCCTGTGCAGGTCTGTGGTCCAGTGTAGTTTACTTTATACTTCATTGTCGCCAAACAATTGATACCAGAGCATACAATCATCACAGCGATATTTGATTCTGCGCTTCCCGCTCCCTGGCGTACAAATCGATAGTACATATTAAAAATTTAAATTATAAATCATAAATAGAAAAATGGGAAGTAAGGTAGTGCAAAAAAACCGAGAGGCAGGTCCGGATGTTTGGAGGGTACGGCCCAGATCCGGGTCAGGATCCGTTCAGCAGTCTTATCACAGTTGGAGAGAAGCTGTTCCCAAATCTGGCCGTACGAGTCTTCAAGCTCCTGAACCTTCTCCCGGAGGGAAGAAGGGACGAAAAGTGTGTTGGCTGGGTGGGTCGCGTCCTTGATTATCCTGGCAGCACTGCTCCGACAGCGTGCGGTGTAAAGTGAGTCCACGGACGGAAGATTGGTTTGTGTGACGTGCTGGGCTGTGTTCACGATCTTCTGCAGCTTCTTCCGGTCTTGGACAGGACAACTTCCGTACCAGGTTGTGATGCACCCGAAAAGAATGCTTTCTACGGTGCATCTATAAAAATGAGTGAGCGTTTTAGGGGACAGGCCAAATTCCTTTAGCTTTCTCAGTTTCGAGAGACTTTGAGACTTCTTTTTTACCGTGCCCATGGCCTGTTCTTCATCAAGTTACGGTATTGTTGCACTGTTGTAACTATATGTTATAATTATGTGGTTTTTGTTAGTTTTTCAGTCTTGGTCTGTCCTGTGTTTCTGTGATATCACTCTGGAGGAATATTGTATCATTTCTTAATGCATGCATTACTGAATGACAATAAAAGAGGACTGAGTGTCCTCATAATCTAATCTAATCCAACCTCAATGGGCCGGACGGCCGACTCCTGCTCCCGTTCTCGCGCTCTTGCGTTCTTACGCAACGCGGCGCACGCTGACCTTAACGGATAAGTCTTTCGTGTGGCACCTGACCGGACGCCTTCTGTTTTCCGCTGTCGCCCGCAGAGCTCTGCGGCCAGTGCGGGAGGGAGCTGTCGCGCAGCCAGGCGGCCGTGAAGGCCATGGGCCGGCTGTTCCACGTGGAGTGCTTCACCTGCTCGCAGTGCCGGGCCCAGCTGCAGGGCCGCCAGTTCTACGAGGTGGAGGGCAGGCCGCTGTGTGAGAGCTGCCACCAGGTCAGTGCCCCGGGACCCCGCCGCCGCCCGTCCCCCGCCCGCCGCCCGCCGCCGCGTTCCCCCCACCCCCTCGGGGCTGAGATCTGACCGTTGGCGTTGCAGGAGACTCTGGAGAAGTGCAGCGCCTGCGGGCAGCCAATCCACGAGAAGATGCTGCGCGCCACGGGGAAGGCCTTCCACCCGGAGTGCTTCACCTGTGGCGACTGTGGCCAGCGGCTGGAGGGGCGGCCCTTCCTCGTGGACCCCGAGGGGAAAGTCTACTGTGTGGAGGATTACCACCGGTGAGGGAACGGAGTGTCCCCCCCCCGGGGAGGGGAAAGGAGGGGGGACAGGATGAGGGAGGGGAAAGGAGAGGAGGATCATCCCTCATCCTGCCCCCCCTCCTTTCCCCTCCCTCTGTCCCATCCTCCCTCATCCTGCCCCCCCTCCCATCCTCCCTCAAAAGGAGGGGGAGCAGGTTGAGGGAGGGAGGGAGGGGAAAGGAGGGGGGGCAGGATGAGGGAGGATGGGACGGAGGGAGGGGAAAGGAGGGGGGGCAGGATGAGGGAGGGAGGGAGGGGAAAGGAGGGGGGGCAGGATGAGGGAGGATGGGACGGAGGGAGGGGAAAGGGGGGGCAGGATGAGGGAGGGAGGAAGGCGAGGATTGGAGGGAAATAGTGTCAGGAAAGAGGGTGGAGGGGCAGGAGGGAGTGGGAAGGAGAGGAGGGCTGGGAATGGACGGAGAGGGAAGGGGATAGGATGAGGGAGGATGGGCGAATGAAGAGGAAAGAGGGAGAGAGGGGCCAGAGGGAAGGGGGAGAGGAAGGCAAGGAGGGAGGGAGATAGTGGGAGGAAAAAGGTAATGGAGGGAAGGGAAGGACAAGGGGCTTGAGGGAGAGGAGGGGGGGTTTATTTCAGACACTAATTGCCCCGGGACAGGACAGGAGGGGGTGGGGAGGGAGGGGGGTTTATTTCAGACAGTAACTGCCCACTCCTCTCGCCCCGGGACGGGAGAGGAGGGAGGTGGGGAAGGAGGGGGGTTTATTTCAGACACTAACTGCCCCGGGACAGGTGGGGAGGGAGGGGAGGTTTATTTCAGACACTAACTGCCCCGGGACAGGAGAGGAAGGGGTGGGGAGGGGGGGGGGTTTATTTCAGACACTAACTGCCCCGGGACAGGAGAGGAAGGAGGTGGAGAAGGAGGGGGGTTTATTTCAGACACTAACTCCCCCGGGACGGGAGAGGAGGGGGTGGGGAGGGAGGGGAGGTTTATTTCAGACACTAACTGCCCCGGGACAGGAGAGGAAGGGGTGGGGAGGAGGGGGGGTTTATTTCAGACACTAACTGCCCCGGGACGGGAGAGGAGGGGGTGGGGAGGGAGGGGGGTTTATTTCAGACACTAACTCCCCCGGGACGGGAGAGGAGGGAGGTGGGGAAGGAGGGGGGTTTATTTCAGACACTAACTGCCCCGGGACGGGAGAGGAGGGGGTGGGGAGGGAGGGGGGTTTATTTCAGACACTAACTGCCCCGGGACGGGAGAGGAAGGAGGTGGAGAAGGAGGGGGGTTTATTTCAGACACTAACTCCCCCGGGACGGGAGAGGAGGGGGTGGGGAGGGAGGGGGGTTTATTTCAGACACTAACTGCCCCGGGATGGGAGAGGAGGGAGGTGGGGAAGGAGGGGTGGTTATTTCAGACACTAACTGCCCCGGGATGAGAGAGGAGGGAGGTGGGGAGGGAGGGGGGTTATTTCAGACACTAACTGTCCCGGGATGAGAGAGGAGGGAGGTGGGGAGGGAGGGGGGTTATTTCAGACACTAACTGCCCCGGGACGGGAGAGGAAGGAGGTGGAGAAGGAGGGGGGTTTATTTCAGACACTAACTGCCCCGGGACGGGAGAGGAGGGAGGTGGGGAAGGAGGGGGGTTTATTTCAGACACTAACTGCCCCGGGACGGGAGAGGAAGGAGATGGAGAAGGAGGGGGGTTTATTTCAGACACTAACTGCCCCAGGACGGGAGAGGAGGGAGGTGGGGAGGGAGGGGGGTTATTTCAGACACTAACTGTCCCGGGATGAGAGAGGAGGGAGGTGGGGAGGGAGGGGGGTTATTTCAGACACTAACTGCCCCGGGACGGGAGAGGAAGGAGGTGGAGAAGGAGGGGGGTTTATTTCAGACACTAACTGCCCCGGGACGGGAGAGGAGGGAGGTGGGGAAGGAGGGGGGTTTATTTCAGACACTAACTGCCCCGGGACGGGAGAGGAAGGAGATGGAGAAGGAGGGGGGTTTATTTCAGACACTAACTGCCCCAGGACGGGAGAGGAGGGAGGTGGGGAAGGAGGGGGGTTTATTTCAGACACTAACTGCCCCGGGACAGGAGAGGAGGGGGTGGGGGAAGGAAGGGGGGGTTATTTCAGACACTAACTGCCCCGGGACGGGAGAGGAGGGATGGGGGAAGGAAGGGGGGTTTATCTCAGACACTAACTGCCCCGGGACGGGAGAGGAGGGAGGTGGGGGAGGAGGGGGGTTTATTTCAGACACTAACTGCCCCGGGACAGGACAGGAGGGGGTGGGGAGGGAGGGGGGTTTATTTCAGACAGTAACTGCCCACTCCTCTCGCCCCGGGACGGGAGAGGAGGGAGGTGGGGAGGGAGGGGAGGTTTATTTCAGACACTAACTGCCCCGGGACAGGAGAGGAAGGGGTGGGGAGGAGGGGGGGTTTATTTCAGACACTAACTGCCCCGGGACAGGAGAGGAAGGAGGTGGAGAAGGAGGGGGGTTTATTTCAGACACTAACTCCCCCGGGACGGGAGAGGAGGGAGGTGGGGAAGGAGGGGGGTTTATTTCAGACACTAACTGCCCCGGGACGGGAGAGGAGGGGGTGGGGAGGGAGGGGGGTTTATTTCAGACACTAACTGCCCCGGGACGGGAGAGGAAGGAGGTGGAGAAGGAGGGGGGTTTATTTCAGACACTAACTGCCCCAGGACAGGAGAGGAGGGGGTGGGGAAGGAGGGGGGTTTATTTCAGACACTAACTGCCCCGGGATTGGAGAGGAGGGGGTGGGGAAGGAGGGGTGGTTATTTCAGACACTAACTGCCCTGGGATGGGAGAGGAGGGAGGTGGGGAGGGAGGGGGGTTATTTCAGACACTAACTGTCCCGGGATGGGAGAGGAGGGAGGTGGGGAGGGAGGGGGGTTATTTCAGACACTAACTGCCCCGGGACGGGAGAGGAAGGAGGTGGAGAAGGAGGGGGGTTTATTTCAGACACTAACTGCCCCGGGACGGGAGAGGAGGGAGGTGGGGAAGGAGGGGGGTTTATTTCAGACACTAACTGCCCCGGGACGGGAGAGGAGGGGGTGGGGAGGGAGGGGGGTTTATTTCAGACACTAACTGCCCCGGGACGGGAGAGGAAGGAGATGGAGAAGGAGGGGTGTTTATTTCAGACACTAACTGCCACGGGACGGGAGAGGAGGGAGGTGGGGAAGGAGGGGGGTTTATTTCAGACACTAACTGCCCCGGGACAGGAGAGGAGGGATGGGGGAAGGAAGGGGGGTTTATCTCAGACACTAACTGCCCCGGGACGGGAGAGGAGGGAGGTGGGGGAGGAGGGGGGTTTATTTCAGACACTAACTGCCCCGGGACGGGAGAGGAGGGGGTGGGGAAGGAGGGGGGTTTATTTCAGACACTAACTGCCCCGGGACGGGAGAGGAGGGAGGTGGGGAGGGAGGGGGGTTTATTTCAGACACTAACTGCCCCGGGACGGGAGAGGAGGGAGGTGGGGAAGGAGGGGGGTTTATTTCAGACACTAACTGCCCCAGGACGGGAGAGGAGGGGGTGGGGAGGGAGGGGGGTTTATTTCAGACACTTACTGCCCCGGGACAGGAGAGGAGTGAGGTGGGGAAGGAGGGGGGTTTATTTCAGACACTAACTGCCCCGGGACGGGAGAGGAAGGAGGTGGAGAAGGAGGGGGGTTTATTTCAGACACTAACTGCCCCGGGACGGGAGAGGAGGGAGGTGGGGAAGGAGGGGGGTTTATTTCAGACACTAACTGCCCCGGGACGGGAGAGGAGGGATGGGGGAAGGAGGGGGGTTTATTTCAGACACTAACTGCCCCGGGACGGGAGAGGAAGGAGGTGGAGAAGGAGGGGGGTTTATTTCAGACACTAACTGCCCCGGGACGGGAGAGGAGGAAGGTGGGGAAGGAGGGGGGTTATTTCAGACACTAACTGCCCCGAGACGGGAGAGGAGGGAGGTGGGGAAGGAGGGGTGGTTATTTCAGACACTAACTGCCCCGGGATGGGAGAGGAGGGAGGTGGGGAAGGAGGGGGGTTTATTTCAGACACTAACTGCCCCGGGATGGGAGAGGAGGGATGGGGGAAGGAAGGGGGGTTTATTTCAGACACTAACTGCCCCGGGACGGGAGAGGAGGGGGTGGGGAAGGAGGGGGGTTTATTTCAGACACTAACTGCCCCGGGACGGGAGAGGAGGGGGTGGGGAAGGAGGGGGGTTTATTTCAGACACTAACTGCCCCGGGACAGGAGAGGAGTGAGGTGGGGAAGGAGGGGGGTTTATTTCAGACACTAACTGCCCCGGGACGGGAGAGGAGGGAGGTGGGGAAGGAGGGGGGTTTATTTCAGACACTAACTGCCCCGGGACAGGAGAGGAGGGGGTGTGGAAGGAGGGGGGTTTATTTCAGACACTAACTGCCCCGGGACGGGAGAGGAGTGAGGTGGGGAGGGAGGGGAGGTTTATTTCAGACACTAACTGCCCCGGGACGGGAGAGGAGGGGGTGGAGGAAGGAAGGGGGGGTTATTTCAGACACTAACTGCCCCGGGACGGGAGAGGAGGGAGGTGGAGAAGGAGGGGGGTTTATTTCAGACACTAACTGCCCCGGGATGGGAGAGGAGGGATGGGGGAAGGAAGGGGGGTTTATTTCAGACACTAACTGCCCCGGGACCGGAGAGGAGGGAGGTGGGGAGGGAGGGGGGTTTATTTCAGACACTAACTGCCCCGGGACGGGAGAGGAGGGAGGTGGGGAAGGAGGGGGGTTTATTTCAGACACTAACTGCCCCGGGACGGGAGAGGAGGGGGTGGGGAAGGAGGGGGGTTTATTTCAGACACTAACTGCCCCGGGACGGGAGAGGAGTGAGGTGGGGAAGGAGGGGGGTTTATTTCAGACACTAACTGCCCCGGGACGGGAGAGGAGGGATGGGGGAAGGAAGGGGGGTTTATCTCAGACACTAACTGCCCCGGGACGGGAGAGGAGGGAGGTGGGGGAGGAGGGGGGGGGGTTATTTCAGACACTAACTGCCCCGGGACGGGAGAGGAGGGGGTGGGGAAGGAGGGGGGTTTATTTCAGACACTAACTGCCCCGGGACGGGAGAGGAGTGAGGTGGGGAAGGAGGGGGGTTTATTTCAGACACTAACTGCCCAGGGACAGGAGAGGAGGGGGTGGGGGAAGGAAGGGGGGGGGTTATTTCAGACACTAACTGCCCCGGGACGGGAGAGGAGGGATAGGGGAAGGAAGGGGGGTTTATCTCAGACACTAACTGCCCCGGGACGGGAGAGGAGGGAGGTGGGGGAGGAGGGGGGTTTATTTCAGACACTAACTGCCCCGGGACGGGAGAGGAGTGAGGTGGGGAAGGAGGGGGGTTTATTTCAGACACTAACTGCCCCGGGACGGGAGAGGAAGGAGGTGGAGAAGGAGGGGGGTTTATTTCAGACACTAACTGCCCCGGGACGGGAGAGGAGGGAGGTGGGGAAGGAGGGGGGTTTATTTCAGACACTAACTGCCCCGGGACGGGAGAGGAGGAGGGATGGGGGAAGGAGGGGGGTTTATTTCAGACACTAACTGCCCCGGGACGGGAGAGGAAGGAGGTGGAGAAGGAGGGGGGTTTATTTCAGACACTAACTGCCCCGGGACGGGAGAGGAGGAAGGTGGGGAAGGAGGGGGGTTTATTTCAGACACTACGTGCCCCGGGATGGGAGAGGAGGGAGGTGGGGAAGGAGGGGTGGTTATTTCAGACACTAACTGCCCCGGGATGGGAGAGGAGGGAGGTGGGGAAGGAGGGGGGTTTATTTCAGACACTAACTGCCCCGGGATGGGGAGGAGGGAGGGGGAAGGAGGGGGGTTTATTTCAGACACTAACTGCCCCGGGACGGGAGAGGAGGGGGTGGGGAAGGAGGGGGGTTTATTTCAGACACTAACTGCCCCGGGACAGGAGAGGAGTGAGGTGCGGAAGGAGGGGGGTTTATTTCAGACACTAACTGCCCCGGGACGGGAGAGGAGGGGGTGGGGAAGGAGGGGGGTTTATTTCAGACACTCAGACACACTAACTGCCCCGGGACGGGAGAGGAGTGAGGTGGGGAGGGAGGGGAGGTTTATTTCAGACACTAACTGCCCCGGGACGGGAGAGGAGGGAGGTGGGGAAGGAGGGGGGTTTATTTCAGACACTAACTGCCCCGGGACGGAGAGGAGGGAGGTGGAGAAGGAGGGGGGTTTATTTCAGACACTAACTGCCCCGGGACGGGAGAGGAGTGGGTGGGGAGGGAGGGGAGGTTTATTTCAGACACTAACTGCCCCGGGACCGGGAGAGGAGGGAGGTGGGGAGGGAGGGGGGTTTATTTCAGACACTAACTGCCCCGGGACGGGAGAGGAGGGAGGTGGGGAAGGAGGGGGGTTTATTTCAGACACTAACTGCCCCGGGACGGGAGAGGAGGGGGTGGGGGAAGGAGGGGGGTTTATTTCAGACACTAACTGCCCCGGGACCGGAGAGGAGTGAGGTGCGGAAGGAGGGGGGTTTATTTCAGACACTAACTGCCCCGGGACGGGAGAGGAGGGAGGTGGGGAAGGAGGGGGGTTTATTTCAGACACTAACTGCCCCGGGACAGGAGAGGAGTGAGGTGGGGAAGGAGGGGGGTTTATTTCAGACACTAACTGCCCCGGGACGGGAGAGGAGGGAGGTGGGGAAGGAGGGGGGTTTATTTCAGACACTAACTGCCCCGGGACAGGAGAGGAGGGGGTGTGGAAGGAGGGGGGTTTATTTCAGACACTAACTGCCCCGGGACGGGAGAGGAGTGAGGTGGGGAGGGAGGGGAGGTTTATTTCAGACACTAATTGCCCCGGGACGGGAGAGGAGGGGGTGGAGGAAGGAAGGGGGGGTTATTTCAGACACTAACTGCCCCGGGACGGGAGAGGAGGGAGGTGGAGAAGGAGGGGGGTTTATTTCAGACACTAACTGCCCCGGGATGGGAGAGGAGGGATGGGGGAAGGAAGGGGGGTTTATTTCAGACACTAACTGCCCCGGGACCGGAGAGGAGGGAGGTGGGGAGGGAGGGGGGTTTATTTCAGACACTAACTGCCCCGGGACGGGAGAGGAGGGGGTGGGGAAGGAGGGGGGTTTATTTCAGACACTAACTGCCCCGGGACGGGAGAGGAGGGGGTGGGGAAGGAGGGGGGTTTATTTCAGACACTAACTGCCCCGGGACGGGAGAGGAGTGAGGTGGGGAAGGAGGGGGGTTTATTTCAGACACTAACTGCCCCGGGACGGGAGAGGAGGGATGGGGGAAGGAAGGGGGGTTTATCTCAGACACTAACTGCCCCGGGACGGGAGAGGAGGGAGGTGGGGGGGTTATTTCAGACACTAACTGCCCCGGGACGGGAGAGGAGGGGGTGGGGAAGGAGGGGGGTTTATTTCAGACACTAACTGCCCCGGGACGGGAGAGGAGTGAGGTGGGGAAGGAGGGGGGTTTATTTCAGACACTAACTGCCCAGGGACAGGAGAGGAGGGGGTGGGGGAAGGAAGGGGGGGTTATTTCAGACACTAACTGCCCCGGGACGGGAGAGGAGGGATGGGGGAAGGAAGGGGGGTTTATCTCAGACACTAACTGCCCCGGGACGGGAGAGGAGGGAGGTGGGGGAGGAGGGGGGGGTTATTTCAGACACTAACTGCCCCGGGACAGGAGAGGAGGGGGTGGGGGAAGGAAGGGGGGGTTATTTCAGACACTAACTGCCCACCCCTCTCGCCCCGGGACAGGAGATTTGCCCCCCGCTGCAGTGTCTGTCAGCAGCCCATCATCCCTGAGGAGGGGAGGGAGGAGACGGTGAGGATCGTCGCCCTCGAGAGGAACTTCCACCTCAACTGCTACCGCTGTGAGGTGGGTCTGCCCCTCGCCCCTGCTCCCTCCGTACCACCTCCATCCCTCGCCTCTTTCTGCCCCTCCACCCTCGCCTTCCTCCATCCCTCATCCCCTGCCTTCCCTCGGACTCTGGCCTCCCTCGTTCGCTCTGAGCCGAGCCTCGTTCCGTCCCTCTTCTCCACACCCCCCCCCCACCCGTCCCTTGTCCCTCGCCCTCATCCTGCGGCTCCCTCCATCCTTCTCCCTCACCTTCCCCCCCCCACCCAGCCATCCTTCCCGTCCCTCGCCTCCCTCCCCATCCTTCTCTCCCTCCTCAGCCCCTCAGCTACCCCGTTGCTCGCCCCGCTCTGATGGAACTGACCCCCCCACCTCGTCTCTCTCTCTCTCTCCCCCCCACCCCGGCAGGACTGTGGGACACAGCTTTCGACGGAGGCGGACGAGAAGGGTTGCTACCCGCTGGACAGCCACGTCCTCTGTATCGCCTGCCACACCGCCCGTCTGCAGAAGTCCAGGCCGTGACCGGCCCAGCTGGGGGCGGGAGCGCAGGGGCCGGGGGGCAACGGATCGCCCAGCGCCGAACTCCACGCTGCCCGCGCCTCTCTGCTCTTCCTGTTCCGGACCACCCCTCATCCCCCCCTTCCCAACCCATCACCCCTCTGTGTCCTCTCTGTGCCTCCCTCCCCCCTCTCCTTCCCTCCCTCCCCTCTCTCTGTTACCCTTACCTCTCAACCCCTCTCTCTCCTCGATATCTCTCTCTCTCTTCTTTTTCTTGCGTTTCCTTTATCTGTCCCCCCCTCTCTCTCTCTCCCTCCCTCCCTCCCTCTCTTCCCCTCTCCCCCTCTCACTCGTGCTCTCTCCTCTCCCCACCCTCCCTGTATCCCTCTCCTTCAACCCCTTTCCTCTCTTTACGGGCCCCCCCCCACACTCTCTCTGTCTCACCTCCTACCCTCCCCTCCCCATCTCAAACCCCCACCCCCCCCGATACCCGGCCCCACAAATTCACGTTTGCAAAATATGCTTTTTGTTTTGTAAGAATTCACGAAACGATAACATTGGTTTTACAAAACTGACGAACCTCGAGGGGTCTCTTCTCTGCGCTGGGACTCGGGGGGGGGTGTGGGGAGAGGTTAGGGAGGAAGAGGGGGGAGGTGCCACTGGGGAGGTGGGGGGGGCCACGGGGAGAGAAGGAGGGGTTACGTGTGGAGTGGGAGGGGGCTACGTGGAGAGCGGAGGATTGGAAATAGGGGAGAGGGAGGACGAGGAGAGGGGGGGTGCCTGAGGTGGGAGGGGGCGGTAGGGGTGGAGGGCGAGGGTCCGCAGGGAGAGCGGGATGGTCTGGGGGGGCACGGTCTGCAGGGAGAGGGGTCAGGACTTTATGGGAAGGGGGAGAGGGGGGGGCTACCGTGAAAGGAAAGGGGACAGAGGGAGGGGCCACAGTGAGCGTGGGAGGGGCTAAGGGGAGAGGGGACGGGGGAGGGGCTAAGGGGAGAGGGGACGGGGGAGGGGCCACAGCCAGAGTGGGAGGGGCTAAGGGGAGAGGGGACGGGGGAGGGGCCACAGCCAGAGTGGGAGGGGCTAAGGGGAGAGGGGAGGGGACCGGGGAGGGGCCACAGCCAGAGTGGGAGGGGCTAAGGGGAGAGGGGAGGGGACGGGGGAGGGGCCACAGCCAGAGTTGGAGGGACTAAGGGGAGAGGGGAGGGGATGGGGAGGGGCCACAGCCAGAGTGGAAGGGGCTAAGGGGAGGGGACGGGGGAGGGGCCACAGCCAGAGTGGGAGGGGCTGAGGGGAGGGGTCACATGGAGAGTGGAAGGGGCCACAGTGAGAGTGGGAGGGGCTGAGGGGAGGGGTCATATGGAGAGTGGGAGGGGCTGAGGGGAGAGGCCACAGTGAGAGTGGGAGGGGCTGAGGGGAGGGGTCACATGGAGAGTGGGAGGGGCTGAGGGGAGGGGTCACATGGAGAGTGTGAGGGGCTGAGGGGAGGGGTCATATGGAGAGTGGGAGGGGCTGAGGGGAGAGGCCACAGTGAGAGTGGGAGGGGCCACAGTGAGAGTGGGAGGGGCTGAAGGGAGGGGTCACATGGAGAGTGGGAGGGGCTGAGGGGAGGGGCCACAGTGAGAGTGGGAGGGGCTGAGGGGAGGGGTCACATGGAGAGTGTGAGGGGCTGAGGGGAGGGGTCACATGGAGAGTGGGAGGGGCTGAGGGGAGGGGCCACAGTGAGAGTGGGAGGGGCTGAGGGGAGGGGTCACATGGAGAGTGGGAGGGGCTGAGGGGAGAGGCGGGGCCACTGTGAAAGGAAATGGGACGGGGAGGGGCTAAAGGAAGAGGGTCGGGGACAGGGGGAGGGGCCACAGTGAGCGTGGGAGGGGCTAAGGGGAGATGGGAGGGGCTGAGGGGTGGGTCTAGAGGGAGGGGATCTACAGGGGGAGAGGGGTGGTTCACGGGCAGCGAGGGTGGGCTAAGGGCAGCGTGGGGGGGACTTCTACGGGGCAAGGCGATGGGTCACGCTGAAAGGGGGGGAGCGGCCGCGGGGGTCTGCGGGTCGACTGTGTGTGTGGGTGTCGACGATGCGAGGGAGAGGGGAGAGACGGAGTGGGCGTACTACAGCCGAGGCCCTCTGCACCCCCCCTCGATGCTGTGCGCTGGTGGGTGGGGCTGGGGCCGCATCTCAGGCGGGCGCCGCGACCGGGGCAAATCGCCGCGAACTCCCGATCGTGCTGATCCGAGGGTGTCCGGGCGGGGGCGGGTGAGGGCCGCCGAGAGTTGATTCCGGCCTCCCAAAAGCAGGCGGGAGCCTCCGAATGTGACAGAGAGAGAGAGATTGGGGGAATCGCCCCTCGACGACGTCCTGGGGCAGCGACGGAGGCCGCCAAATCGACAACCCGCTGGGGTCTCTGGCGACCCCGTCCCGGGCGAGAACAGAGCCGGGAGCCACCTCCGACGTCTGCCCGTCTGCCGGAAGGAACGAGTGGGGGCTGTGGGACTGGGGGAGACTTTGTACGGGAGGGAGGGGGTGGGAAGGCAGCAAGAGGCTGATGGAGGATGGAGGATGCCGACGAGGGGGAGGGAGGAGAGGGGAGGGTGGGAAGGCCAAGTCAATTCACTTTTGTATTGTCATTTCAACCATAACTGCCTGGTACAGTACACAGTAAAAACGAGACGACGTTTTCCAGGACCATGGTGCTACATGAAACAATACAAAAACTATACTGAACTACGTAAGAACAACACACAAACTCATTCCCACTCGTACGGCCCCAGTTACAGTCATGGTCTGTGCGCCACACCTCGGTTTTCTTGCTGGCCACGACCAGCTCCAGGACAGAGTTGTCCTCGCCCCAGGAGTCGATCTCGGACAGATTGTAGAGACAATTGGTGACTGGCCCGAACGTCCACTGCGCCACCCTCTTCTTGTTCATCAGGTGCTGGAACATCTGCGTGCGGGAGCCGAGATCGGTGGGTCAGTTCCCGTGGTCAGATGCAGGCTGGGCCCTGACTTCCAGCGAGAGGGTGGCAGACAATCTGCATTGTGGCCACAACCCTCCCTGTGTCACGTACCCCGTGACAGGGATAAAGAACCAGCAGAAATACAAACCAATTTGGAGTCTTGTATTGCTATAAACTACTAATATTTATTAGTAACTACGCAATACAGTAATATCAGTGTAAATAAATCACACAGGTTAGCAATGATAATATATAAAAGTAAGTGTGGAATATATATGTATGGAAAACAAGCTTCTTTAAGTCTCAGGGTAAAAAGATACAGTCTTACGATGTTGAGTTCGGTTCAGTTCAGTTCAGTTCGTGGTATTCAGTTGAGTAGTGATGGAGAGAGTGAGTTGAATCTTCAGGTGAGCTGATGCCGTCGATCTTCTCGTCGTCCTCCGAAGTCCTTCACAAGTCACCGACTGTGACTTTAACCAGGGGGACCGGTTTTCTGTGGTGGACCTATCACCCAGGCGAGGGTGGACACATAGACAACTCCCCACCAGTCAGTCCCTTCTCCTTCACTGGAAGAGCAATTGGATCGATCCTCCAAGAACCCACTCTCTCTGCGGGCACAACGATGCTCATTCAGTGTCCAGAACATGTATCATCTGACCTCCCATTTATTTCCCCCGTACTGAGCATCACCTGTCATTCAATGAGTCCCTCCTCCCTTTGTCTGTGAAGAGATGCACGAGCAGGCAACAAGTCCTTGAAAATCACATCAACAACCTGCCAAAAATCATAACATCGAGCGTCCATTAAATAACGCCACCTTCGGTCACCATAGCAACCTTCGAGCTGCTGGGTGCTGTCTCCAACCCCAAACGCAGTAAAAATCCAAAGTTACTTCCATTGCCTTAAAGTGGCAGTCCAACCGTTAATCTTCGTCTCTCTCTTTTCAAAAGCAACATATCGGTGGTAAATAACTCCCCCTCTGTCTTCAAAAACACAGTTAATAGGAGTACTCCAGGATATCCTCACACTAGCTCTTCTTTCAGTTAGTCCTGACGAAGGGTCTCGGCCCGAAACGTCGACTGTACCTCTTCCTAGAGATGCTGCCTGGCCTGCTGCGTTCCACCAGCAACTCTGATGTGTGTTGCTTGAAATTCCAGTGTCTGCAGATTTCCTCGCGTCTGTGAGTCGAGGAGGCCTGTGACTAGTGGTGTGCCACAGGGATCAGTGCTGGGTCCATTGTTATTTGTCATCTATATCAATGATCTGGATGATAATGTGGTAAATTGGATCAGCAAATTTGCTGATGATACAAAGATTGGAGGTGTAGTGGACAGTGAGGAAGGTTTTCAGAGCCTGCAGAGGGACTTGGACCAGCTGGGAAAATGGGCTGAAAAATGGCAGATGCAGTTTAATACTGACAAGTGTGAGGTATTGCACGTTGGAAGGACAAACCAAGGTAGAACATACAGGGTTAATGGTAAGGCACTGAGGAGTGCAGTAGAACAGAGGGATCTGGGAATACAGATACAAAATTCCCTAAAAGTGTCGTCACAGGTAGATAGGGTCGTAAAGAGAGCTTTTGGTACATTGGCTTTTATTAATCAAAGTATTGAGTATAAGAGCTGGAATGTTATGATGAGGTTGTAATTGTATAAGGGCGAAGAGTGTTGTAAAAGTGAGCCTGAAGGCTTTGTGTGTCAATGCAAGGAGCATTTGTAACAAGGTGGATGAATTGAAAGTGCAGATTGTTATTAATGATTATGATATAGTTGGGATCACAGAGACATGGCTCCAGGGTGACCAGGGATGGGAGCTCAACATTCAGGGATATTCAATATTCAGGAGGGATAGACATGAAAGATAAGGAGGTGGGGTAGCATTGCTGGTTGGAGAGGAGATTAACGCAATAGAAAGGAAGGACATTAGCCGGGAGGATGTGGAATCGATATGGGTAGAGCTGCGTAACACTAAGGGGCAGAAGACGCTGGTGGGAGTTGTGTACAGGCCACCTAACAGTAGTAGTGAGGTCGGAGATGGTATTAAACAGGAAATTAGAAATGTGTGCAATAAAGGAACAGCAGTTATAATGGGTGACTTCAATCTACATGTAGATTGGGTGAACCAAATTGGTAAAGGTGCTGAGGAAGAGGATTTCTTGGAATGTATGCGGGATGGTTTTTTGAACCAACATGTCGAGGAACCAACTAGAGAGCAGGCTATTCTGGACTGGGTTTTGAGCAATGAGGAAGGGTTAATTCGCGATCTTGTCGTGAGAGGCCCCTTGGGTAAGAGTGACCATAATATGGTGGAATTCTTCATTAAGATGGAGAGTGACATAGTTAATTCAGAAACAAAGGTTCTGAACTTAAAGAGGGGTAACTTTGAAGGTATGAGACGTGAATTAGCTAAGATAGACCGGCAAATGACACTTAAAGGATTGACGGTGGATATGCAATGGCAAGCATTTAAAGGTTGCATGGATGAACTACAACAATTGTTCATCCCAGTTTGGCAAAAGAATAAATCAGGGAAGGTAGTGCACACGTGCTAACAAGGGAAATTAGGGATAGTATCAATTCCAAAGAAGTAGCATACAAATTAGCCAGAGAAAGTGGCTCACCTGAGGACTGGGAGAAATTCAGAGTCCAGCAGAGGAGGACAAAGGGCTTAATTAGGAAGGGGAAAAAAGACTATGAGAGAAAACTGGCAGGGAACATATAAACTGACTGTAAAAGCTTTTACAGATATGTGAAAAGAAAAAGATTGGTTAAGACAAATGTTGGTCCCCTGCAGACAGAAACAGGTGAATTGATTATGGGGAGCAAGGACATGGCAGACCAATTGAATAACTACTTTGGTTCTGTCTTCACTAAGGAGGACATGAATAATCTTCCAGAAATAGTAAGGGACAGAGGGTCCAGTGAGATGGAGGAACTGAGTGAAATACATGTTCGTAGGGAAGTGGTGTTAGGTAAATTGAAGGGATTGAAGGCAGATAAATCCCCAGGGCCAGATGGTCTGCATCCTAGAGTGCTTAAGGAAGTAGCCCAAGAAATAGTGGATGCATTAGTGATAATTTTTCAAAACTCTTTAGATTCTGGACTGGTTCCTGAGGATTGGAGGGTGGCTAATGTAACCCCACTTTTTAAAAAAGGAGGGAGAGAGAAACCAGGGAATTATAGACCGGTTAGCCTAACATCGGTGGTGGGGAGGAGTCAGTTATCAAAGATGTGATAACAGCACATTTGGAAAGCGGTGAAATGATCGGACAAAGTCAGCATGGATTTGTGAAAGGAAAATCATGTCTGACGAATCTCACAGAATTTTTTGAGGATGTAACTAGTAGAGTGGATAGGGGAGAACCAGTGGATGTGGTATACTTGGATTTTCAAAAGGCTTTTGACAAGGTCCCACACAGGAGATTAGTGTGCAAACTTAAAGCACACGGTATTGGGGGTAAGGTATTGGTGTGGGTGGAGAATTGGTTAGCAGACAGGAAGCAAAGAGTGGGAATAAACGGGACCTTTTCAGAATGGCAGGCGGTGACTAGTGGGGTACCGCAAGGCTCAGTGCTGGGACCCCAGTTGTTTACAATATATATTAATGACTTGGATGAGGGAATTAACTGCAGCATCTCCAAGTTTGCGGATGACACGAAGCTGGGTGGCAGTGTTAGCAGTGAGGAGGATGCTAAGAGGATGCAGGGTGACTTGGATAGGTTGGGTGAGTGGGCAAATTCATGGCTGATGCAATTTAATGTGGATAAATGTGAAGTTATCCACTTTGGTGGCAAGAACAGGAAAACAGATTATTATCTGAATGGTGGCCAATTAGGAAAAGGGGAGGTGCAACGAGACCTGGGAGTCATTATACACCAGTCATTGAAAGTGGGCATGCAGGTACAGCAGGCGGTGAAAAAGGCGAACGGTATACTGGCATTTATAGCGAGAGGATTCGAGTACAGGAGCAGGGAGGTACTACTGCAGTTGTACAAGGCCTTGGTGAGACCACACCTGGAGTATTGTGTGCAGTTTTGGTCCCCTAATCTGAGGAAAGACATCCTTGCCATAGAGGGAGTACAGAGAAGGTTCACCAGATTGATTCCTGGGATGGCAGGACTTTCATATGAAGAAAGACTGGATGAACTAGGCTTGTACTCGTTGGAATTTAGAAGATTGAGGGGGGATCTGATTGAAACGTATAAAATCCTAAAGGGATTGGACAGGCCAGATGCAGGAAGATTGTTCCCGATGTTGGGGAAGTCCAGAACGAGGAGTCACAGTTTGAGGATAAAGGGGAAGCCTTTTAGGACCGAGATGAGGAAAAACTTCTTCACACAGGGAGTGGTGAATCTGTGGAATTCTCTGCCACAGGAAACTGTTGAGGCCAGTTCATTGGCTATGTTTAAGAGGGAGTTAGATATGGCCCTTGTGGCTACGGGGATCAGGGGGTATGGAGGGAAGGCTGGGGCAGGGTTCTGAGTTGGATGATCAGCCATGATCATACTGAATGGTGGTGCAGGCTCGAAGGGCCGAATGGCCTACTCCTGCACCTATTTTCTATGTTTCTATGTATAAGGCATTGGTGAGGCCGAATCTGGAGTATTGTGTTCAGTTTTGGTCACCAAATTACAGGAAGGATATTAATAAGGTTGAAAGAGTGCAGAGAAGGTTTACAAGGATGTTGCCGGGACTTGAGAAACTCAGTTACAGAGAAAGGTTGAATAGGTTAGGACTTTATTCCCTGGAGCGTAGAAGAATGAGGGGAGATTTGATAGAGGTATATAAAATTATGATGGGTACAGATAGAGTGAATGCAAGCAGGCTTTTTCCACTGAGGCAAGGGAAGAAAAAAACCAGAGGACATAGGTTAAGGGTGAGGGGGGAAAAGTTTAAAGGGAACATTAGGGGGGCTTCTTCACACAGAGAGTGGTGGGAGTGTGGAATGAGCTGCCAGACGAGGTGGTAAATGCGGGTTCTTTTTTAACATTTAAGAATAAATTGGACAGACACATGGATGGGAGGTGTATGGAGGGATATGGTCCGTGTGCAGGTCAGTGGGACTAGGCAGGAAATGGTTCAGCACAGCCAAGAAGGGCCGAAAGGCTGTAGTTTCTCCGTGGTTTTCTGTGACGGCTTGTTACACCGTCTGGTCGCGAGAGCCCAAATGCCTCGGTGCCTTTTGCCAGACAGCAGGAGGGGGAAGAGTTTGTACGAGGGGTGCGTAGGGTCCCTCAGAATGCTGTTTGCTTTGTGGGTGCGGAGTGCAGTGTAACTACCTGTGAGAGGGAAGGACAGGAGCTGGAGGGAGTTGTCCCCCAGCCGTGTGTGACAGGGAAGGGTAATGACAGACAGAGAGAGAGAGGCAGGGACTGAATCTGACCCCCATCAGCGGCACAGGGAGAGGCCCCAGTCGACTGTGACCAGCCCTGGGCTGCGTCACCCGGTCTCCGAGCCCTCTCTCGGTCACAGGCAGCCGTCCCGCCCTGACGCTCTGTCCCAGTCCAGGACACAGGGACGCCTCTCCCGCCCAGGCACACCGAGGGATCTCCCCCTCTCCCGCCCAGGCACACCGAGGGATCTCCACCTCTCCCGCCCAGAGACACCGGGGGATCGCCACCCTCCCGACCAGGAACACCGAGGGATATTCCTCTCTCCCGACCAGGCACACCGAGGGATCTCCACCTCTCCCGCCCAGAGACACCGGGGGATATCCACCCTCCCGACCAGGCACACCGAGGGATCGCCACCTCTCCCCCCCAGCGACACCGGGGGATCTCCACCTCTCCCCCCCAGAGACACCGGGGGATCTCCACCCTCCCGACCAGGCACACCGAGGGATCGCCACCTCTCCCGCCCAGAGACACCGGGGGATCTCCACCCTCCCGACCAGGCACACCGAGGGATCGCCACCTCTCCCGCCCAGAGACACCGGGGGATCTCCACCTCTCCCCCCCCAGAGACACCGGGGGATCTCCACCCTCCCGACCAGGCACACCGAGGGATCGCCACCTCTCCCGCCCAGAGACACCGGGGGATCTCCACCCTCCCGACCAGGCACACCGAGGGATCTCCACCTCTCCCGCCCAGAGACACCGAGGGATCGCCACCTCTCCCGCCCAGAGACACCGGGGGATCGCCACCCTCCCGCCCAGAGACACCGGGGGATCTCCACCCTCCCGACCAGGCACACCGAGGGATCGCCACCTCTCCCGCCCAGAGACACCGGGGGATCGCCACCCTCCCGACCAGGGACACCAAGGGATCTCCCCCTCTTCCGTCCAGGGACACCAAGGGATATTCCTCTCTCCCGACCAGGCACACCGAGGGATCTCCACCTCTCCCGCCCAGAGACACCGGGGGATATCCACCCTCCCGACCAGGCACACCGAGGGATCGCCACCTCTCCCGCCCAGAGACACCGGGGGATCTCCACCTCTCCCCCCCAGAGACACCGGGGGATCTCCACCCTCCCGACCAGGCACACCGAGGGATCGCCACCTCTCCCGCCCAGAGACACCGGGGGATCTCCACCCTCCCGACCAGGCACACCGAGGGATCGCCACCTCTCCCGCCCAGAGACACCGGGGGATCTTCACCCTCCCGACCAGGCACACCGAGGGATCTCCACCTCTCCCCCCCAGAGACACCGGGGGATCTCCACCTCTCCCCCCCAGAGACACCGGGGGATCTCCACCCTCCCGACCAGGCACACCGAGGGATCGCCACCTCTCCCGCCCAGAGACACCGGGGGATCTCCACCCTCCCGACCAGGCACACCGAGGGATCTCCACCTCTCCCGACCAGGCACACCGAGGGATCTCCACCTCTCCCACCCAGAGACACCGGGGGATCTCCACCCTCCCGACCAGGGACACCGAGGGATCTCCACCTCTCCCGCCCAGAGACACCGGGGGATCTCCACCCTCTCCCGCCCAGGCACACCGAGGGATCTCCACCTCTCCCGACCAGGCACACCGAGGGATCTCCACCTCTCCCACCCAGAGACACCAGGGGATCTCCACCCTCCCGACCAGGGACACCGAGGGATCTCCACCTCTCCCGACCAGGCACACCGAGGGATCTCCACCCTCTCCCGCCCAGGCACACCGAGGGATCTCCACCTCTCCCGCCCAGAGACACCGGGGGATCTCCACCTCTCCCGCCCAGAGACACCGGGGGATCTCCACCCTCCCGACCAGGCACACCGAGGGATCTCCACCTCTCCCGCCCAGAGACACCGGGGGATCTCCACCCTCTCCCGCCCAGGCACACCGAGGGATCTCCACCTCCCCCGCCCAGAGACACCGGGGGATCTCCACCCTCCCGACCAGGCACACCGAGGGATCTCCACCTCTCCCGCCCAGAGACACCGGGGGATCTCCACCCTCCCGACCAGAGACACCAAGGGATCGCCACCCTCCCAACCAGGAACACCAAGGGATCTCCCCCTCTTCCGTCCAGGGACACCGAGGGATCTCCACCTCTCCCGACCAGAGACACCGGGGGATCTCCACCCTCTCCCGACCAGGAACACCGGGGGATATTCCCCTCTCCCGACCAGGAACACCGAGGGATCTCCACCTCTCCTGCCCAGGCACACCGGGGGATCTCCACCCTCTCCCGACCAGGGACACCGAGGGATCTCCCCCTCTCCCGCCCAGGCACACCGAGGGATCTCCCCCTCTCCCGCCCAGGCACACCGAGGGATCTCCACCTCTCCTGACCAGGAACACTGAGGGATCTCCCCCCTCAGCCGCCCAGGAACACCGAGGGATCTCCCCCGAACAGGCACACCAAGGGATCTCCCCCTCTCCGGACCAGGCACACCGAGGGATCTCCCCCTCTCCCGGCCAGGCACACCGAGGGATCTGTCGCTCTCCCGGTTCGGGAGCTGGAAGATCTGGAGGAAGGGAGGGCCAAGGAATATTAAAGGTAAGGAGGGAGCGAGTATGTGTGTGTGTGTGTGTGTGTGTGTGTGTGTGGTGGGGAGAGGGGAGGGGAAAGGTGAGAGGGGGAGAAGGGAGAGAGCGACAGAGGGGGAGGGAGATAAGGAGTGAGACAGTGAGAGATTGGAGGGTGGAGAGAGCGGAGGAGGGAAAGTGAAAGAGAGAGGGGGACGGGGAGGGAGTGTGAGAGAGAGAGGGCGGAGGGTTAGGGAGTGAGATAGAGATGGGGGAAGGGGGTGAAGGGGGGAAGGAAGGTAAAAATGACAGGGGGGAGAGACTGTGTGTGGGGAGAGGAGGGAAGGCAGTGAGAGAGGGAGATGGGGGAAGACGTTGAGAGAGAAAGGAGGGAGGGAAGGGGAAAGAGAGAGGGAGATGGAGCTGCGTACAGCGAGGGGGGTGGGGGATCGGAGATTGGGGAGGGGGTTAATGGAGAGAATGAGGGATGTGAGTGGGGAGGGAGTGAGGGATGGGGTCCATCCCTGACTGAACCCCCACCTCCTCTACACATTCCCCTGGCCTGTCATCCACACTCCCCATTCTACCCCTGACTTACTCACCATGAGCATCGGATTTAACCCCACGCTCTCTCCCCTCCTCCCCACCCCCCCCACAGGAAGACACCCCACCTTTCCCCGGCCCCGGCTGCCCGCTGCGGAGGAAGAGGAGAAGAAGGGGATGTGGCGACAGATGGGACCCCTGCTCCAGCGGGCCTCGGCCACCCTGGGCCTGGCCCTGCTCCTGCCCGGGGCGGTGATGCTGGTCTGGGGCTCCCCGAGAGCCGGGGCCCGGCCCCTGCTCCACGCCTCGGCCTCAGGCCTCTGCGCAGCGGGCGCCGGCCTCCTGCTGGCGGCCGTCGCCCTCAGCCTGGGCCTGGGCCAGCGGCCCCAGCCGGGCCCGCAGCAGGAGGCCGACGGGCAGGATCAGCGGCTGCCGGGGGCTCGCACCCAGCCCGGGTTGAGGTAGGCACCCACTTCGGGGAAGGGGGTTGGGTGGAATCGAACGATTTGGGGGGGGCAGGGGAATTAAATCAGAGACGGACACTTCGGGGAGGGGGGAAGACATTGAGGGGCAGACTGTACCCGTGTGGGGGACTTTAAATAAGGACGGGCGGGGGCGGGGGGTCTGGGTGGGTGCGGTAGAGAGGGGGAAAAGAGTCAGGGACGGACGCTCGGGGGAGGGGCGTTAAGTTGGGGAGGGGATTTGAATCGGGGAGGGGAGCTAGGTGAGGGACAGATACTCAGGAGGAGGGAGTGAGTAGGCGACGGGCATTCAGATCGGGGGGAGAGTTCAATTGGGGAGGGATTAAATCAGGGATGGGAGGAGGAGGAGATTGAATGAGGGGCTAAATGAGGGACAGACTGGGTCGGGCGTTAAATGGCAGATGGGGTTGAGGGAAGTTAAATGAGGGATGGACTGGGTTGTGTGGGGGTTAAGTGAGGGATGGACAGGGTTTTGGGGGTTAAATGACGGACGGCCTGAGTTTTGGGGGGTTAAATGAGGGACTGACTGGATTGAGGGGGTTAAATGAGGGATGGACTGGGTTTTGGGAGTTAAATGAGGGATGGACCGGGTTTTGGGGGTTTAAAGAGGTATGGACTGGGTTGAGGGGTTAAATGAGGGACAGACTGGGTTTGGGGGTTAAATGAGGGACAGACTGGGTTTGGGGGTTAAATGAGGGATGGACAGGGTTTTGGGGGTTAAATGAGGGATGGACTCAGTTTTGGGGGTTAAGTGAGGGATAGACAGGGTTTTGGGGGTTCAATGACGGACGGCCTGAGTTTTGGGGGGTTAAATGAGGGACCGACTGGATTTTGGGGATTAAATGAGGGATGGACAGGGTTTTGGGGGTTTAAAGAGGTATGGACTGGGTTGAGGGTTTAAATGAGGGACAGACTGGGTTTGGGGGTTAAATGAGGGACGGACTGGGTTTTGGGGGTTAAATGAGGGATGGACCGGGTTTTGGGGGTTTGAAGAGGTATGGACTGGGTTGAGGGGTTAAATGAGGGACAGACTGGGTTTGGGGGTTAAATGAGGGACGGACTGGGTTTTGGGGGATTAAATGAGGGACCGACTGGATTGAGGGGGTTAAATGAGGGACAGACTTGATTTTGGGGATTAAATGAGGGATGGACCGGGTTTTGGGAGTTAAATGAGGGATGGACCGGGTTTTGGAGGTTAAATGAGGGATGGACAGGGTTTTGGAGGTTAAATGAGGGATGGACTCGGTTTTGGGGGTGAAATGAGGGACGGACAGGGTTTTGGGGGTGAAATGAGGGATGGACAGGGTTTTGGGGGTGAAATGAGGGACGGACAGGGTTTTGGGGGTTAAATGAGGGATGGACTGGGTTTGGGGGTTAAATGAGGGATGGACTGGGTTTGGGGGTTAAATTACGGACGGCCTGAGTTTTGGGGGGTTAAATGAGGGACTGACTGGATTGAGGGGGTTAAATGAGGGATGGACTGGGTTTTGGGGATTAAATGAGGGATGGACTGGGTTTTGGGAGTTAAATGAGGGATGGACCGGGTTTTGGGGGTTTAAAGAGGTATGGACTGGGTTGAGGGGTTAAATGAGGGACAGACTGGGTTTGGGGGTTAAATGAGGGACAGACTGGGTTTGGGGGTTAAATGAGGGATGGACAGGGTTTTGGGGGTTAAATGAGGGATGGACTCAGTTTTGGGGGTTACATGAGGGATGGACTGGGTTTTGGGGGTTCAATGACGGACGGCCTGAGTTTTGGGGGGTTAAATGAGGGACCGACTGGATTGAGGGGGTTAAATGAGGAATGGACTGGGTTTTGGGGGTTTAAAGAGGTATGGACTGGGTTGAGGGTTTAAATGAGGGACAGACTGTGTTTGGGGGTTAAATGAGGGACGGACTGGGTTTTGGGGGTTAAATGAGGGATGGACCGGGTTTTGGGGGTTTGAAGAGGTATGGACTGGGTTGAGGGGTTAAATGAGGGACGGACTGGGTTTTGGGGGTGAAATGAGGGACGGACAGGGTTTTGGGGGTTACATGAGGGATGGACTGGGTTTGGGGGTTAAATGAGGGACGGACTGGGTTTTGGGGGGTTAAATGTGGGATGGACTGGGTTTTGGGGGTTAAATGAGGGACGGACTGGGTTTTGGGGGTTAAATGAGGGATGGACCGGGTTTTGGGGGTTTAAAGAGGTATGGACTGGGTGAGGGGTTAAATGAGGGACAGACTGGGTTTGGGGGTTAAATGAGGGACGGACTGGGTTTTGGGGGATTAAATGAGGGACCGACTGGATTGAGGGGGTTAAATGAGGGACAGACTTGATTTTGGGGATTAAATGAGGGATGGACCGGGTTTTGGGGGTTTAAAGAGGTATGGACTGGGTTGAGGGGTAAAATGAGGGACAGATGGGTTTGGGGGTTAAATGAGGGACGGACTGGGTTTTGGGGGGGTTAAATGAGGGGACCGACTGGATTGAGGGGGTTAAATGAGGGACAGACTTGATTTTGGGGATTAAATGTGGGATGGACTGGGTTTTGGGAGTTAAATGAGGGATGGACCGGGTTTTGGAGGTTAAATGAGGGATGGACAGGGTTTTGGAGGTTAAATGAGGGATGGACTCGGTTTTGGGGGTGAAATGAGGGACGGACAGGGTTTTGGGGGTTAAATGAGGGACGGACAGGGTTTTGGGGGTGAAATGAGGGACGGACTGGGTTTTGAGGGGTTAAATGAGGGATGGACAGGGTTTTGGGGGTGAAATGAGGGACGGACAGGGTTTTGGGGGTTAAATGAGGGATGGACTGGGTTTTGGGGGTTAAATGAGGGACGGACTGGGTTTTGGGGGTGAAATGAGGGACGGACAGGGTTTTGGGGGTTAAATGAGGGACGGACTGGGTTTTGGGGGGTTAAATAAGGGACCGACTGGATTGAGGGGGTTAAATGAGGGACAGACTTGGTTTTGGGGATTAAATGAGGGATGGACTGGGTTTTGGGGGTTAAATGAGGGATGTACTGGGTTTTGGGGGTTAAATGAGGGATGGACCGGGTTTTGGGGGTTTAAAGAGGTATGGACTGGGTTGAGGGGTTAAATGAGGGACAGACTGGGTTTGGGGGTTAAATGAGGGACAGACTGGGTTTGGGGGTTAAATGAGGGACGGACTGGGTTTTGGGGGAGGGTTAAATGAGGGGACCGACTGGATTGAGGGGGTTAAATGAGGGACAGACTTGATTTTGGGGATTAAATGTGGGATGGACTGGGTTTTGGGAGTTAAATGAGGGATGGACGGGGTTTTGGAGGTTAAATGAGGGATGGACAGGGTTTTGGGGGTTAAATGAGGGACATACTGCGTTTCGGGGGTGAAATGAGGGACGGACAGGGTTTTGGGGGTTAAATGAGGGACGGACTGGGTTTTGGAGGTTAAATGAGGGACGGACAGGGCTTTGGGGGTTAAAATGAGGTATGGACTTGGTTTTGGAGGTTAAATGAGGGACGGACTGGGTTTTGGGGGGTTAAATAAGGGACCGACTGGATTGAGGGGGTTAAATGAGGGACAGACTTGGTTTTGGGGATTAAATGAGGGATGGACTGGGTTTTGGGGGTTAAATGAGGGATGTACTGGGTTTTGGGGGTTAAATGAGGGATGGACCGGGTTTTGGGGGTTTAAAGAGGTATGGACTGGGTTGAGGGGTTAAATGAGGGACAGACTGGGTTTGGGGGTTAAATGAGGGACAGACTGGGTTTGGGGGTTAAATGAGGGACGGACTGGGTTTTGGGGGAGGGTTAAATGAGGGGACCGACTGGATTGAGGGGGTTAAATGAGGGACAGACTTGATTTTGGGGATTAAATGTGGGATGGACTGGGTTTTGGGAGTTAAATGAGGGATGGACGGGGTTTTGGAGGTTAAATGAGGGATGGACAGGGTTTTGGGGGTTAAATGAGGGACATACTGCGTTTCGGGGGTGAAATGAGGGACGGACAGGGTTTTGGGGGTTAAATGAGGGACGGACTGGGTTTTGGAGGTTAAATGAGGGACGGACAGGGCTTTGGGGGTTAAAATGAGGTATGGACTTGGTTTTGGAGGTTAAATGAGGGACGGACTGGGTTTTGGGGGGTTAAATAAGGGACCGACTGGATTGAGGGGGTTAAATGAGGGACAGACTTGGTTTTGGGGATTAAATGAGGGATGGACTGGGTTTTGGGGGTTAAATGAGGGATGTACTGGGTTTTGGGGGTTAAATGAGGGATGGACCGGGTTTTGGGGGTTTAAAGAGGTATGGACTGGGTTGAGGGGTTAAATGAGGGACAGACTGGGTTTGGGGGTTAAATGAGGGACAGACTGGGTTTGGGGGTTAAATGAGGGACGGACTGGGTTTTGGGGGAGGGTTAAATGAGGGGACCGACTGGATTGAGGGGGTTAAATGAGGGACAGACTTGATTTTGGGGATTAAATGTGGGATGGACTGGGTTTTGGGAGTTAAATGAGGGATGGACGGGGTTTTGGAGGTTAAATGAGGGATGGACAGGGTTTTGGGGGTTAAATGAGGGACATACTGCGTTTCGGGGGTGAAATGAGGGACGGACAGGGTTTTGGGGGTTAAATGAGGGACGGACTGGGTTTTGGAGGTTAAATGAGGGACGGACAGGGCTTTGGGGGTTAAAATGAGGTATGGACTTGGTTTTGGAGGTTAAATGAGGGACGGACTGGGTTTTGGGGTTAAATGAGGGATGGACTGGGTTTTGGGGGTTAAATGAGGGATGGACTCGGTTTTGAGGGGTAAAATGAGGGACGGACTGCGTTTCGAGGGTGAAATGAGGGACGGACAGGGTTTTGGGGCTTGAATTTGAGTTGCACAGAGATCCCTCTGGGAGGGGGGTGTGCAATGGGGTGTGTGGGGATTGTGTCCTCAGGTACCTTTCTAACTTTCTACTCTCTCTTCCCATCTCACTCTCTCTCCTTCTCACCCTCTCTGTCTCCCGCTCCGAACCCCCTCCCTCCCGCTCTCCTCCTCGCTCCCTATCCTATTCCCCCCCCCCACAGACCGAGGCAGCTTCTCCGGATCCCCTCCTCACCCCCCGCCGAGGCGGCGGCCCCTCCGACGATCTGGACGGTGAGCGGGGGCCTGGAGGACGAGACGCCCCCGCCCGTCTACGACGCGGTGGTGGTGGTGCTGAGTGGCGGCCCCACGAAGCTGGAGGCCCCCCGGAGATCGGTGTCCGAGAGCGAGGCGGCCGACGGCCTGCGGCCCCCTCCCCCTTGCAGCCTGGAGCCCCTCACCCCACCTCCCCGCTACGATGCCATACCCTCGGCCACTGTGTTCTGCTTTCCGCCTCCCTCCCCAGGACTGTGAACCCTGTTACAGAGGGTCTCTCCCCCGTCACCCCTGTTACAGAGCGAGTCTCTCCCCCGTCACCCCTGTTACAGAGGGAATCTCTCCCCCATCACCCCTGTTACAGAGGGTCTCTCCCCCGTCACCCCTGTTACAGAGCGAGTCTCTCTTCCCCATTACCCCTGTTACAGAGGGAGTCTCTCCCCCGTCACCCCTGTTACAGAGGGAATCTCTCCCCCATCACCCCTGTTACATAGGGAGTCTCTCTCCCCCATTACCCCTGTTACAGTGGGAGTCTCTCCCCCGTCACCCCTGTTACAGAGGGAGTCTCTCTCCCCCATTACCCCTGTTACAGAGGGAGTCTCTCCCCCGTCACCCCTGTTACAGAGCGAGTCTCTCCCCCGTCACCCCTGTTACAGAGGGAATCTCTCCCCCGTCACCCCTGTTACAGAGGGAATCTCTCCCCGTCACCCCTGTTACAGAGGGAATCTCTCCCCCGTCACCCCTGTTACAGAGCGAGTCTCTCCCCCGTCACCCCTGTTACAGAGGGAATCTCTCCCCCATCACCCCTGTTACAGAGCGAGTCTCTCCCCCGTCACCCCTGTTACAGAGGGAGTCTCTCTCCCCCATTACCCCTGTTACAGAGGGAGTCTCTCCCCCGTCACCCCTGTTACAGAGGGAGTCTCTCTCCCCCATTACCCCTGTTACAGAGGGAGTCTCTCCCCCGTCACCCCTGTTACAGAGCGAGTCTCTCCCCCGTCACCCCTGTTACAGAGCGAGTCTCTCCCCCGTCACCCCTGTTACAGAGGGAGTCTCTCCCCCGTCACCCCTGTTACAGAGGGAGTCTCTCCCCCATCACCCCTGTTACAGAGGGAATCTCTCCCCGTCACCCCTGTTACAGAGGGAATCTCTCCCCCGTCACCCCTGTTACAGAGCGAGTCTCTCCCCCATTACCCCTGTTACAGAGGGAATCTCTCCCTCGTCACCCCTGTTACAGAGGGAATCTCTCCCCCATCACCCCTGTTACAGAGCGAGTCTCTCCCCCGTCACCCCTGTTACAGAGCGAGTCTCTCCCCCGGCACCCCTGTTACAGAGGGAATCTCTCCCCCGTCACCCCTGTTACAGAGGGAATCTCTCCCCCATCACCCCTGTTACAGAGCGAGTCTCTCCCCCATTACCCCTGTTACAGAGGCAATCTCTCCCTCGTCACCCCTGTTACAGAGGGAATCTCTCCCCCATCACCCCTGTTACAGAGCGAGTCTCTCCCCCGTTACCCCGTTACAGAGCGAGTCTCTCCCCCGTTACCCCTGTTACAGAGGGAATCTCTCCCCCATCACCCCTGTTACAGAGCGAGTCTCTCCCCCATCACCCCTGTTACAGAGCGAGTCTCTCCCCCGGCACCCCTGTTACAGAGGGAATCTCTCCCCCGGCACCCCTGTTACAGAGGGAATCTCTCCCCCGTTACCCCTGTTACAGAGCGAGTCTCTCCCACGTCACCCCTGTTACAGAGGGTGTCTCCCCCATTACCCCTGTTACAGAGGGACTCTCTCCCCCATCACCCCTGTTACAGAGGGAATCTCTCCCCCGTCACCCCTGTTACAGAGCGAGTCTCTCCCCCATTACCCCTGTTACAGAGGGAATCTCTCCCTCGTCACCCCTGTTACAGAGGGAATCTCTCCCCCATCACCCCTGTTACAGAGCGAGTCTCTCCCCCGTCACCCCTGTTACAGAGCGAGTCTCTCCCCCGGCACCCCTGTTACAGAGGGTGTCTCCCCCATGACCCCTGTTACAGAGCGAGTCTCTCCCCCGTCACCCCTGTTCCAGAGGGAGTCTCTCCCACGTCACCCCTGTTACAGAGGGTGTCTCCCCCATTACCCCTGTTACAGAGGGAGTCTCTCTCCCATTACCCCTGTTACAGAGGGAGTCTCTCCCCCATTACCCCTGTTACTTAGGGAATCTCTCCCCATTACCCCTGTTACAGAGGGAGTCTCTCCCCCATCACCCCTGTTACAGAGGGAGTCTCTCCCCCATCACCCCTGTTACAGAGGGAGTCTCTCCCCCATTACCCCTGTTACAGAGGGAGTCTCTCCCCGTTACCCCTGTTACAGAGGGAGTCTCTCCCCCGTTACCCCTGTTACAGAGAGAGTCTCTCCCCCATCACCCCTGTTACAGAGGGAGTCTCTCCGTTACCCCTCTAAGAGAGGGACTCTCTCTCTCTCTCCCCACCCCCCACCATTACCTCTGTGACCATAAGACATAGGAGCAGAATTAGGCTGTTCAGCCCATCGAGTCTGCTCCCCCATTCCACCACGGCTGATCTGTTAACCCCCTCAGCCCCAAACCCCTGCCCTCTCCCCGTCTCCCTTCACGCCCGGACCAGTCAAGAATCCAGCACCCTCCTCCTTAAGTGCGCCCAACGTCTCAGCCCCCACAGCCGTCTGCGGCCACGAATTCGGCCGGCAGACCCACCCACCCTCCGGCTAAGCGAGTTCCTCCTCACCTCCGTTCTGAGGCTGTGTCCACCCCGTCCAGACCTTTCAGCATTGGAATGAGAACCCCTCCCTCCCTCCCCTCATTCTCCTGAACTCCGGCGAGCGCGGGGGCCCAGAGCCCCTCAATCGCCTCCTCCTCCGCACCCCTTCTCAGATAAGGAACCCAAACCCGCTCGCCGCTCTCCCACTGAGGCCTTCATAAAACCTCAAGACTCGCATCCTTGCTTTTTATCGAACAGTACAGCACAGGCCCTTCGGCCCACAATGTTGTGCCAGCCCTCAAACCCTGCCTCCCGTATAACCCCCCCGCCTTAAATTCCTCCATATACCTGTCTAGTAGTCTCTTAAACTTCACTAGTGTATCTGCCTCCACCACTGACTCAGGCAGTGCATTCCACGCACCAACCACTCTCTGAGTAAAAAACCTTCCTCTAATATCCCCCTTCAACTTCCCACCCCTTACCTTAAAGCCATGTCCTCTTGTATTGAGCAGTGGTGCCCTGGGGAAGAGGTGCTGGCTGTCCACTCTGTCTATTCCTCTTATTATCTTGTACACCTCTATCATGTCTCCTCTCATCCTCCTTCTCTCCAAAGAGTTAACCCCTAGCTCCCTTAATCTCTGATCATAATGCATACTCTCTAAACCATGCAGCATCCTGGTAAATCTCCTCTGTACTCTTTCCAATGCTTCCACATCCTTCCTATAGTGAGGCGACCAGAACTGGACACAGTACTCCAAGTGTGGCCTAACCAGAGTTTTATAGAGCTGCATCATTACATCACGACTCTTAAACTCTGTCCCTCGACTTATGAAAGCTAACACCCCATAAGCATATATTCTCGTCCCTCTCGAAATGAATCATAATGTCGCATAACACCCCACTCTCCACCGGCTCGACCTGCAAATTAACCTTTTCAGGTACCTTGCAAGTCCCTTTTCGAAACTCCGTTCTGAAAACAGTCCGTGCTTCTGGCGAAGTGCAGATGGCCGCACATTTCACGACACCGTATTAACACATAACATAGAAAATAGGTGCAGGAGTAGGCCATTCGGCCCTTCGAGTCCGCACCGCCATTCAGTATGATCATGGCTGATCATCCAACTCAGAACCCTGTACCAGCCTTCCCTCCATACCCCCTGATCCCCGTAGCCACAAGGGCCATATCTAACTCCCTCTTAAATATAGCCAATGAACTGGCCTCGACTGTTTCCTGCGGCAGAAAATTCCACAGATTCACCACTCTCTGTGTGAAGAAGTTTTTCCTCATCTCGGTCCTAAAAGGCTTCCCCTTTATCCTCAAACTGTGACCCCTCGTTCTGGACTTCCCCAACATCAGGAACAATCTTCCTGCATCGAGCCTGTCCAATCCCTTTAGGATTTTATACGTTTCAATCAGATCCCCCCTCAATCTTCTAAATTCCAATGAGTATAAGCCTAGTCGATCCAGTCTTTCTTCATATGAAAGTCCTGCCATCCCAGGAATCAATCTGGTGAACCTTCTCTGTACTCCCTCTATGGCAAGGATGTCTTTCCTCAGATTAGGGGACCAAAACTGCACACAATACTCCAGGTGTGGTCTCACTAAGGCCTTGTACAACTGCAGTAGTACCTCCCTGCTCCTGTACTTGAATCCTCTCGCTATAAATGCCAGCATACCATTCGCCTTTTTCACCGCCTGCTGTACCTGCATGCCCACTTTCAATGACTGGTGTATAATGACACCCAGGTCTCGTTGCACCTCCCCTTTTCCTAATCGGCCACCATTCATATAATAATCTGTTTTCCTATTTTTGCCACCAAAGTGGATAACTTCACATTTATCCACATTAAATTGCATCTGCCATGAACTTGCCCACTCACCCATCCTATCCAAGTCACCCTGCATCCTTTTAGCATCCTCCTCACTGCTAACACTGCCACCCAGCTTCGTGTCATCCGCAAACTTGTCATTCTGGTGTCCCGTCCGCCACTCCTTCGCCCGTCCCTCCCGAAATCTGTGCCCCAGTCCCGTGGAGTGCCTGCTTCCTCAACACTACCTGCCCCCCTCCTCCGCCCACCGAGTCACCGGCTCCAGCGTCCGCCCTGCTGACCGCTCCCGCGGCCCCGACCCCGACCCCCGCTCGACTTTCGGTTTCGGGTGGCTCACCGCGGTAAAGAGAAAAGATCAATCAATAAATGCAACACTGACCCATGGGGAATTCGTGGTCGACTGTCGGTAGACGCCAACGAACGGGCCAGACAGGGTCAAACGACGAGTGGCGGGCCGATTCAGAAACAGGGGAGAGGTGCCCCCCAGACAACCCCCCGGACAAACGGGCTGGCCGGATTGCAAAGGCCCGGGTGTCCGGGACGGGAGGTGGGGGGTCGGGCCGCTCCTGCTCACTCGCTCTGCAGCCCTGTGACGTGCACCCCAACTCCCTTCGTCGCCGAGGCCGCCTCCAGGCTTCACACCATTGTGTGACTAACTGAGGCTCAGGCTGCGTCTGAATTGGAGGCCGGTGACTAGTGGTGTGCCTCAGGGATCTGTACTGGGTCCAATGTTGTTTGTCATACGTACTAATGATCTGGATGATGGGGTGGTAAATTGGATTAGTAAGTATGCAGATGATACTAAGATAAGTGGATAATGAAGTAGGTTTTCAAAGCTTGCAGAGAGATTTAGGCCAGTTCGAAGAGTGGGCTGAAAGATGGCAGATGCAGTTTAATGCTGATAAACATGAGGTGCTACATTTTGGTAGGACTAATCAAAATAGGACATACATGGTAAATGGTAGGGCATTGAAGAATGCAGTAGAACAGAGGGATCTAGGAATAATGGTGCATAGTTCCCTGAAGGTGGAATCTCATGTGGATAGGGTGGTGAAGAAAGCTTTTGGTATGCTGGTCTATATAAATCAGAGCATTGAGTATAGGAGTTGGGAAATAATGTTGACATTGTATAAGGCATTGGTGAGGCCAAATTTGGAGTATTGTGTCCAGTTCAGCTCAAAATTTGGAGTATTGTGTACAGCTCAAAACTCGGCGGGAGGAGAGAGAGCAGCGCCCCACGCGTGCGCAGCCCTCCAGTGAAAGCTCCCAATGGCAGCCGTCCTTTCGCCACGTTTCAGAGATGGCCACAACGTCATACTTGCCAATCTGTAGATGAGTTTCAAGATCGTCCATTTTATTCCTTATGCTGCGTGCATTCAAACACGACACTCTCAGACCGGTATTTGTTGCTTTCTGTTTTAACAGCACCACGCCTCTATTGCCCTCTAACTCATCCCACTGGCTGTGATTATGCCTCATCTCCTGCCTGTCCTTTCCAGCATCTCTGTTGCATGCTATCTTTGATTTATTTCCGTTTTCCCCTTCCCCATCCCCCTGCAAAAATTAGTTTAAACCCTCCCCAACAGTTCTATTAAATCTGCCCGCTAGGATATTGGACCCCTTTGGGTTCAGGTGTAACCCGTCCTTTTTGTACAGGTTGCGGAGAGATTTAGGCCAGTTGGAAGAGTGGGCTGAGAGATGGCAGATGGAGTTTAATGCTGATAAATGTGAGGTGCTACATTTTGGTAGGACTAATCAAAATAGGACATACATGGTAAATGGTAGGGCATTGAAGAATGTCAGTAGAACAGAGTGATCTAGGAATGATGGTGCATAGTTCCCTGAAGGTGGAGGAGAGCTGTGAGGTGGTACACTTTGGAAGGACAAACTCCAAGGCAGAGTACAAAGTCAATGGCAGGATACTTGGTAGTGTGGAGGAGCAGAGGGATCTGGGGGTACATGTCCACAGATCCCTGAAAGTTGCCTCACAGGTGGATAGGGTAGTTAAGAAAGCTTATGGGGTGTTAGCCTTCATAAGTCGAAGGATAGAGTTTAAGAGTCGCGAGGTAATGATGCAGCTCTATAAAACTCTGGTTAGGCCACACTTGGAGTACTGTGTCCAGTTCTGGTCACCTCACTATAGGAAGGATGTGGAAGCATTGGAAAGGGTACAGAGGAGATTTACCAGGATGCTGCCTGGTTTAGAGAGTATGCGTTATGATCAGAGATTAAGGGAGCTAGGGCTTTACTCTTTGGAGAGAAGGAGGATGAGAGGAGACATGATGGAGGTGTACAAGATAATAAGAGGAATAGATAGAGTGGATAGCCAGCACCTCTTCCCCAGGGCACCACTGCTCAATACAAGAGGACATGGCTTTAAGGTAAGGGGTGGGAAGTTCAAGGGGGATATTAGAGGAAGGTTTTTTACTCAGAGAGTGGTTGGTGCGTGGAATGCACTGCCTGAGTCAGTGGTGGAGGCAGATACACTAGAGAAGTTTAAGAGACTACTAGACAGGTATATGGAGGAATCTAAGGGGAGGGGTTCTATGGGAAGCAGGGTTTGAGGGTCAGCACAACATTGTGGGCCGAAGGGCCTGTACTGTGCTGTACTATTCTATGTATCTATGTAAGATGGAGGGTGGTGAAGAAAGCTTTTGGTATGCTGGCCTTTATAAATCTGAGCATTGAGTATAGGAGTTGGGATGTAATGTTGAAATTGTACAAGGCATTGGTGAGGCCAAATTTGGAGTATTGTGTACAGTTCTGGTCACCGAATTATAGGAAAGATGTCAACAAAATAGAGAGAGTACAGAGAAGATTTACTGGAATGTTACCTGGGTTTCATCACCTAAGTTACAGAGAAAGGTTGAACAAGTTGGGTCTTCATTCCTTGGAGCGTAGAAGGTTGAGGGGGGACTTGATAGAGGTGTTTAAAATTATGAGGGGGATAGATAGAGTTGACGTGGATAGGCTTTTTCCATTGAGAATGGGGGAGATTCAAACAAGAGGACATGAGTTGAGAGTTAAAGGGCAAAAGTTTAGGGGTAACACGAGGGGGAACTTCTTTACTCAGAGAGTGGTGGCTGTGTGGAACGAGAAGTGGTTGGGGCAGGTTCGATGTTGTTGTTTAAAGTTAAATTGGATAGATATATGGACAGGAAAGGAATGGAGGGTTACGGGCTGAGTGCAGGTCGGTGGGACTGGGTGAGAGTAAGAGTTCGACACGGACTAGAAGGGCCGAGATGGCCTGTTTCCATGCTGTAATTGTTATATGGTTATAACCTCTCCTGTCACCGGGGGAGTTTCCCTCTCTCTATCAGCCATTACAGAATCTCTCCCCCGCCCGTGAGCTGTTCTCCTCCAGGACCCACAGGCCGGGAAGCCGCGGTGGCCCGCCCGCAGACCCGCGCCCTCCTCTCCCCGTGGCCCTGATGCGGGAGGCTGCGGATGGGTGCGCAGGAGGGTGGGGGCGCGCCCGGTTCCCAGAGCGCCGGGCCCTGCCCAAGGGCGGCGGGAAGGTCGCTGCCCCCAGCGCGCAGCCTCTCCGGGAGAGTCCGGGGGGGACGGGAGGTCCCAGAGACCCGGTGGGGGGGGGAAGGGAGGTTCCTCCGGTCTGGGGAACGAGGAGATCCTGAGAGAATGGAGCTCCCTCCCCGATCTCCGGCCCGCTGCCCTCTCTCCCTTCCCACAAAGCCAGGGGTGGCCAGTCCCGGCGGGACGTCCCGTTGTTGGGAGCCGGGTGTTGGGGGTTCTTCATCTTCATCTTCATCTTCATCTATTTCCGGCTGTTTGGACGCATCTCGGCGTATTACAGCCCTCCGCAGGATGTGTGATTAATTACAGAACTCCAGGGAACTCAAATTCTCCGATACAACCTCGTCTCACGTCTAAACTGACTCTTCAACCAGATGTTGTTTCTCTTGACAGCCAAACGAAGATTGAATAGAAAACCGAAATAAATTCCAGCCGGACAGCCTCTGGAACAACGTGCCATTTTCAATTTTGTGTCGATTACAGCTCAGCAAAACCTGCCGGACTGTGTCTCTGAACTACCACAATCACATAATCCAGTAGGATGCCTTCCTATTATCCTTAAATAATAGTTTAGCCCACAATACCCCAACCCGAGTCTTCTTAACCTCACCATATCTCTACGATTTAAAAGGTAACAGTCTGAGACCTTTTTAACTAGAGGGTGACCAGAAAAATAATGCCTGCCCCCTAAATCATTTTCCCAATCCTCCTGCCACTTTATAACTCTTTAAGTCCGACTTCTCAATTCCGCTCTGCCTGGGGAGAACTCTGGTTTCTACTTGCCTGCTCTGTCAGGAAGACTTTGCAATCCCATCCACAATTTCATTCCCCTCCGCCCCAGCGTGCCCCAGGTACCCATGAAAATCTAACTGCACAACCCATCTTCCCTACTCTGAGCAACACTAAGAGAATCAAGGGAATCGTCCTGACGAAGGGTCTCGGCCCGAAACGTCGACTGCACCTCTTCCTAGAGATGCTGCCTGGCCTGCTGCGTTCACCAGCAACTTTGATGTGTGTTACTAAGAGAATCTCAGTAACTATGTCAGGACCTTTTATAGACTCTAAGGCAGCAGCAGAATCCGAACAGATGATAACCCGACGTGGTCGAGAGTCTTCGATCCACCATAAGGCCCGGAGGTTTGCTAATAACTCTGTTGCTAAGAGAGAAACACCATCTGAAAGCCGGTGACCAATCTTAACTCCAAGTTGAGGCACGTACATCCCAAATCCTGCCCTACTGGAGTATTGTGTTCAGTTTTTCTCACCAAATTACAGGAAGGATATTAATAAGGTTGAAAGAGTGCAGAGAAGGTTTACAAGGATGTTGCCGGGACTTGAGAAACTCAGTTACAGAGAAAGGTTGAATAGGTTAGGACTTTATTCCCTGGAGCGTAGAAGAATGAGGGGAGATTTGATAGAGGTATATAAAATTATGATGGGTACAGATAGAGTGAATGCAAGCAGGCTTTTTCCACTGAGGCAAGGGGAGAAAAAAACCAGAGGACATGGGTTAAGGGTGAGGGGGGAAAAGTTTAAAGGGAACATTGGGGGGGGCTTCTTCACACAGAGAGTGGTGGGAGTGTGGAATGAGCTGCCAGACGAGGTGGTAAATGCGGGTTCTTTTTTAACATTTAAGAATAAATTGGACAGATACATGGATGGGAGGTGTATGGAGGGATATGGTCCGTGTGCAGGTCAGTGGGACTAGGCAGAAAATGGTTCGGCACAGCCAAGAAGGGCCGAAGGGCCTGTTTCTGTGCTGTGGTTTTTCTCTGGTTTCTACTGATCTCTGGGTCCACTGAGCCAAGGGTGCTGGGGGTTGGAATCAGCGTCTTCTGAATAGACGGATGACTAATTAATTGGGGGGGGGTGTTCGTCGTGGGTGGGTCTCAGTGCAGTTTTGGTCTCCAAATTTGAGACTAAATTCTTGCTATTGAGGGAGTGCAGTGTAGGTTCACAAGGTAAATTCCCGGGATGGCGGGACCGTCATATGTTAAAGATTGGAGCGACTGGGCTTGTATACTCTGGAATGTAGAAGGCTGAGAGAGGATCTGATTGAAACATATAAGATTATTCAGGGATTGGACACGCTGGAGGCAGGAAGCATGTTCCCGCTGATGGGTGAGTCCAGAACCAGAGGCCACAGTTTAAGAATAAGGGGTAGGTCATTCAGAACGGAGTTGAGGAAAAACTTTTTCACCCAGAGAGTGGTGGATATGTGGAATGCTCTGCCCCAGAAGGCTGTGGAGGCCAAGTCTCTGGATGCTTTCAAGAAAGAGATGAATAGAGCTCTTAAAGATAGCGGAATCAAGGGATATGGGGATAAGACCGAGAGGCATGATTAATTGTCCCATCGCTGCCGTGGAGGGGCTGACTGGTGGAAGGCGGGGTGCATCTTATCATTGAGAATGGCAGAATATTTAGGGTTATGGGCTGCCCTTGTCTCAGGGGCTTTGGGATGGACGGACGTAGGGGGTGGGGGCAGATCTCTCGCCCAGGCAGGGCATTAACCCGCTGTTACCCTTTGCAAGGTCAAACCTAGCGGGGCAGGACGCAGTAACCGACGGGAGCGTCGGTATACGGAGGGATCTCGGGGCTCCAAGTCCCCAGGCCAACACAGGGCGGTAAAGGCGGTCTCTCTCGCAGACAGGGCGCCGAGATCGCCGGAGTCCCGTTGTAGCTTTATAAAACCCTGCTCAGGCCGCATTTGGAGCATTGTATCAGTTCCGGTCTCCCCGTGACAGAGAGGGTGTGGGGGCCGGGGGGCGATTTGGAAAGAGCGCAGGAGAAGTTCAAAACTAGGTTGTCAGGGACCCCTGTTACAGGGGGAGTCTCTCCCCCGTAACCCCTGTTACAGAGGGAGTCTCTCCCCCATTACCCCAGTTACAGATGGAGTCTCTCCCCAGTTACAGATGGAGTCTCTCCCCCGTTACCCCTGTTACAGGGGGAGTCTCTCCCCCGTAACCCCTGTTACAGAGGGAGTCTCCCCCATTACCCCTGTTACAGACGGAGTCTCCCCCATTACCCCAGTTACAGATGGAGTCTCTCCCCAGTTACAGATGGAGTCTCTCCCCCGTTACCCCTGTTACAGGGGGAGTCTCTCCCCCGTAACCCCTGTTACAGAGGGAGTCTCCCCCATTACCCCTGTTACAGAGGGAGTCTCTCCCCATTACCCCTGTTACAGAGGGAGTCTCCCCCCGTTACCCCTGTTACAGAGGGAGTCTCCCCATTACCCCTGTTACAGAGGGAGTCTCCCCCCGTTACCCCTGTTACAGAGGGAGTCTCTCCCCCGTAACCCCTGTTACAGAGGGAGTCTCCCCCATTACCCCTGTTACAGAGGGAGTCTCCCCCATTACCCCTGTTACAGAGGGAGTCTCTCCCCCATCACCCCTGTTACAGAGGGAGTCTCCCCCCGTTACCCCTGTTACAGAGGGAGTCTCTTCCCCATCACCCCTGTTACAGGGGGAGTCTCTCCCCCGTCACCCCTGTTACAGAGGGAGTCTCCCCCCATTACCCCTGTTACAAAGGGAGTCTCCTCCCGTTACCCCATTACAGAGGGAGTCTCTCCCCCATTACCCCTGTTACAGAGGGAGTCTCTCCCGTTACCCCTGTTACAGAGGGAGTCTCTCCCCCATTACCCCTGTTACAGAGGGAGTCTCTCCCCCATCACCCCTGTTACAGAGGGAGTCTCCCCCCGTTACCCCTGTTACAGAGGGAATCTCTTCCCCATCACCCCTGTTACAAAGGGAGTCTCCCCCCGTTACCCCATTACAGAGGGTCTCTCCCCCATTACCCCTGTTACAGAGGGAGTCTCTCCCGTTACCCCTGTTACAGAGGGAGTCTCTCCCCCATTACCCCTGTTACAGATGGAGTCTCTCCCCCATAACCCCTGTTACAGAGGGAATCTCTCCCCCATTACCCCTGTTACAGAGGGAGTCTCCCCCATTACCCCTGTTACAGAGGGAGTCTCTCCCCCATCACCCCTGTTACAGAGGGAGTCTCTCCCCCATCACCCCTGTTACAGAGGGAGTCTCTCCCCCATCACCCCGTTACAGAGGGAGTCTTTCCCCATCACCCTGTTACAGAGGGAGTCTCTCCCCCATCACCCCTGTTACAGAGGGAGTCTCTCCCTCATTACCTCTGTTACAGAGGGAGTCTTTCCCCATCACCCCATTACAGAGGGAGTCTCTCCCCCATCACCCCTGTTGCAGAGGGAGTCTCTCCCCCATCACCTCTGTTACAGAGGGAGTTTCTCCCTCATTACCTCTGTTACAGAGGGAGTCTCTCCCTCATTACCCCTGTTACAGAGGGAGTCTCTCCCTCATCACCCCTGTTACAGAGGGAGTCTCTCCCCCATCACCCCTGTTACAGAGGGAGTCTCTCCCCCATTACCCCTGGTACAGAGGGTGTCTCTCCCCTCCCCCCGGGGAATGGCAAGCCCCAACCCCCGTCAGGAACGGGATGCTCCGCAGTCAGGAACGGGGTTTCCTGCAGTCCCGGGAGCGAGAAGTCACCCGGTCCGGGGGAACGGAAGTCCCACTGTGTGGGAGACCGGGAGAGGGGGGCTCACGGTGTCTGGGGAACAGGTGCTCTCCCATTCCCCCCAGTCCGGGGAGCGGGAGTCTCCCTCCTCTCCCTCCCCCATCTCCGGCCGGCTCCCCTCTCTCCCTTCCCCCACAGCCAGGGCTGAACCCTTCTGAAAACAGAGGGGCAAAGGGACTTGGGAGCCCCCGTGCGGGATTCCCCCCTAAAGTTAACTTGCAGGTTGAGTCGGTGGTGAAGAAGGCGAATGCAATGTTGGCATTCATTTCTAGAGGAATAGAGTATAGGAGCAGGGATGTGATGTTGAGGCTCTATAAGGCGCTGGTGAGACCTCACTTGGAGTACTGTGGGCAGTTTTGGTCTCCTTATTTAAGAAAGTATGTGCTGACGTTGGAGAGGGTACAGAGAAGATTCACTGGAATGATTCCGGGAATGAGAGGGTTAACATATGAGGAACGTTTGTCCGTTCTTGGACTGTATTCCTTGGAGTTTAGAGGAATGAGGGGAGACCTCATAGAAACATTTCGACTGTTGAAAGGCATGGACAGAGCGGATGTGGCAAAGTTGTTTCCCATGATGGGGGAGTCTAGTCCGAGAGGGCATGACTTAAGGATTGAAGGGCGCCATTCAGAACAGAAATGCGAAGTAATTTTTTTAGCCAGAGGGTGGTGAATCTATGAAATTTGTTGCCGTGGAGGCCAAGTCATTGGGTGTATTTAAGGCAGAAATTGATAGGTATCTGAGTAGCCAGGGCATCAAAGGTTGTGGTGAGAAGGCGGGGGAGAGGGACTAAATGGGAGAATGGATCAGCTCATGATAAAATGGTGGAGCAGACTCGATGGGCCGAATGGCCTACTTCTGCTCCTTTGTCTCATGGTCTTATAAAAGCAAGGATGTAACGTTAACACCAGGAAATCTGCAGATGCTGGAAATTCAAGCAACACACATCAAAGTTGCTGGTGAACGCAGCAGGCCAGGCAGCATCTCTGGGAAGAGGTACAGTCGATGTTTCGGGCCGAGACCCTTCGTCAGGACTAACTGAAGGAAGAGTTAGTAAGAGATTTGAAAGTGGGAGGGGGAGGGGGAGATCCAAAATGATAGGAGAAGACAGGAGGGGGAGGGATGGAGCCAAGAGCTGGACAGGTGATTGGCAAAGGGGATACGAGAGGATCATGGGACAGGAGGCCCAGGGAGAAGGGGAAGGGGGAGGGGGGGAAACCCAGAGGATGGGCAAGGGGTATAGTCAGAGGGACAGAGGGAGAAAAAGGAGAGTGAGAGAAAGAATGTGTGTATATAAATAAGTAACAGATGGGGTACGAGGGGGAGGTGGGGCATTAGCGGAAGTTAGAGAAGTCAATGTTCATACCATCAGGTTGGAGGCTACCCAGACGGAATATAAGGTGTTGTTCCTCCAACCTGAGTGTGGCTTCATCTAGACTAGAGAACAATCTTTCTCTCTCTCTCCTTATTCTCCCTCTGTCCCTCTGACTATACCCCTTGCCCATCCTCTCGGCTTTCCCCCCGCCTTGTCTTTCTCCCTTACACTTCCTCCCTTACCACCATTCAGGGCCCCAAACAGTCCTTCCAGGTGAGGCGACACTTCACCTGTGAGTCGGCTGGGGTGATATACTGCGTCCGGTGCTCCCGATGTGGCCTATATATTGGTGAGACCCGACGCAGACTGGGAGACCGCTTTGCTGAACATCTACGCTCTGTCCGCCAGAGAAAGCAGGATCTCCCAGTGGCCACACATTTTAATTCCACATCCCATTCCCATTCTGACATGTCTATCCACGGCCTCCTCTACTGTAAAGATGAAGCCACACTCAGGTTGGAGGGACAACACCTTATATTCCGTCTGGGTAGCCTCCAACCTGATGGCATGAACATCGACTTCTCTAACTTCCGCTAATGCCCCACCTCCCCCTCGTACCCCATCTGTTACTTATTTATATACACTCATTCTTTCTCTCTCTCTCCTTTTTCTCCCTCTGTTGCTCTCACTATACCCCTTGCCCATCCTCTGGGTTTTCCCCCCTTCCCCTTCTCCTTCTCCCTGGGCCTCCTGTCCCATGATCCTTTCATATCCCCTTTGTCAATCACCTGTCCAGCTCTTGGCTCCATCCCTCCCCCTCCTGTCTTCTCCCATCATTTTGGATCTCCCCCTCCCTCTCCAACTTTCAAATCCCTTACTCACTCTTCCTTCAGTTAGTCCTGACAAAGAGTCTCGGCCTGAAACATCGACTGTACCTCTTCCCAGAGATGCTGCTTGGCCTGCTGCGTTCACCAGCAACTTTGATGTGTGCGTTCCCCAGACACGGCGGCGGCCCAGCCCGGCTCCCCCTGTGGGTGTGGGACAGCGGGGGCGGGAGGGTGGCCGCGGAGAAGTCGGGCTGGGGAGGTGGGCTGGTGGCGTGAGACGGCTGTGAGACACCAGGCCGGGTCTTCTGATTCCGAACAATTGGTTTATTGATCTCATACACACACACAGGGCATCTCCCTGGTGCCTCCCGCTCTCTCCCCTCTCCCCATTTTCCCAACCACGACTCCCCACCCCCAACCTCTCCCTGACCCCTCCCCACCCCTCAGTCCACAACAGAGACCCAAATCGGAATCGGTTTTCTCGTCACTCACGCGTGTCTCTTCACGACCGCAGGACAGTCATGCAATACTACGCGTAAAATTACCCCCAGTACTGGATTAGAGAGGGTGCAGAGGAGATTGACCAGGATGCTGTCTGGATTAGAGAGGGTGCAGAGGAGATTGACCAGGATGCTGTCTGGATTAGAGAGGGTGCAGAGGAGATTCACCAGGATGATGCCTGGATTAGAGAGGGTGCAGAGGAGATTGACCGGGATGCTGCCTGGATTTGAGAGGGTGCAGAGGAGATTCACCAGGATGCTGTCTGGATTAGAGAGGGTGCAGAGGAGATTGACCAGGACGCTGCCTGGATTAGAGAGGGTGCAGAGGAGATTGACCAGGACGCTGCCTGGATTAGAGAGGGTGCAGAGGAGATTCACCAGGATGCTGCCTGGATTAGAGAGGGTGCAGAGAAGATTCACCAGGACGCTGCCTGGATTAGAGAGGGTGTGGAGGAGATTCACCAGGATGCTGTCTGGGTTAGAGAGGGTGCAGAGGAGATTGACCAGGATGCTGCCTGGATTAGAGAGGGTGCAGAGGAGATTCACCAGGACGCTGCCTGGATTAGAGAGGGTGCAGAGGAGATTCACCAGGACGCTGCCTGGATTAGAGAGGGTCACCTCAGAGACTCTTAGACAGACACCTGGGTGACAGGAAAACGGAGGGTTGTTGCAGGAGGGAAGGGTTAGATTGGTGCTGGAGCAGGGCACAGTATTATGGGCCGAACAGCCAGCGTCCACTGTGGTTGAAAGTGTGTCTAAACCCGGGAGATTGGGGTTGTGCCGGATGGTCGAAGGGAATGAGCTTTTCCCCGAAGCTGGTGGTGATGGGGGGCGGGCTTCGGGACCTCCTGCCCGGTGGGAGCTGTGGGGGGTTTGGGGGGCGGGAGACGGCACGGCCTGGGAGCTGGGGCGGGATGGGGGGGGAGTATCTTTGATGGAGAACGTTGCCTTCCCAAGTCGGCGTCTCCTGTAGAAACGGCCGGCGGTGGGGAAGGGGGACGTGCCCGGGGTGTTTCGGACTCAGTCCGCCCCTCTCCGCGGCTTCCAGCGTTCAGATTACCCGGACCGGACCCCGGCCGACCGGCAGGGACACTCCCGACTTCCTCCAGAAGTTAGCAGGACGCCAACACGCCCTTTCTGGTGACCATGTCTGCGCTCCGATCTCTCGCCCCCCCAGTGACCGCGGGTGCGCCCTCGCCCGACGTCCCCCGCCCCCGGCGTTGTCCTCCCGGGATGAATCCGCCCCGGTCTTCAAGGCCCGCCGTTCCGACAGTCCCGCTGCCCGAGGCCCCAGGCTGGGCGGGGCGGGGAGGGGAGGGGATAGACCGCTCCCCCCGTGGGATCGCCGCCGGGAGCGGAGGGCAGAGGGAAACACAGGGGTAGGTAGGGAGGGGCAGGTGAGGAGTGTGTGAGGCGGGGTGGGGGGAGAGATTCAAAGGGGAAAGACTTGGGGGAGCACAGAGGGGGAGAGAGAGGGGGGAATGGAGAGGAGAGAGGGGATGAGAGGGGGGGAGAGAGAAGGGGGAGAGAGGGGTGAGGGAAGACCGGGGAGACAGAGGGTGAATGTGTCGGTGCTGGATGGATTGGGAGGATCAGGGAGAGGGGGAGAGGACTCTGAGGGAGGTGGGTAGTGAAACGGGAGGGTTCAGTGGGGCATCCCGGCTGTGTGGGACCTGTTGGCAAGGGGGAATGAGGAAAATGTTAGGGCTGTTTATTGTTTCAGAACATACACAAAAACACAATTTCCCAGATCCCGATAAACTTTTCTTATCCGTGTCCCTTTGCGAGGGTCGTTAATGTACCTACCTCGACCGCTCCCTCTGACAGCTCCTTCCACAGACGGACCACCCTCTGGGTGAAACAGTTGCCCCTCGGTTCCCCATTAAATCTCTCTCCCCCTCTCACCTTAAACCTGTGCCCTCTGGTTCTCGATTCCCCGACCCTGGGGAAAAGTCTGTGGACATTCACCCCATCTGTGCCCCTCGTGGTTTTACACACCTCTGTAAGGTCACCCCTACGCTCCAAGGAATAAAGTCCCCGACCTGCCCGACCTCTCTCCGTCACTCAGTCCCTCGAGTCCCGGCGACATCCTCCCTCCGCACTCTTTCCAGCTCAGTGGGACATTGATCGTGTGGATAGTCAGAGGCTTTTTCCCAGGGCTGAAATGGTTGTCACAAGAGGACACAGGTTTAAGGTGCTTGGAATTAGGTACAGAGATGTCAGGGGTAAGTTTTTTTACGCAGAGAGTGGCCTTTTTCTTAGGTCCTTGAATATACCCAATTGACTTGGCCTCCACTGCTCCCCGTGGCAAGAAATTCCACAGATTCACGCACCCTCCGGCAAAAGAAATCCCTCCTCATCTCCATCCTAAATGGATATCCCTCAAATTGGAGGATTGGAGAAGACAAACACCATATTGGCATTCGTTTCTAGAGGTATAGAATAGAAGCATAGGGATGTGATGTTGAGGCTCTGTCAGGCACCCGTGAGACCACACTTGGAGTATTGTGTGGAGTTTTGGGCTCCTTATTTTAGAAAGGATACACTGAGATTGGAGAGGGTTCAGAGAAGATTCACGAGAATGATTCCAGGAATGAGACGGTTAACATATGAGGAACGTCTGGCAGCTCTTGGGCTGTATTCCCTGGAGTTCAGGAGAATGAGGGGGGATCCCGTAGAAACATTCTGAATGTCAAAAGGCCTGAACAAGTTAGACATGGCAAAGTTATTTCCCATAGTAGGGGAGTCTAGGACAAGAGGGCAAGACTTCAGGATTAAAGGACGTCCATTTAGAACTGAGTTGGGGAGAAGTTATTTTAGTCAGAGGGTGGTAAATCTGTGGAATTTGTTGCCACGAGCGGCTTTGGAGACCAAGTCATTGGGTGCATTTAAGGCAGAGATAGATAGGCTCTTGATTAGCCAGGGCATCAAAGGGTACGGGGTGAAAGCACGGGATGACTGGAGGAATTGGATCAGACTGTGATTGAATGGCAGAGCAGACTCGAAGGGCAGAGTGGCCTATTTCTGCTCCTACATCTTATGGGTCCTATGGTCTAAATTCTGAGGCTGTCTCTCCTCCCACCAGAAGAAACATCCTCTCCACCGCCACTCGATCGAGGCCTGCCAACGCTCTCTTCTCCCTGCTGCCATCAGGAAGGAGGTACAGGAGCCTCAGGACCCACACCACCAGGTTCAGGGACAGTTATCACCCCCTCAACCATCAGGAAGGAGGTACAGGAGCCTCAGGACCCACACCACCAGGTTCAGGGACAGTTATCACCCCTCAACCATCAGGAAGGAGGTACAGGAGCCTCAGGACTCACACCACCAGGTTCAGGGACAGTTATCACCCCTCAACCGTCAGGAAGGAGGTACAGAAGCCTCAGGACTCACACCACCGGGTTGAGGGACAGTTATCACCCCTCAACCATCAGGAAGGAGGTACAGGAGCCTCAGGACCCACACCACCAGGTTCAGGGACAGTTATTACCCGTCAACCATCAGGAAGGAGGTACAGGAGCCTCAGGACCCACACCACCAGGTTCAGGGACAGTTATTACCCCTCAACCATCAGGAAGGAGGTACAGGAGCCTCAGGACTCACACCAGCAGGTTCAGGGACAATTATTACCCCTCAACCATCAGGCTCTTGAACCAGAGGGGATAACGTCACTCATCTCAGCACTGAAATGTTCCCACAAGCTATGGATTGACTGTCAAGGACTCTTTATCTCGTTATCTCCTGTCCTGGTGATTTATTGCTGTTTGTTTATATTTGTAGTGTTTGTTGCCTTTCACACCCTGGATGATCTTTCACCGATCCTGTTATCGTCACTATTCTCTCGATTTGCCTTGTCTGCCCGCGGGAAAGTGAACCTCAGGGGTTGTTAACACAGTGACGTCTCTGTACTTTAGATTAAATGTAGAAACCCTACAGTACAATACAGGCCCTTCGGCCCACAAAGCTGTGTCGAACATGTCCCTACCTTAGAAATTACTGGGGTTACCCATAGCCCTCTAGTCATCCAGGAGTCTCTTAAAAGACCCTATTGTTTCTGCCTCCAACAACGCGGCCACTTGCTTGTCCTCCTGGATGTTTTGCATACTGGCCAAGTTGTTTTTTTTCAAAACATATATATATATATATGCGCAGCCCTCCGGTGAAAAATGATATCGTATCCGTTAAATAGGGGCCGTGGACAATTCTGATTTGATGGAGACGGACGTGAAAGCACAGAGGAACATCTGGAGAAATTTCTGAAACGCCCGTCCGCTGCTGTCGTTACTGCGTGGTCGGGAATCTTCCGGAGAGTAGGCCTCAAAATCCCCGGCCTTGCCTGCTTTCGGCGACCGAGAAGGAGGTCGAATCGTTCGGACAGAGGTGGCGCTCAGTGCTCGGTGTCGGAGAGCTGATCAGAGCTCGAAGTTTTCGGATGACTCAGAGTCGGACTGTGGTCGGGCGTGGCAGGGAGAGTTTTTCTTCCTTCTCCCGTCTGCGTGAGATGTGGGACATTTGAGAGACTTTGAACTTTTTACTGTGTTCGTGGACTTCTTCATCAAGTTATGGTATTGTTGGCACTGTTGTAACTACACGTTATAATTATGTGGTTTTGTTAGTTTTTTCAGTCTTGGTGTGTCCTGTGTTTTTGTGATATCACACCGGAGGAAATATTGTATCATTTCTTAATGCGTGCATTACTAAAAGGGGACTACGTGTCTTCATAATCTAATATGCTTTTTATAAGTGTGACGGGGTCCTGAGTTACCCTATGAACTGTGCTTTTGAAAAGAGAGAGAGAGAGTTATTTAACACCAACATCTTTAAGAGAGTGATAGGCGAAGTCTGCTCACAGTATGTTTACATTTCTTCAAGGACGCTGCCTGGTTGGAAATTTTTACAGACAGAGGAGGGAGGAGCTGATGAGAGACAGCACGGTGAGATAAATAGGAGGTCAGATGATAGACCTACAGACACATGGTTTTGGATACCGAATGAGCTTTGTTGTGCCCACAGGAAAAGTGGGTTTTTGGAGGAGCGATCAGGCGGATCGATCAGTGGATCTCGCAGTGTGAAAAGGGAGTGACCGGGGGGGAGTTATTTGTGTGTCCAACCCTCGCCTGGGTTGATAATTCCACCACAGAAGAATGGTCCCCTTTGTGGAGGTCACAGTCAGTGACTTCTAAAGGCTTTCGGAGGACAACGGGAAGATCGACGGCGTCAGCTTACCTGAAGACTCAAATCTCTCTCTCTCTCTCTCTCTCTCTCTCTCTGCATCCATCACTACTCAACTCAATACCACGAACTGAACTGAACTTTACTCATCATCATAAGACTATCTATTTTGCGGATGACACGAAGCTGGGTGGCAGTGTTAGCAGTGAGGAGGATGCTAAGAGGATGCAGGGTGACTTGGATAGGTTGGGTGAGTGGGCAAACTCGTGGCAGATGCAATTTAGTGTGGATAAATGTGAAGTTATCCACTTTGGTGGCAAAAATAGGAAAACAGATTATTATCTGAATGGTGGTCTATTAGGAAAAGGGGAGGTGCAACGAGACCTGGGTGTCATTATACACCAGTCATTGAAAGTGGGCATGCAGGTACAGCAGGCGGTGAAAAGGCGAATGGTATGCTGGCATTTATAGCGAGAGAATTCGAGTACAGGAGCAGAGAGGTACTACTGCAGTTGTACAAGGCCTTGGTGAGACCACACCTGCAGTATTGTGTGCAGTTTTGGTCCCCTAATCTGAGGAAAGACATCTTTGCCATAGAGGGAGTACAAAGAAGGTTCACCAGATTGATTCCTGGGATGGCAGGACTTTCATATGAAGAAAGACTGGATGAACTGGGCTTGTACTCGTTGGAATTTAGAAAATTGAGGGGGGATCTGATTGAAATGTATAAGATCCTAAAGGGATTGGACAGGCTAGATGCAGGAATATTGTTCCCGATGTTGGGGAAGTCCAGAACGAGGGGTCACAGTTTGAGGATAGAGGGGAAGCCTTTAAGGACTGAGATTAGGAAAAACTTCTTCACACAGAGAGTGGTGAATCTGTGGAATTCTCTGCCACAGGAAACACCTGAGGCCAGTTCATTGGCTATATTTAAGAGGGAGTTAGATATGGCCCTTGTGGCTAAAGGGATCAGGGGGTATGGAGGGAAGGCTGGTACAGGGTTCTGAGTTGGATGATCAGCCATGACCATACTGAATGGCGGTGCAGGTTCGAAGGGCCGAATGGCCTACTCCTGCAGCTATTTTCTATGTTTCTATGTTTCTATTTACTTGGCTTTCCTATATTTCCACACTTACTTATATATAATCATTGCATTTATATTACTGTGTTGCATTGTATGGGTACGTGGCCAAGTGGTTAAGGCTTTGGACTAGTGACCTGAAGGTCGTGAGTTCGAGTCCCGGCCGAGGCAGCGTGTTGTGTCCTTGAGCAAGGCACTTAACCACACATTGCTCTGCGACGACACCAGTGCCAAGCTGTATGGGTCCTAATGCCCTTCCTTTGGACAACATTGGCGTCGTGGAGAGGGGAGACTTGCAGCATGGGCAACTGCCCATCTTCCATACAACCCTGCTCAGGCCTTAAGAGTGAAGACTTTCCAGGCGCAGACCCATGGTCTCGCAAGACTAACGGATACCTTTAATTTAATTCTTCAAATTGCATAGTTACTAATAAATACCATTAGTTAATAGCAATACTGGACTCTAAGGTATTTTCCATTTCTGCTGGTTCTTTAACCCGTCACGGGGTACGTGACACACCTCCCAGTGGAAACAAATAGCTTACCTATCTCTTTCATAATTTTAAATGTTTCTGTAAGATAGGGGTACGCGACAGTAGCAAAAACAAAGGGTCTGGTTGTGGATTACAGGAGGAGTGGAGACAGGCTAACCCCTATTGACATCGATGGATCTGGGTTTGAGAGCGTGAACAGCTTCAAGTTCCTCGGCATCCACATCACCGAGGACCTCACGTGGCCTGTACGCACCGGCTGTGCGGTGAAAAACGCACCTCTTTCACCTCAGGGGGTTGAGGAAGTTCAGTATGGGCCCCCCCACAAATCATTGGAGGCCAAGTCATTGGGTGTATTTAAGGCAGAGATAGATCGGGTCTTGATTAGCCAGGGCATCAAGGGGCGTGGGGTGAAAGCAGGGGAGTGGGAATGACTGGATGAAGTGGATCAGCCCGTGATTGAATGGCGGGGCAGAATCGATGGGCCGAGCGGCCTACTTCTGCCCCCTATATCTTATGGTCTTAAATCGGAGACATCTCTTTCTCCCTTACTGAGGAGAGAGAGAGAGGGAGCCTGTGGTATGTCGAATACCGGGTGAAATGCCAAGCCTGTGGAGTACTGCGAGCCTGTGTCTTTGCCGTTGCTTTGCTGCACGCTTGAGTGCTCGGTGGTGGGTGCTGACGCTTTTTTTTTCTGGTGGGGGGATGGGGGATCATTGCTTCCTGCTGGGGGGAGCTGGGAGGGACTTTGTCATTCTTTTGGGGGCATTCCTTGGACTTCGTGGATGGTTGCAAAGAAAAAGCATTTCAGGAAGAATATTGTGTACATTCCTCTGACGTTAAATGTACCTTTGAAACCTTGAAACCAAATCCTGAGAGCTTTCTGCAGGGGCACAACTAAGAGCATCCTGACTGGCTGCATCACTGCCTGGTACGGGAACTGTACCTCCCTCGATCGCGGGACTCTGCAGAGAGTGGTGCGGACAGCCCGGCGCGTCTGTAGTTGTGAACCTCCCACGATTCAGGACATTGACAGAGACAGGTGTGTGTGAAAAGGGCCCGAACGATCACTGGGGACCCGAGTCACCCCAACCACAATCTATTCCAGCCGCTACCATCTGGGAAACAGTACCACAGCATAAAAGCCAGGACCAACAGGCTCCGGGACAGCTTCTTCCACCAGGCCATCAGACTGCTTAACTCACGCTGATACAATTGTACTTCTATGCTATATTGACTGTCCTGTTGTACGTAATATTCATTACAGATTACTGTAAATTGCACATTCAGATGGAGACGTAACGGAAAGATTTTTACCCCTCGTGTCTCTTGAGAAGTATCAAAGACATCAGAGGATTCACAATTGGAGGCCATCATATAAATAACGTCAGATATGCTGACGACATCGCACTAATAGCTGACTCAGAAACTAAACTTTCAGGAAGTACTCACTATAGCGGCAGCAGAAAGTAATCGCAGAGGCCTCTCAATCAACACCGGGAAGACGGAAAGCGTGGTCATCTCCAGAAAGACAAACATCCCACAATGTGTGATCAAGATCGGAAATACAAACATCAAACAATTCAACGAATTCAGATACCTTGGCAGCCTAATAATAAGTGATGGCAGGTGTGACACAGATATCAAATACAGAATAGCAATGGCGAAAGAAGCTTTCCAAAGAGTGAAGACCATATTAACAGACAGAAAGATGAGCACGTACACTAAAAACAGAATCCTTCAGTGCTATATTTATTCTACCCTGACTTATGGAAGTGAACGCTGGACCATTTCCCCAGCAATGGAAACGAGACTAGATGTGAGCGGCTGAATTATGGTTCTACAGGAGAATGTTAAAAATATCACGGGCCACACACACACATCAAATGAAGGAGTTCCCGGAAGAGCCCCAGCAGTCCGATCACTCATACCAACAATAAGAGAGAGCCAACTCAGATTGCTGGGACACATCGTGCGGAAAGATGAACTAGAGAAACTCATGCTCCCTGGAAAGATCGAGGGGAGCAAACCCAGAGGAAGATCTCGGCTTATGTACATCAGAAGCCTAGCCAGGTGGCTACATGTCGAGGAAATGGAACTCATCCAAAAAACGAAGGATACATCAATATGGAAAACCATGGTCACCAAAGTCCAAACAACAGGAATTCTGCAGATGCTGGAAATTCAAGCAACACACATCAAAGTTGCTGGTGAACGCAGCAGGCCAGGCAGCATCTGTAGGAAGAGGTGCAGTCGACGTTTCAGGCCGAGACCCTTCGTCAGGACTAACTGAAGGAAGAGTGAGTAAGGGATTTGAAAGCTGGGGGGGGGGGGAGATGCAAAATGATAGGAGAAGACAGGAGGGGGAGGGATGGAGCCAAGAGCTGGACAGGTGACAGGCAAAAGGGATACGAGAGGATTATGGGACAGGAGGTCCGGGAAGAAAGACAAGGTGGGGGGGTACCCAGAGGATGGGCAAGAGGTATATTCAGAGGGACAGAGGGAGAAAAAGGAGAGTGAGAGAAAGAATGTGTGTATATAAATAAGTAACAGATGGGGTACGAGGGGGAGGTGGGGCATTAGCGGAAGTTAGAGAAGTCGATGTTCATGCCATCAGGTTGGAGGCTACCCAGACGGAATATAAGGTGTTGTTCCTCCAACCTGAGTGTGGCTTCATCTTTACAGTAGAGGAGGTCGTGGATAGACATGTCAGAATGGGAATGGGATGTGGAATTAAAATGTGTGGCCACTGGGAGATCCTGCTTTCTCTGGCGGACAGAGCGTAGGTGTTCAGCGAAACAGTCTCCCAGTCTGCGTCGGGTCTCGCCAATATATAGAAGGCCACATCGGGAGCACCGGACGCAGTATATCACCTTTATGAACTGTGCTTTTGAAAACAGAGAGAGTTTTGCAACACCAGAGAGCTTGTTACTAAGAGAGAGAGAAAGAGGCGTAGACTGCTTTGAGATGGTGTTATGGTTTCTCTGCAGTGTGTTTACACTTTTGCAAGGACACTGGCAGCTTCCGTGTTCTTACAGAGAGAGAAGGGAGGAGTTACTTGATGGACAGCTGGTATTCAGCACGGTGAGATAAATAAAAGGTCAGCTGTTAGACCTACAGACACATGGCCTCGTCTATCCACGGCCTCCTCTACTGTCACCACCCCCCCCCCGCCCCGTGAACCTCCTCTGGACTCTCTCCAATGACGACACGTCCTTTCCGAGACGCAGGGTATTGTTGACAGTGCGCCAATACTCCCAAAGGCTTCACCCTCATCTCCGTGTTTTTACATTAACCATACAACCATATAACAATTCCAGCACGGAAACAGGCTATCTCGGCCCTTCTAGTCCGTGCCGAACTCTTACTCTCACCTAGTCCCACTGACCCGCACTCAGCCCATAACCCTCCATTCCTTTCCTGTCCATATACCTATCCAATTTAACTTTAAACAACAACATCGAACCTGCCCCAACCACTTCTCGTTCCACACAGCTACCACTCTCTGAGTAAAGAAGTTCCCCCTCGTGTTACCCCTAAACTTTTGCCCTTTAACTCTCAACTCATGTCCTCTTGTTTGAATCTCCCCCACTCTCAATGGAAAAAGCCTATCCACGTCAACTCTATCTATCCCCCTCGTAATTTTAAACACCTCTATCAAGTCCCCCCTCAACCTTCTACGCTCCAAAGAATAAAGACCTAACTTGTTCAACCTTTCTCTGTAACTTAGGAGATGAAACCCAGGCAACATTTTAGTAAATCTCCTCTGTACTCTCTCTATTTTAGAAACATAGAAAATAGGTGCAGGAGTAGGCCATTCGGCCCTTCGAGCCTGCACCGCCATTTATTATGATCATGGCTGATCATCCAACTCAGAACCCTGTACCAGCCTTCCCTCCATACCCCCTGATCCCCCTAGCCACAAGGGCCATATCTAACTCCCTCTTAAATATAGCCAATGAACTGGCCTCAACTGTTTCCTGTGGCAGAGAATTCCACAGATTCACCACTCTCTGTGTGAAGAAGTTTTTCCTCATCTCGGTCCTAAAAGGCTTCCCCTTTATCCTCAAACTGTGACCCCTCGTTCTGGACTTCCCCAACATCAGGAACAATCTTCCTGCATCTAGCCTGTCCAACCCCTTTAGGATTTTATACGTTTCAATCAGATCCCCCCTCAATCTTCTAAATTCCAACGAGTACAAGCCCAGTTCATCCAGTCTTTCTTCATATGAAAGTCCTGCCATCCCACGAATCAATCTGGTGAACCTTCTTTGTACTCCCTCTATGGCAAAGATGTCTTTCCTCAGATTAGGGGACCAAAACTGCACACAATATCCCAGGTGTGGTCTCACCAAGGCCTTGTACAACTGCAGTAGTACCTCCCTGCTCCTGTACTCGAATCCTCTCGCTATAAATGCCAGCATACCATTCGCCTTTTTCACCGCCTGCTGTACCTGCATGCTCACTTTCAATGACTGGTGTATAATCACACCCAGGTCTCGTTGCACCTCCCCTTTTCCTAATAGGCCACCATTCAGATAATAATCTGTTTTCCTGTTCTTGCCACCAAAGTGGATAACTTCACATTTATCCACATTAAATTGTATCTGCCATGAGTTTGCCCACTCACCCAACCGATCCAAGTCACTCCGCATCCTCTTAGCATCCTCCTCACAGCTAACACTGCCGCCCAGCTTCGTGTCATCCGCAAACTTGGAGATGCTGCATTTAATTCCCTCATCCAAGTCATTAATATATATTGTAAACAACTGGGGTCCCAGCACTGAGCCTTGCGGTACCCCACTAGTCACTGCCTGCCATTCTGAAAAGGTCCCGTTTATTCCCACTCTTTGCATCCTGTCTGCTAACCAATTCTCCACCCACACCAATACCTTACCCCCAATACCGTGTGCTTTAAGTTTGCACACTAATCTCCTGTGTGGATTTTGTTGACATCTTTCCTATAATTCGGTGACCAAAACTGTACACAATATTCTATTCCCCTTGAAATGAATGCCAACATTGCAAATTTCTACAGATGTAATTTCTGGATGATAACGTGGTAAATTGGATCAGCAAGTTTTCCGATGACACTAAGAGATTAAGGGAGCGAGGGCTTTACTCTCTGGAGAGAAGGAGGATGAGAGGAGACATGATAGAGGTGTACAAGATAATAAGAGGAATAGATAGAGTGGATAGCCAGCGCCTCTTCCCCAGGGCACCACTGCTCAATACAAGAGGACATGGCTTTAAGGTAAGGGGTGGGAATTTGAAGGGGGATATTAGAGGAAGGTTTTTTACTCAGAGAGTGGTTGGTGCGTGGAATGCACTGCCTGAGTCAGTGGTGGAGGCAGATACAGTGGTGAAATTTAAGAGACTCCTAGACAGGTATATGGAGGAATTTAAGTTGGGGTGTTATATAGGAGGCAGAGTTTGAGGGTTGGCACAACATTGTGGGCCGAAGGGCCTGTACTGTGCTGGACTATGGTCTATGTTCTATGTTCTAACATTCGATAGGTTTCAATGAGATCCTTCCCGCATTCTTCTGAATTCCAGTGAGTACAGGCCCAAAACCACCAAACGCTCCTCATTTCTGGACAGCGAGGAAGGCTTTCAAAGCTTGCAGAGGGATCTGGACCAACTGGAAAAATGGGCCAGAAAACGGCAGATGGAATTCAATGCAGACAAGTGTGAGTTGCATTTTGGAAGGACAAATCAAGGTAGGACCTACACAGTAAATGGTCGGGCACTGAGGAGTGTGGAGGAACAAAGGGATCTGGGAGTTCAGATACATAATTCTCAGAAAGTGGTGTCACAAGTAGATGGGGTTGTGAAGAAGGGTTTTGGCATCCTGGCATTCATAAATCCGAGTATTGAGTATAGGAGTTGGGAAGTTTTAGGGAGGTTGTGTAAAACATTGGTGAGGCCAAATTTGGCGTATTGTGTCACCTAACTATAGGAAGGATATCAGTAAGATTGAAAGAGTGCAGAGAAGATTTACTAGGATGTTGCCGGGTCTTCAGGAGTTCAGTTACGAGGAAAAATTGAACAGGTTAGGACTTTATTCCTTGGGATGTAGAAGAATGAGGGGAGATTTGATAGAGGTTTACAAAATTATGAGGGGTATGGACAGAGTAAATGCGAGTAGGCTCTTTCCACTTAGATTAGGAGAGATAAATACGAGAGGACATGGCTTTAGGGTGAAAGGGGAATGGTTTAGGGGGAACTTCTTCACTCAGAGAGTGGTGGGAGTGTGGAACGAGCTGCCATCTGACGCGGTAAATGTGGGCTCACTCTTAACTTTTAAGAATAAATTGGATACGTTCATGGATGGGAGAGGTCTGGAGGGTTATGGACTGGAAAATAGAAATGAGAAAGGAAACGGAGAGAGGTGAAGGAAAGAGGAAAAGAGAGACATGGAGGAGAGAGAGAGGGAGGGGCAAAGGGGGCAGGAAGAGAGCAAGGAGAGAGGGTGGGGAAAGTGAGAGAGAGGGTAGGGATAGAGAGAGAGAGAGAGAATGAGAGGATGGGGGAGAGAGATAGAGACAGAGACAGACACAGAGGGACAGAGGGTGATAAAGGAGGCAGGAGGAAGGAACATAGAACAGTACAGCACAGTACTTAAATTCCTCCATATACCTGTCTAGTAGTCTCTTAAACTTCACTAGTGTATCCGTCTCCACCACTGACTCAGGCAGTGCATTCCACGCACCAACCACTCTCTGAGTAAAAAACCTTCCTCTAATATCCCCCTTGAACTTCCCAGCCCTTACCTTAAAGCCATGTCCTCTTGTATTGAGCAGTGGTGCCCTGGGAAAGAGGCGCTGGCTATCCACTCTATCTATTCCTCTTATTATCTTGTACACCTCTATCATGTCTCCTCTCATTCTCCTTCTCTCCAAAGAGTAAAGCCCTAGCTCCCTTAATCTCTGATCATAATGCATACTCTCTAAACCAGGCAGCATCCTGGTAAATCTCCTCTGGACCCTTTCCAATGCTTCCACATCCTTCCTATAGTGAGGTGACCAGAACTGGACACAGTACTCCAAGTGTGGCCTAACCAGAGTTTTATAGAGCTCCATCATTTCATCGCGACTCTTAAACTCTATCCCTCAACTTATGAAAGCTAACACCCCATAAGCTTTCTTAACTACCCTATCCACCTGTGAGGCAACTTTCAGGGATCTGTGGACATGTACCCCCAGATCCCTCTGCTCCTCCACACTACCAAGTATCCTGCCATCAGTCGACGTTTCGGGCCGGAACTCTTTTTCAGGACTGTAGAGGGAAGGGGCAGAGGCCCTATAAAGAAGATGGGGGGAGGGTGGGAAGGAGAAGGCTGGTAGGTTCAGTTGAAAAACCAGTAAGGGGAAAGATAAAGGAGTGAGGGAGAGGAAGACGGGAGGGGATGGGCAGGAAAGGTGAAGAAGGAATAGGGGAAAACACATTGGGTAGTAGGAGGAGGTGGGACCATGGGGGAGGTGATAGGCAGCTGGGGGAGGGGGCAGAGTGACATAGGGATAGGGGAAGGGAGGGGGAGGGAATTACCGGAAGTTGGAGAATTCTGTGTTCATACCAAGGGGCTGGAGACTACCTAGACGGTATATGAGGTGTTGCTCCTCCAACCTGAGTTTAGCCTCATCACGGCAGTAGAGGAGGCCATGTATGGACATATCCGAATGGGAGCGGGAAGCAGAGTTGAAGTGGGTGGCTACCGGGAGATCCTGTCTGCTGTGGAGGTGCTGGACCTATTACCGACGGGTAATCCGAGGGTTATTTCTAAGTTAGGGACATGTTTGGCACAGCAGAGTGTATTGTGCTGAAAGTTGTCTATGCTTGCAATACAGAGAGAAAAAAATAATAATAAATAAAATTAGGAGCAGTGATTAGGAACAGTCAACATGGATTTGTGTGGGGATGGTCATGTTTGACAAATCTCATTGAATTTTTTGAAGAGGTTACTAGGAATGTTGACGAGGGTAAAGCGGTGGATGCTGTCTATATGGACTTCAGTAAGGCCCGTGACAAGGTTTCACACGGAAGGTTAGTTAGGAAGGTTCAATCGTTAGGTATTAATATTGAAGTAGAAAAATGGATTCAACAGTGGCTGGATGGGAGACGGAAGGTTAGTTAGGAAGGTTTAATCGTTGGGTTTTAATATCAAAGTGGTAAAATGGATTCAGCAGTGGCTGGATGGGAGACGGAAGGTTAGTTAGGAAGGTTTAACCGTTGGGTTTTAATATCAAAGTGGTAAAATGGATTCAGCAGTGGCTGGATGGGAGACAGAAGGTTAGTTAGGAAGGTTCAATCGTTAGGTATTAATATTGAAGTAGTAAAATGGATTCAGCAGCGGCTGGATGGGAGACGCCAGAGAGTGGTGGTGGAAAACTGTTTGTCAGATTGGAGGCCAGTGACTAGTGGTGTGCCTCAGGGATCTGCACTGGGTCCAATGTTGTTTGTCATATACATCATTGATCTGGATAATGGGGTGGTAAATTGGATTAGTAAGTATGCAGATGATACTAAGATAGGTGGATAATGAAGTAGGTTTTCAAACCTTGCAGAGAGATTTAGGCCAGTTAGAAGAGTGGGCTGAAAGATGGCAGATGGAGTTTAGTGCTGATAAATGTGAGGTGCTACATGTTGGTGGGACTAATCAAGATAGGACATACATGGTAAATGGTAGGGCATTGAAGAATGTCAGTAGAACAGAGGGATCTAGGAATGATGGTGCATAGTTCCCTGAAGGTGGAATCTCATGTGGATAGGGTGGTGAAGAAAGCTTTTGGTATGCTGGCCTTTATAAATCAGAGCATTGAGTATAGGAGTTGGGATGTAATGTTGAAATTGTACGAAGCATTGGTGAGGCCAAATTTGGAGTATTGTGTACAGTTCTGGTCTCCGAATTATAGGAAAGATGTCAATAAAATTGAGAGAGTACAGAGGAGATTTACTAAAATGTTACCTGGGTTTCATCTCCTAAATTACAGAGAAAGGTTGAACAAGTTGGGTCTTTATTCCTTGGAGCGTAGAAGGTTGAGGGGGGACTTGATAGAGGTGTTTAAAATTATGAGGGGGGATAGATAGAGTTGACGTGGATAGGCTTTTTCCATTGAGAGTGGGGGAGATTCAAACAAGAGGACATGAGTTGAGAGTTAAAGGGCAAAAGTTTAGGGGTAACACGAGGGGGAACTTCTTTACTCAGAGAGTGGTAGCTGTGTGGAACGAGAAGTGGTTGGGGCAGGTTCGATGTTGTCGTTTAAAGTTAAATTGGATAGATATATGGACAGGGAAGGAATGGAGGGTTATGGGCTGAGTGCGGGTCGGTGGGACTGGGTGAGAGTAAGAGTTCGGCACGGACTAGAAGGGCCGAGATGGCCTGTTTCCGTGCTGGAATGGTTATCTGGTTATACGCCGGTGATATTAACCTTGATCCTGTGTGGGTACCCGCGTCCTCTCTGCCTTCGTTGAGTTAACGGACGGACACACACACACACACACACACACACACGCACACACACACACACACACACACACACGCACGCACACACACACACACACACACACACACACACGCACACACACTTCCTCCTACCTGGGTCACTCAAGCGGGCCGCTGGCCTCCGGGCCTGGATTCCGGGATCCCTGTTCCGTGTCCCGACGGCTCGGTGGGCTTCGCCCCCTGAGAGTGGGGAGAGGTGAAACGTGTGTGAGAGCGGAGTATCGTCGGCCTCAGCGTGCGGGGGCGTTGGAGAGGGGCCGAGAGGGCTTTGACAAGGGTGACTCCGGGAATGATACTTTATACTTCAAACAATTGATACTGGAGCGTACAATCATCACAGCGCTATTTGATTCTGCGCTTCCCGCTCCCTGGACTGCAAATCGATAGTAAATGGTAAAAATTTAAATTATAAATCATAAATAGAAAATAGGGAAAACCGAGGGGCAGGTCCGGATATTTGGAGGGTACGGCCCAGATCCGGGTCAGCAGTCTTATCACAGATGGGGCTGTCTTGTCTCCCTTTCTCTTCACCATTTACACCTCGGACTTCAACTACTGCACAGAGTCTTGCCATCTTCAGAAGTTTCCTGATGACTCTGCCATAGTTGGATGCATCAGCAAGGGAGATGAGGCTGAGTACAGGGCTACGGTAGGAAACTTTGTCACATGGTGTGAGCAGAATTATCTGCGGCTTAATGTGAAAAAGACTAAGGAGCTGGTGGTAGACCTGAGGAGAGCTAAGGTACCGGTGACCCCTGTTTCCATCCAGGGGGTCAGTGTGGACATGGTGGAGGATTACAGATACCTGGGGATATGAATTGACAATAAACTGGACTGGTCAAAGAACACTGAGGCTGTCTACAAGAAGGGTCAGAGCCGTCTCTATTTCCTGAGGAGACTGAGGTCCTTTAACATCTGCCGGACGATGCTGAGGATGTTCTACGAGTCTGTGGTGGCCAGTGCGATCATGTTTGCTGTTGTGTGCTGGGGCAGCAGGCTGAGGGTAGCAGACACCAACAGAATCAACAAACTCATTCGTAAGGCCAGTGATGTTGTGGGGATGGAACTGGACTCTCTCACGGTGGTATCTGAAAAGAGGATGCTGTCCAAGTTGCATGCCATCTTGGTCAATGTCTCCCATCCACTACATAATGTACTGGGTGGGCACAGGAGTACATTCAGCCAGAGACTCATTCCACCGAGATGCAGCACAGAGCGTCATAGGAAGTCATTCCTGCCTGTGGCCATCAAACTTTACAACTCCTCCCTCGGAGGGTCAGACACCCTGAGCCAATAGACTGGTCCTGGACATATTCCCTGGCATAATTTACATATTACTATTTAATTATTTATGGTTTTATTACAACTTATTATTTATGGTGCAACTGTAACAAAAACCAATTTCCCCCGGGATCAATAAAGTATGACTATCACTATGACTAAGAAGCTGTTCCCAAATCTGGCCGTACGAGTCTTCAAGCTCCTGAGCCTTCTCCCGGAGGGAAGAGGGACGAAAAGTGTGTTGGCTGGGTGGGTCGTGTCCTTGATTATTCTGGCAGCACTGCTCCGACAGCGTGCGGTGTAAAGTGAGTCCACGGACGGAAGATTGGTTTGTGTGATGTGCTGGGCCGTGTTCACGATCTTCTGCAGCTTCTTCCGGTCTTGGACAGGACAACTTCCATACCAGGTTGTGATGCACCCTAGAAGAATGCTTTCTACGGTGCATCTATAAAAATTAGTGAGGGCTTTAGGGGACAGGCCAAATTTCTTTAGTTTTCTCAGGAAGTAAAGGCGCTGGTGGGCCTTCTTGGCAGCGAACTCTGCTTGGTTGGACCAAGTCAGGTCATTTGTGATCCTGACCCCGAGGAACTTCAAGCTTTCGACCTGTTCCACTTGCGCACCACCGGTGTAAATGGGGTCGTGCGGTCCGAATAGTGACGGGGCCTTGGTCGAGTGGATGTTTCCTGCGGTGGGTGAGACCGGGGCCGGGGGGCGGGGGGGGGGCACAGGCTCAGAGCGGACGGGAGGGCGGTGCCCGTTTCGGACGGGAGACGGGGGAGGGGTTTTCTTCAGCCGGAGGGCGGACGAGTCGGGAGAATTGGAGCCGAGAGGGATAGTCGGTCCGCCTGGACGGGCCGAACGGCCTAATTCTGCTCCGAGGTCTGACGGCCTCGCGGAGCGCAGGGAGGGAGAGGGGCTCCCTCCCCACCCTCCCTACCCGGGAGGGGCTTGGCGTCAGCCCCACGGGATGGGGTCCCGCCAAATCAAACGCCAGAGACGCCGAGCTGGTCGGCGTCTTTGGGAGTGTGTCTGTGTGTCTGTGTCTGTGTGTGTGTGTCGGGGGGGGGGGAGTGGGAGGGTTGGGGGGGGAATTGGGAGGGTTGGGGGGGAAGTGGGGGGGGAGAGATTGGGCACACAGGCTCCCGTCTGCGTCGATGTCACTGGGGATCAGAGGGTTAAAGATCGCCCTCTGCCAAAAAAAACGATTGCTCTCTCCCCCCCCCTCCCCCACCCATCAAATTCACCCCCCCCCACCCCCCCACCCCATTGCGGACATTTTCCCCACCCACCGAATCCCCCCGGGGTGCTCTCCGCGGTCACCCACTCTTCCTCACCCCACCCGTCACTGACACTCCCCCCCCCAGACACACCCACCCCAGCAACCCCCTCCCCCCGAGCGTACCTGGCCGGGACTGCCGTCGCCCCCCGTGTTCCGGCGCGATTGCACCCCGACTGTTTCGAACGAGTGACTTCGTCCGCGAATCGCTCTCTGCCGAGACAAGGGGTGAGGGGAGTGTGGAGGGGGCGAGTTTACAGCCGGCTGGCCGCTCCGCGCCGCGAACCGGGGACGGGGACGGGCGCAAGACCAGGATTTGCGGCAGGAGTCACAGAGTCCCACAGCACGGAAAGGCGGTTCGGCCCATCTGCTCCGTGCTGCCCCGACATCCCCACTTTAACCATTACCACCCTCCCTCCCGGTTTGCCCCGGTATCCCTCTAAACCTTCCCTATCCGTGTCCCTGTACGAGGGTCGTTAATGTACCTGCCTCGACCACTCCCTCCGGCAGCTCCTTCCACAGACGGACCACCCTCTGGGTGAAACTGTTGCCCCTCGGTTCCCTATTAAATCTCTCTCCCCCTCTCACCTGTGCTCTCTGGTTCTTCATTCCCCGACCCTGGGGAAAACACTGTCCCCATTCACCCTATCTGTGCCCCTCGTGGTTTTACACACCTCTGTAAGGTCACCCCTACACTCCAAGGAATAAAGTCCCAACCTGCCCGACCTCTCTCCGTAACTCAGTCCCTCGAGTCCCGGCGACATCCTCGTAAATCTCCCTCCGCACTCTTTCCAGCTCAGCGGCATCTTTCCCACAGCGGGGGCGACCAAAACCGAACACCGTACTCCCAGCGCGGCCTCACCGACGTCTCGTACGACTGGGACGTGACCCCCCCCCCCGACTCCCGTACTCAGTGTCCTGACTGATGAAGGCCAGCGTGTCGAACGCCTCCTTCACCGTCCCGTCTACCCGTGACTCCACTTTCGGGGAACCGTGTCCCCGTACCCCTGGATCCCTCTGTTCCACAATGCTCCCCGGGGTCCCCATCTACCCGTGACTCCACTTTCGGGGAACCGTGTCCCCGTACCCCTGGGTCCCTCTGTTCCACGACACTCCCCGGGGTCCCCATCTACCTGTGACCCCACTGTCAGGGAACCATGTCCCCGTACCCCTGGGTCCCTCTGTTCCACAACGCTCCCCGGGGTCCCTGTCTACCCGTGACCCCACTTTCGGGGAACCGTGTCCCCATACCCCTGGGTCCCTCTGTTCCACGACGCTCCCCGGGGTCCCTGTCTACCCGTGACTCCACTTTCGGGAACTGTGTCCCCGTACCCCTGGGTCCCTCTGTTTGACGACACTCCCCGGGGTCCCCATCTACCCGTGACTCCACTTTCGGGGAACCGTGTCCCCGTACCCCTGGGTCCCCTCTGTTCCACAACACTCCCCGGGGTCCCCGTCTACCCGTGACTCCACTGTCAGGGAACCGTGTCCCTGTACCGCTGGGTCCCTCTGTTCCACAACGCTCCCCGGGGTCCCCGTCTACCCGTGATCCCACTTTCAGGGAACCATGTCCCCGTACTCCTGGGTCCCTCTGTTCCAAAACACTCCCCGGGGTCCCCGTCTACCCATGACTCCACTTTCAGGGAACCGTGTCCCCGTATCCCTGGGTCCCTCTGTTCTACGACACTCCCCAGGGTCCCTCCAGTTCACTTTGAGAAGTCCCACCCAGGTCTGTCTCCCCGAAGTACGACAGCTTGCACTTATCCAAATTAAACTGCATTTGCCACTGGTCAGCCCACTTCACTCTGTAAATGTCAAAAAGCATCTTCGTTGTTACCATTAAGCCAGCACCTCCAAACTCTGCATTAGATCCCAGCCTGTAACCCACCCCCAGGGGTCTGTTATTCTATATTTAAACCCCCCTAAACCCTGGATTAGTTTAGGGAAATGATTCGGGAGCTTAAGGTAAAGGAACCCAGAGGAGCCGGTGATCAGGCTGGTGATGGATCTCAAGAGAGTAAATTTGTTGAATGCCTACGAGATGGCTTTTTAGAGCCGTTTGTCGTTGAGCCTACTAGGGGATCAGCTATACTGGATTGGGTGTTATGTAATGAACTGGAAGCGATTAGAGAGCCTAAGGTAAAATAACTCTTAGGAACCAGAGATCACAACATGATTGAGTTCAACTTGAAATCTGATAGGGAGATAGTAAAGTCTTGTGCAGCAGTATTTCAGTGGAATAAAGGAAATTACAGTGGTATGAGAGAGGAATTGGCCAAAGTAAATTAGAAGGAGATGCTGGCAGGAATGGTTTGAATTTCTGGGAAAAATGAGGAAGGTGCAGGACATGTGTATTCCAAAAATGAAGAAATACTCAAATGGTAAAATAGTAGAGCCAAGGGAAGTCAAAGCCATTGTGAAAGGAAAAGAGAGGGCATACAACAAAGCGAAAATTAGTGGGACGATAGGGGATTGGGAAATTTTTAAAAACCTACAGGGGGCAGCCAAAAGAATCATTAGGAGGGAAAAGATGAAATATGAAATTAAGCTAGCAAACAATGTCAAAGTGGATAGTAAATGGATTTTTCAAGTACGTAAATATTAAAGAGAAATGAGAGTGGACATAGGACCGCTAGAAAATGAGGCCGGAGAAATAATAACGGGGGACAAGGAGATGGCAGATGAACTAAATGAGTATTTCGCGTCAGTCTTCACTGTGGAAGACACCAGCCTGATGTTGTAGTGTGTGAGGGAAGAGAAGTGGGTGCAGTTACTGTTACAAGAGAGAAGGTGCTCAAAATGCTGAAAGACCTGAAGGTACATAAGTCACCTGGACAGGATGAACTGCACCCTAGGGTTCTGAAAGAGGTAACGTTAGAGATTGTGGTGACGTTAGAAATGATCTTTCAAATATCATTGGACTCTGGCGTGGCTCCAGATGTCTGGAGAATTTCAAATGTCACTCCACCCTTTAGAAAGACAGAAGAAAGGAAATTATAGACCAGTTCTCCTAATCTCAGTAGTTGGGAAGATGTTAGAGTCAATTGTTAAGGATGAGGTGATGGAGTACTTGGTGACACAGGACAAGATAGGACAAAGTCAGCATGGTTTCCTTCAGGGAAAATCCCACCTGATGGACCTGTTGAAATTCTTTGAGGAGATTACAAGTAGGAGAGATAGAGGAGATGCAGTGGATGTTGTATATTTGGACTTTCAGAAGGCCTTTGACAAGGTGCCACACATGAGGCTGCTTACCAAGTTAAGAGCCTATTACAGGAAAGTTACTATCATGGTTAGAGCATTGGCTAATCGGTAGGAGACAGCGAGTGGGGATAAAAGGACCTTTTTCTGGTTGGCTGCCAGGGACTAGTGGTGTTCCGCAGGGGTCAGTGTTGGGACCACTTCTTTTTAATGATGCATATTAATGATTTAGATAATGATAAAGATGATGGAATAGATGGCTTTGTTGCCAAATTTGCAGATGATATGAAGACTGGTGGAGGGGCAGGTAGTGTTGAGGAAACAGGTAGGCTGCAGAAGGACTTAGATTTGGAGAATGGGCAAGAGAGTGGCAAATGAAATACAATGCTGGAAAATGCATGGTCTTGTACTTTGATAGTAGAAATAAATGTGTGGACTATTTTCTAAACAGGAAGAAAATCCAAAAATCTGAGATTGAAAGGAACTTGAGAGACCTTGAACAGAACACCCTGAAGGTTAACTTGCAGATCGAGTCGGTGGTGAGGAAGGCAAATGCCATGTTAGCATTCATTTCAAGAGGTCTAGGATACAAAAGCAGGGATATGATGTTGAGTCTTTATAAGGCACTGGTGAGGCCTCACCTTGACTATTGTGAACAGTTTTGGGCCCCTCGTCTTAGATAAGATGTGCTGGCATTGGAGAGGGTCCAGAGGAGGTTCACAAGGATGATTCTGGAAATGAAAGGGTTATCGTACGAGGAACGTTTGATGGCTCTGGGTCTGTACTCGCTGGAATTCACAAGGATGAGGGGGTTTCTCATTGAAACCTTTCGACTGTTGAAAGGCCCAGACAGAGTAGATGTGCAAAGGATGTTTCCCATGGTAGGGGAGTCTAGGACAAGAGGGCACAGCCTCAGGATAGAGGGGCGCCCTTTCGAAACAGAGATGCAGAGAAATTTCTTTAGCCAAACGGTGGTGAATTTGTGGAATTTGTTGCCGCAGACAGCTCTGGAGGCCAGGTCGTTGGGTGTATTTAAGGCAGACATTGATAGGTTCTTGATTGGACACGGCATCAAAGGTTATGGGGAGAAGACTGGGGACTGGGATCGATAAGAGAAACAAAGGATCGGCCATGATTGAATGTCGGAGCAGACTCGATGGGCCAAATGGCCTAATTCTGCTCCTATATCTTATGGTCTTATGAACCCCCAAATCTCCAGATTAGATCCCAGCCTGTAACCCACTCCCGGGGATCTGTTATTCTATATATAACACCGCTGAACCCCTAGATTAGATCCCAGCCTATAACCCACCCCCAGGGATCTGTTATTCTATATATAACCCCCCCAACCCCTGCATTAGATCCCAGCCTGTAACCCACTCCTGGGGATCTGTTATTCTATATATAACCCCCCCCCAAACCCCTGGATTAGATCCCAGCCTGTAACCCACTCCCGAAGATTTGTTATTGTATATATAAGCCCCCCCCCAAACCCCTGGATTAGATCCCAGTCTGTAACCCACTCCCGGGGATCTGTTATTCTATATATAACCACCCCCTCAACCCCTGGATTAGATCCCAGCCTGTAACCCACTCCTGGGGATCTGTTATTCTATATATAACCCCCCCCCCCAAACCCCTGAATTAGATCCCAGCCTGTAACCCACTCCCGAAGATTTGTTATTGTATATATAACCCCCCCCCCGAACCCTTGGATTAGATCCCAGCCTGTAACCCACCCCCAGGGATCTGTTATTCTATATATAACCCCCCCCCCGAACCCCTGGATTAGATCCCAGCCTGTAACCCACTCCCAGAGACCTGTTATTCTATATATAAACCCCCTGAACCCCTGGTTTAGATCCCAGCCTGTAACCCACCCCAGGGATCTGTTATTCTATATATAACCCCCCTGAACCCCTGGATTAGATCTCAGCCTGTAACCCACTCCCAGGGATCTGTTATTCAATATATAACCCTCCCGAACCTCTGGATTAGATCCCAGCCTGTAACCCACTCCCGGGGATCTGTTATTCAATATATAACCCCCCCGAACCCCTAGATTAGATCCCAGCCTATAACCCACCCCCAGGGATCTGTTATTCTATATGTAACCCCCCCCCAACCCCTGGATTAGATCCCAGCCTGTAACGCACTCCTGGGGATCTGTTATTCTATATATAACCCCCCCCCCAACCCCTGGATTAGATCAGAGCCTGTAACCCACTCCCGGAGATTTGATATTGTACATATAACACCCCCCCCGAACCCCTGGATTAGATCCCAGTCTGTAACCCACTCCCAGGGATCTGCTATTCTATATATAAACCCCCTGAACCCCTGAATTAGATCCCAGACTGTAACCCACCCCCAGGAATCTGTTATTCTATATATAACCCCCCCCTCGAACCCCTGGATTAGATCCCAGCCTGTAACCCACTCCTGGGGATTTGTTATTGTACATATAACACCCCCCCCGAACCCCTGGATTAGATCCCAGTCTGTAACCCACTCCCGGGGATCTGTTATTCTATATATAACCCCCCCTCCAAACCCCTGGATTAGATCCCAGCCTGTAACCCACTCCTGGGGATCTGTTATTCTATATATAACCCCCCCCCCCAAACCCTGGATTAGATCCCAGCCTGTAACCCACTCCGGAAGATTTGTTATTGTATATATAACCCCCCCCCCGAACCCCTGGATTAGATCCCAGTCTGTAACCCACTCCCGGGGATCTGTTATTCTATATATAACCCCCCCCCCAAACCCCTGGATTAGATCCCAGCCTGTAACCCACTCCCGAAGATTTGTTATTGTATATATAACCCCCCCCCCGAACCCCTGGATTAGATCCCAGCCTGTAACCCACCCCCAGGGATCTGTTATTCTATATATAACCCCCCTGAACCCCTGGATTAGATCCCAGCCTGTAACCCACTCCCAGGGATCTGTTATTCTATATATAACCCCCCTGAACCCCTGGATTAGATCTCAGCCTGTAACCCACTCCCAGGGATCTGTTATTCAATATATAACCCTCCCGAACCTCTGGATTAGATCCCAGCCTGTAACCCACTCCCGGGGATCTGTTATTCTATATATAACCCCTCCGAACCCCTAGATTAGATCCCAGCCTATAACCCACCCCCAGGGATCTGTTATTCTATATGTAACCCCCCCCAACCCCTGGATTAGATCCCAGCCTGTAACGCACTCCTGGGGATCTGTTATTCTATATATAACCCCCCCCCCAACCCCTGGATTAGATCAGAGCCTGTAACCCACTCCCGGAGATTTGATATTGTACATATAACACCCCCCCCGAACCCCTGGATTAGATCCCAGTCTGTAACCCACTCCCAGGGATCTGCTATTCTATATATAAACCCCCTGAACCCCTGAATTAGATCCCAGACTGTAACCCACCCCCAGGAATCTGTTATTCTATATATAACCCCCCCCTCGAACCCCTGGATTAGATCCCAGCCTGTAACCCACTCCTGGGGATTTGTTATTGTACATATAACACCCCCCCCGAACCCCTGGATTAGATCCCAGTCTGTAACCCACTCCCGGGGATCTGTTATTCTATATATAACCCCCCCTCCAAACCCCTGGATTAGATCCCAGCCTGTAACCCACTCCTGGGGATCTGTTATTCTATATATAACCCCCCCCCCAAACCCCTGGATTAGATCCCAGCCTGTAACCCACTCCGGAAGATTTGTTATTGTATATATAACCCCCCCCCGAACCCCTGGATTAGATCCCAGTCTGTAACCCACTCCCGGGGATCTGTTATTCTATATATAACCCCCCCCCCCAAACCCCTGGATTAGATCCCAGCCTGTAACCCACTCCCGAAGATTTGTTATTGTATATATAACCCCCCCCCCCGAACCCCTGGATTAGATCCCAGCCTGTAACCCACCCCCAGGGATCTGTTATTCTATATGTAACCCCCCCCAACCCCTGGATTAGATCCCAGCCTGTAACGCACTCCTGGGGATCTGTTATTCTATATATAACCCCCCCCCCCAACCCCTGGATTAGATCCCAGCCTGTAACCCACTCCCGGAGATTTGTTATTGTACATATAACACCCCCCCGAACCCCTGGATTAGATCCCAGTCTGTAACCCACTCCCAGGGATCTGCTATTCTATATATAAACCCCCTGAACCCCTGAATTAGATCCCAGACTGTAACCCACCCCCAGGAATCTGTTATTCTATATATAACCCCCCCCCCGAACCCCTGGATTAGATCCCAGCCTGTAACCCACTCCTGGGGATTTGTTATTGTACATATAACACCCCCCCCCGAACCCCTGGATTAGATCCCAGTCTGTAACCCACTCCCGGGGATCTGTTATTCTATATATAACCCCCCTCCAAACCCCTGGATTAGATCCCAGCCTGTAACCCACTCCTGGGGATCTGTTATTCTATATATAACCCCCCCCCCCAAACCCCTGGATTAGATCCCAGCCTGTAACCCACTCCTGGGGATCTGTTATTCTATATATAACCCCCCCTCCAAACCCCTGGATTAGATCCCAGCCTGTAACCCACTCCCTGGGATCTGTTATTCTATATATAACCCCCCCCCCCGAACCCCTGGATTAGATCCCAGTCTGTAACCCACTCCCGGGGATCTGTTATTCTATATATAACCCCCCCCCAAACCCCTGGATTAGATCCCAGCCTGTAACCCACTCCCGAAGATTTGTTATTGTATATATAACCCCCCCCCCGAACCCCTGGATTAGACCCCAGCCTGTAACCCACCCTCAGGGATCTGTTATTCTATATATAACCCCCCTGAACCCCTGGATTAGATCTCAGCCTGTAACCCACTCCCAGGGATCTGTTATTCAATATATACCCCCCCCCCGAACCTCTGGATTAGATCCCAGCCTGTAACCCACTCCCGGGGATCTGTTATTCTATATATAACCCCCCCCCAAACCCCTGGATTAGATCCCAGCCTGTAACCCACTCCTGGGGATTTGTTATTGTACATATAACACCCCCCCCCCGAACCCCTGGATTAGATCCCAGTCTGTAACCCACTCCCGGGATCTGTTATTCTATATATAACCCCCCTCCAAACCCCTGGATTAGATCCCAGCCTGTAACCCACTCCCGGAGATTTGTTATTGTACATATAACACTCCCCCCTGAACCCCTGGATTAGATCCAAGTCTGTAACCCACTCCCGGGGATCTGTTATTCTATATATAAACCCCCTGAACCCCTGGATTAGATCCCAGCCTGTAACCCACCCCCAGGGATCTGTTATTCTATATATAACCACCCCCCCCGAACCCCTGGATTAGATCCCAGCCTGTAACCCACTCCTGGGAGTCTGTTATTCTATATATAAACACCCCAAACCCCTGGATTAGATCCCAGCCTGTAACCCACTCCCAAGGATCTGTTATTCTATATATAAACCCCCCAAACCCCTGGATTAGATCCCAGTCTGTAACCCACTCCCGAAGATTTGTTATTGTACATATAACCCCCCCCCCGAACCCCTGGATTAGATCCCAGTCTGTAACCCACTCCCGGGGATCTGTTATTCTATATATAAACCCCCTGAACCCCTGGATTAGATCCCAGCCTGTAACCCACTCCCAGGGATCTGTTATTCAATATATAAACCCCCCTCTCTCTACTCCCACTCCCGCGACTGTCCTCCATGTCTCCCCATCTCTCTCCCCACCCCTTTCCCCAATGTCTCCCCTCCGCCTACCCGCGCTCTCTCTACCCACTCCCCCACTCCCCTCTCCCCCACTCCCGCCCCTCTCTCTCCCCAATTCCCACCTTGAAGTTCTCGAGGAAGCCGCGCTCGGCGCCGTCGGCCCTCTCCTCCAGCCCGTGCTCGGACCCCATCATGGCCCGCGTCCTCTCGTCCAGCTCCCGGCACAGGTTCCCCAGTACCGTGCCCCTCGTCCGCTCCTGGGCAAACAGAGAGAGAGAGAGAGACGGGCCGAAGGGACCGGGGGCGGGGGGTGGGCCCGGATGAGCAGGTTAGCAGGACGGGCTGCGCGTCGCTGGGAGATTCACGAGGATGTCGCCGGGACTCGAGGGACTGAGTTACGGAGAGAGGTCGGGCAGGTCGGGGACTTTATTCCGTGGAGCGTAGGGGTGACCTTACAGAGGTGTGTAAAACCACGAGGGGCACAGATAGGGTGAATGTTCACAGACTTTTCCCCAGGGTCGGGGAATCGAGAACCAGAGGGCACAGGTTTGAGGTGAGAGGGGAGAGAGAGATTTAATAGGGACCCGAGGGGCAACTTTTTCACCCAGAGGACACGGATAGGAAATGTTTAGAGGGATACGGGAGAAATGCGGGCCGGGGGAGGGGGTGACCGGCTCGGGAGGGTACGTGGGTCAGCAAAGAGCAGACGGGCCGAACAGCTTTCCTGGCCTGAAGGCCGCAGAGGTCCTACCTCCAGCGCTGAGAACCTCTCCGATCGGTAACTGCTGTACTCCGCATTGATCAGTTTCGCCAACAGGAACTCGCGGAACTCCGGTCCCTGAGGCAGAGCGAGAAAGTGAATGAGTGAGGGGTGCGGGGAGAGAGAGAGATATGGGGGGGGGAGTGTTGTGGAACAGAGGGACCCAGGGGTACAGGGACGCGGTTCCCCGAAAGTGGAGTCACGGATAGATGGGGACCCCGGGGAGCGTTGTGGAACAGAGGGACCCAGGGGTACGGGGACACGGTTCCCCGAAAGTGGAGTCACGGGTAGACGGGGACCCCGGGGAGTGTTGTGGAACAGAGGGACCCAGGGGTACGGGGACACAGTTCCCCGACAGTGGGGTCACGGGTAGACGGGGAACCCGGGGAGTGTTGTGGAACAGAGGGACCCAGGGGTACGGGGACACGGTTCCCTGAAAGTGGAGTCACAGGTAGACGGGACGGTGAAGGAGGCGTTCGACACGCTGGCCTTCATCAGTCAGGACACTGAGTACGGGAGTCGGGCAGATTAAAGACATTTAAAAATCACGTTGACAGGAGGGGAGTGGCTTGGACGGACGCGGGACAGCTGGGCGGGAACAGGGGAAGGACTGCACTGGAGGGGCCGAGCGGCTTCTATACCTGATGTCCCAAACACCGTACCTCGGGGAAGACGGCAGGATTAGGGAGCGCGGGTCCGAACCAGGGTACGCCGTCGCGGGCCGTGACCGAGACCTGAGAAAGGTAGTCAGATGTTAGTGCGTGTTGGAAGCGGAGAGAGAGGCTGAGAAACGGGAGGGGTCTCACCCTGAGAGAGAGAGGGACTGAGAGACACTGGTCAGTGTACAGATCTCTCCCTGAGAGAGAGGGACTGAGAGACACCGGTCAGTGTACAGATCTCCCCCCGAGAGAGAGGGACTGAGAGACACCGGTCAGTGTACAGATCTCTCCCTGAGAGAGAGGGACTGAGAGACACCGGTCAGTGTACAGATCTCCCCCTGAGAGAGAGGGACCGAGAGACACCGGTCAGTGTACAGATCTCCCCCTGAGAGAGAGGAACTGAGAGACACCGGTCAGTGTACAGATCTCCCCCTGAGAGAGAGGGACTGAGAGACACCGGTCAGTGTACAGATCTCCCACCGAGAGAGAGGGACTGAGAGACACCGGTCAGTGTACAGATCTCCCACCGAGAGAGAGGGACCAAGAGACACCGGTCAGTGTACAGATCTCCCCCTGAGAGAGAGGGACTGAGAGACACCGGTCAGTGTACAGACCACACCCTGAGAGAGAGAGGGACCGAGAGACACCGGTCAGTGTACAGATCTCCCCCTGAGAGAGAGGGACTGACAGACACCGGTCAGTGTACAGATCTCTCCCTGACAGAGAGGGACTGAGAGACACCGGTCAGTGTACAGATCTCCCCCCGAGAGAGAGGGACTGCGAGACACCAGTCAGTGTACAGATCTCCCCCCGAGAGAGAGGGACTGCGAGACACCGGTCAGTGTACAGATCTCCCCCCGAGAGAGAGGGACCGAGAGACACCGGTCAGTGTACAGATCTCCCCCCGAGAGAGAGGGACCGAGAGACACCGGTCAGTGTACAGATCTCCCCCCGAGAGAGAGGGACCGAGAGACACCGGTCAGTGTACAGATCTCCCCCCGAGAGAGAGGGACCGAGAGACACCGGTCAGTGTACAGATCTCCCCCTGAGAGAGAGGGACCGAGAGACACCGGTCAGTGTACAGATCTCCCCCCGAGAGAGAGGGACCGAGAGACACCGGTCAGTGTACAGATCTCCCCCCGAGAGAGAGGGACCGAGAGACACCGGTCAGTGTACAGATCTCCCCCCGAGAGAGAGGGACGGAGAGACACCGGTCAGTGTACAGATCTCCCCCCGAGAGAGAGGGACCGAGAGACAACGGTCAGTGTACAGATCACCCCCCGAGAGAGAGGGACCGAGAGACACCGGTCAGTGTACAGATCTCCCCCCGAGAGAGAGGGACCGAGAGACACCGGTCAGTGTACAGATCTCCCCCCGAGAGAGAGGGACCGAGAGACACCGGTCAGTGTACAGATCTCCCCCCGAGAGAGAGGGACCGAGAGACACCGGTCAGTGTACAGATCTCCCCCTGAGAGAGAGGGACCGAGAGACACCGGTCAGTGTACAGATCTCCCCCTGAGAGAGAGGGACCGAGAGACACCGGTCAGTGTACAGATCTCCCCCCGAGAGAGAGGGACGGAGAGACACCGGTCAGTGTACAGATCTCCCCCCGAGAGAGAGGGACGGAGAGACACCGGTCAGTGTACAGATCTCCCCCCGAGAGAGAGGGACCGAGAGACACCGGTCAGTGTACAGATCTCCCCCCGAGAGAGAGGGACCGAGAGACACCGGTCAGTGTACAGATCTCCCCCCGAGAGAGAGGGACCGAGAGACACCGGTCAGTGTACAGATCATCCCCTGAGAGAGAGGGACCAAGAGACACCGGTCAGTGTACAGATCTCCCCCCTGAGAGAGAGGGACTGAGAGACACCGGTCAGTGTACAGATGTCCCCCTGAGAGAGAGGGACCGAGAGACACCGGTCAGTGTACAGATCTCCCCCTGAGAGAGAGGGACTGAGAGACACCGGTCAGTGTACAGATCTCCCCCTGAGAGAGAGGGACCGAGAGACACCGGTCAGTGTACAGATCTCCCCCTGAGAGAGAGGGACTGAGAGACACCGGTTAGTGTACAGATCTCCCCCTGAGGGTTGGAGAGGCCGAGCAATTCAAACGGAGGTCACACTCACCCTGTAGACTCTCTCTCCTGTGCCTGATCTCTCTGCTCGCACCACGACGTAGGCATGGAGGAAGTTGGACATCACCATCTCTGGGCTGAAGACAGCCTCCTCGTCCTGGAATATTAAAGCCACGATGTCGTTTCCGATGTGTCGTTTCCTCTGCAGCTGTTTGGAACCATAATAACCATCATAACCATGATAAATAGAAGCCATTCAGCCCATCGAATCTGCCCCGCTATTCAATCATGGCTGATCGTTTTTTCCCTCCTCCTCAGCCCCACTCCCCAGCCATTTCACCGTAACCTTCGTCCAATCGAGAACCTATGAATCTCTGCCTTAAGCACACCCAAGGACCCGGCCTCTACGGCTGCCCGTGGCAACAAATTCCACCAATTCAGCACCCTCTGGCAAAAGAAAGCCCTCCACATCTTTCTTTTAAATGGACACCCCCTATGCCCTCGTGTCCTAGACTCCCCCACCACGGGAAACATCCTCTCCACATCTACTCTGTGTCGGCCTTTTTACATTCGAAAGGTTTCAATGAGATCCCCACCCCCGCATCCTTCTGAATTTCAGCAAGTACAGACCCAGAGCCATCAAACGTTCCTCGTATGGTAACCCTTTCATTCCCGGAATCATCCTTGCGAACCTCTTCCAGACCGTCCCCAATGAAGCACATCTTTTCTAAGGCGAGGGGCCCAAAACTGTTCACAATACTCCAGGTGAGGCCTCACCAGTGCCTTATAAAGACTCAACATCACATCCCTGCTCTTGTATTCCAGACCTCTTGAAATGAATGCTAACATTGAATTTGCCTTCCTCGCCACCAACTCGACCGGCAAGTTAACCTTCAGGGTATCTTGCACAAGGACTCCCAAGTCCCTCTGCACCTCCCTGTTTAGAGAACTGTCAACTGTTTTATCCCTTCTACCAAGGTGCATGACGACAGACTTCCCAACACCGTCTTTCATCTCCCACTCCATTCTCCTAATCCGTCCGTGTCTTTCTGCTGAATCAGCACGATCTGCCCCATACCCATCCTCACATCATCCGCATTCCCTCATCCCAAATTATTGAAGCGTAACGTTCCCATTTGGATCTATCTACATTGAGACACAAGGTGAAGTTTGTGGATGACACGAAGCTGGGCGGCAGTGTTAGCAGTGAGGAGGATGCTAAGAGGATGCAGGGTGACTTGGATAGGTTGGGTGAGTGGGCAAACTCATGGCAGATGCAATTTAATGTGGATAAATGTGAAGTTATCCACTTTGGTGGCAAAAATAGGAAAACAGATTATTATCTGAATGGTGGTCTATTAGGAAAAGGGGAGGTGCAACGAGACCTGGGAGTCATTATACACCAGTCGTTGAAAGTGGGCATGCAGGTACAGCAGGTGGTGAAAAAGGCGAATGGTATGCTGGCATTCATAGCGAGAGGATTCGAGTACAGGAGCAGGGAGGTACTACTGCAGTTGTACAAGGCCTTGGTGAGACCACACCTGGAGTATTGTGTGCAGTTTTGGTCCCCTAATCTGAGGAAAGACATCCTTGCCATGGAAGGAGTACAGAGAAGGTTCACCAGATTGATTCCTGGGATGGCAGGACTTTCATATGAAGAAAGACTGGATGAACTGGGCTTGTACTCGTTGGAATTCAGAAGATTGAGGGGGGATCTGATTGAAACGTATAAAATCCTAAAGGGATTGGACAGGCTAGATGCAGGAAGATTGTTCCCGATGTTGGGGAAGTCCAGAACGAGGGGTCACAGTTTGAGGATAGAGGGGAAGCCTTTTAGGACCGAGATGAGGAAAAACTTCTTCACACAGAGAGTGGTGAATCTGTGGAATTCTCTGCCACAGGAAACAGTTGAGGCCAGTTCATTGGCTATATTTAAGAGGGAGTTAGATATGGCCCTTGTGGCTACGGGGATCAGGGGGTATGGAGGGAAGGCTGATGCAGGGTTCTGAGTTGGATGATCAGCCATGATCATAATAAATGGCGGTGCAGACTCGATGGGCTGAATGGCCTACTCCTGCACCTATTTTCTATGTTTCTATGTTTCTATGAAATGTGTCCTTTGCTTTAACAGACAACAGACAATAGGTGCAGGAGTAGGCCATTCGGCCCTTCGAGCCATTCACTGCGATCCTCCCTTCTTGAAGAGTAACCAACACATCCAAGCATGCGCCCAGGCCGCCCACAAACGTCGCCGATCAGGCCCCCAGTCAACCTTTGGGCTTCGATCTTTGGCCGCTGCCAGCCGCTGGAACGCCAGCGGCTCCGATTTCACGGCTCCCCCTTGCCCCCACGGACGTCCTCCCCCGAGCCTACGGGCGTTCGAACATCACAGGCCTTCGAATGGTGTGTGTGTGTGTCCTGTCCGCGTACACCGAGGTCCCTCTGTCCCTCTACCCACCCCTCCATTCACGGTGTGTATCCTACCCTCGTACACTGAGATCCCCCTGTCCCTCGACACTCCCCACCGGTCACGGTGTGTGTCCCACCCTCCTACACCGAGGTCCCCCTGTCCCTCTACCCACCCCTCCATTCACGGTGTGTATCCTACCCTCGTACACTGAGATCCCCCTGTCCCTCGACACTCCCCACCGGTCACGGTGTGCGTCCCACCCTCCTACACCGAGGTCCCCCTGTCCCTCGACCCACCCCTCCATTCACGGTGTGTATCCTACCCTCGTACACTGAGATCCCCCTGTCCCTCGACACTCCCCACCGGTCACGGTGTGTGTCCCACCCTCCTACACCGAGGTCCCCCTGTCCCTCGACCCACACCTCCATTCACGGTGTGTATCCTACCCTCGTACACCGAGGTCCCCCTGTCCCTCGACACTCCCCACCGTTCACGGTGTGTGTCCCACCCTCGTACACCGAGGTCCCTCTGTCCCTCTACCCACCCCTCCATTCACGGTGTGTATCCTACCCTCGTACACTGAGATCCCCCTGTCCCTCAACACTCCCCACCGGTCACGGTGTGTATCCTACCCTCGTACACTGAGATCCCCCTGTCCCTCGAAACTCCCCACCGGTCACGGTGTGTATCCTACCCTTGTACACCGAGGTCCCCCTGTCCCTCGACACTCCCCACCGGTCACGGTGTGTGTGTCCCTCCCTCGTACACCGAGGTCCCCCTGTCCCTCGACACTCCCCACCGGTCACGGTGTGCGTCCCACCCTCGTGCACCGAGGTCCCCCGGTCCCTCGACATTCCCCACTGGTCACGGTGTGCGTCCCACCCTCGTACACCGAGGTCCCCCTGTCCCTCGACACTCCCCACCGGTCACGGTGTGCGTCCCACCCTCGTACACCGAGGTCCCCCTGTCCCTCGACACTCCCCACCGGTCACGGTGTGCGTCCCACCCTCGTACACCGAGGTCCCCCTGTCCCTCGACACTCCCCACCGGTCACGGTGTGTGTGTCCCTCCCTCGTACACCGAGGCCACCCTGTCCCTCGACACTCCCCACGGTTCAGACCTGCTGGGGGTCACCCTCGGTGAAGGGCAACATCGTGCACACGTGGAACATGATCTCATTGCCCTGGTATTGCGTATAAATTGACTCTGACCCGGTCTGTCCGAAGATGGTGTCCAAACCTCCTCGAAACCTGGAAAGGGGCGCAGAAGGAGATGGATTGTGGGAAGGGTGGCGAATTGGACATGGGTTCCCACTCCCCCATCCCTGTCCCCCCCACCCTGGGGGTTACTAAGAGAGAGATAATTGCTCACCCCATAAAATTCTGAAGTTGGATCCGATCGCCCAGAAGGTGAAGGAATTCCTGGAACTCAGCACCTTCCTCATTGTTCCCGAATATATCCTCCTCAGTCACCTGGGGTCAGACACAGAGTGAATCTCCCTCGCACCGTCCCTTCACACACTCCTGGGGTCAGACACAGAGTGAATCTCCCTCCGTACCGTCCCTTCACACACTCCCGGGGTCAGACACAGAGTGAATCTCCCTCCGCACCGTCCCATCACACACTCCCGGGGTCAGACACAAAGTGAATCTCCCTCCGCACCGTCCCATCACACACTCCCGGAGTCAGACACAGAGTGAATCTCCCTCCAACCGTCCCATCACAAACTCCCACGGTCAGACACAGAGTGAATCTCCCGCCGCACCGTCCCTTCACACACTACCGGGGTCAGACACAGAGTGAATCTCCCTCCACACCGTCCCATCACACACCCCCGGGGTCAGACACAGAGTGAATCTCCCTCCACACCGTCCCATCACACACTCCCGGGGTCAGACACAGAGTGAATCTCCCTCCATACCGTCCCATCACAGACTCCCGGTGTCAGACACAGAGTGAATCTCCCTCCGCACCGTCCCATCACAGACTCCCGGGGTCAGACACAGAGTGAATCTCCCTCCACACCGTCCCATCACACACTCCCGGGGTCAGACACAGAGTGAATCTCCCTCCGCACCGTCCCATCACAGACTCCCGGTGTCAGACACAGAGTGAATCTCCCTCCACACCGTCCCATCACACACTCCCGGGGTCAGACACAGAGTGAATCTCCCTCCACACCGTCCCATCACACACTCCCGGGGTCAGACACAGAGTGAATCTCCCTCCACACCGTCCCATCACACACTCCCGGGGTCAGACACAGAGTGAATCTCCCTCCACACGGTCCCATCACACACTCCCGGGGTCAGACACAGAGTGAATCTCTCTCCACACCGTCCCATCACAAACTCCCGGGGTCAGACACAGAGTGAATCTCCCTCCACACCGTCCCATCACACACTCCCGGGGTCAGACACAGAGTGAATCTCCCTCCGCACCATCCCATCACACACTCCCGGGGTCAGACACAGAGTGAATCTCCCTCCGCACCGTCCCAACACACACTCCCGGGGTCAGACACAGAGCGAATCTCCCTCCGCACCGTCCCAACACACACTCCCGGGGTCAGACACAGAGCGAATCTCCCTCCGCACCGTCCCATCACACACTCCCGGGGTCAGACACAGAGTGAATCTCCCTCCGCACCGTCCCATCACACACTCCCGGGGTCAGACACAGAGTGAATCTCCCTCCGCACCGTCCCATCACACACTCCCGGGGTCAGACACAGAGTGAATCTCCCTCCGCACCGTCCCATCACACACTCCCGGGGTCAGACACAGAGTGAATCTCCCTCCACACCGTCCCATCACACACTCCCGGGGTCAGACACAGAGTGAATCTCTCTCCACACCGTCCCATCACACACTCCCGGGGTCAGACACAGAGTGAATCTCTCTCCACACCATCCCATCACAAACTCCCGGGGTCAGACACAGAGTGAATCTCCCTCCGCACCGTCCCATCACACACTCCCGGGGTCAGACACAGAGTGAATCTCCCTCCACACCGTCCCATCACACACTCCCGGGGTCAGACACAGAGTGAATCTCTCTCCACACCGTCCCATCACAAACTCCTGGGGTCAGACACAGAGTGAATCTCCCTCCATACCGTCCCATCACACACTCCCGGGGTCAGACACAGAGTGAATCCCCCTCCGCACCGTCCCATCACACACTCCCGGGGTCAGACACAGAGTGAATCTCCCTCCGCACCGTCCCATCACACACTCCCGGGGTCAGACACATAGTGAATCTCCCTCCGCACCGTCCCATCACACACTCCCGGGGTCAGACACAGAGTGAATCTCCCTCCGCACCGTCCCATCACACACTCCCGGGGTCAGACACAGAGTGAATCTCCCTCCGCACCGTCCCATCACACACTCCCGGGGTCAGACACAGAGTGAATCTCCCTCCGCACCGTCCCATCACACACTCCCGGGGTCAGACACAGAGTGAATCTCCCTCCACACCGTCCCATCACACACTCCCGGGGTCAGACACAGAGTGAATCTCCCTCTACACCGTCCCATCACACACTCCCGGGGTCAGACTTGTCGCTGGTTCTGAGGGATATGAGAATGGGGCAGTTACTCGGCATTTGAGAACGAACTGGCTCAGGGTGTTATATGAGACTTCTGAACACACACATGTCCCGCTTTCTGGTAGATGACGCCAAATTTGAACTTATTTGTGATGACGTGTTCATCAAAATCCAGGATCAGCCGGGAGGCCTGGATGGAGAGGGGAAAGGAGGGGAGAGAGAGGGGAGAGGGGAGAGAGGGGAGAGGGGAGAGAGGGGAGAGGGGAGAGAGGGGAGAGGGGGAAAGGGGAGAGGGGAGAGGGGAGGGAGGGGAGAGAGGGGAGAGAGGGGAGAGGGGAGAGAGGGGAGAGAGGGGAGAGAGGGAAGAAAGGGGGGGAGAGAGGGGAGGGGGAGAGGGGAGAGAGGGGAGAGAGGGAAGAAAGGGGGGGAGAGAGGGGAGGGGGAGAGGGGAGAGACGGGGAGAGGGGAGAGAGGGTGAGAGTGGGAGAGAAGGGGAGAGGGGGGAGAGGGGGGAGAGGGGAGAGAGGGGAGAGAGGGGGAGAGATGGGGAGAGAGGGGAGGGGGAAAGGGGAGAGACTGGGAGAAGGGAGGGTGAGAGGGGAAGAGGGGAGAGAGGGGGAGAGTGAGGGGAGAGAGAGGGGGAGAGGGGAGAGAGGGGAGAGTGGGAGAGAGGGGAGGGGGAGAGATGGGGAGAGGGGAGGGGAGACGGGAGAGAGGGGAGAGAGGGGGGAGAGAGAGGAGAGAGGGGGAGAGAGGGGAGGGGGAGAGATGGGGAGAGGGGAGGGGAGACGGGAGAGAGGGGAGAGAGGGGGGAGAGAGAGGAGAGAGGGGGAGAGAGGGGGAGAGGGGAGTGGGAAGAGGGGGGAGAGGGGAGAGGGGGAGAGGAGAGAAGCGGGGTGAGGGATGAGAGAGTGTGATGGGGAGAGGGGGAGTGAGAAGGGGGTTTGAGGGGGAAGTGGGTGGGATGGCGGCGAGCGAGAGGGAGGGGAGGAGGGCGATATGGGGTGGGGGGAGCAGGGAGACAAGGGGAGACGGGTAGGGGAGGGGGAGAGACGGGGAGAGGTAGGCATTGGGAAGTGTGAGGGGAGGGGAGGGAGAAATCAATACTGTGATTCTATATTTCTGTCTAACTGTCTGTCTCTCCCTATGTGTGTTCATCTGTCTTTATCTCTCCCTCTTTCCCCTCCCTCCACCTCTCACCCCTCACCCCCCTCCTCATTGATTCCCTCTGCCTCTCTCCCTCTGTGAAGCCCTCCCTCCCTCCAACCCACCCACACGCCCCCCCGCACCGGCTTACCTGAGGGCAGAGCACCGGGTTGAATCGCCCCACCGTGAGGCCCGAGTTGAGGAACTGCGGAGGGAAGAGGGCAGAGGCGTTAGGGGGAAGCGTGCGGGCCGCGGAGCGGAACTCCCTCCGCCCGTACTCCGAGCCCCGTCGCCCGCGGCAGGAGTCCTGGTCTACCCCTTCCCCGGCCGCCCAGCCCCTCGGGTCCCTATTAAATCTCTCTCCCCTTCTCACCTCGATCCTGTGCCCTCTGGTTCACGATTCCCCGACCCTGTGGAAAAGTCTGTGCACATTCACCCCATCTGTGCCCCTCGTGGTTTTACACACCTCTGTAAGGTCACCCCTACGCTCCAAGGAATAAAGTCCCCAACCTGCCCGACCTCTCTCCGTAACTCAGTCCCTCGAGTCCCGGCGACATCCTCGTAAATCTCCCTACGCACTCTTTCCAGCTCAGCGGCATCTTTCCCACAGCGGGGGCGACCAAAACCGAACACCGTACTCCCAGCGCGGCCTCACCGACGTCTCGTACGACTGGGACATGACCTCCCGACTCCCGTACTCAGTGTCCTGACTGATGAAGGCCAGCGTGTCGAACGCCTCCTTCACCGTCCTGTCTACCCGTGACTCCACTTTCGGGGAACCGTGTCCCCGTACCCCTGGGTCCCTCTGTTCCACAACGCTCCCCGGGGTCCCCGTCTACCCGTGACTCCACTTTCAGGGAACCGTGTCCCCGTACCCCTGGGTCCCTCTGTTCTACAACGCTCCCCGGGGTCCCCATCTACCCGTGACTCCACTTTTGGGGAACCGTGTCCCCGTACCCCTGGGTCCCTCTGTTCCACAACGCTCCCCGGGGTCCCCGTCTACCCGTGACTCCACTTTCGGGGAACCGTGTCCCCGTACCCCTGGGTCCCTCTGTTCCACAACGCTCCCCGGGGTCCCCGTCTATCCGTGACTCCACTTTCGGGGAACCGCGTCCCCGTACCCCTGGGTCCCTCTGTTCCACAACGCTCCCCGGGGTCCCCGTCTACTTGTGACCCCACTGTCGGGGAACCGCGTCCCCGTACCCCTGGGTCCCTCTGTTCCACAACACTCCCCCCCCATTGACGGACCACCGTATCCCTCTAAACCTTCCCTATCCGTGTCCCTGTCCGAGTGTCGTCAAAGTCCCTGCCCCAACCACTCCCTCCGGCAGCCCCTTCCACAGATGGACCACCCTCTGGGTGAAAAAGTCGCCCCTCGGGTCCCTATTAAATCTCTCTCCCCCTCTCACCTCAAACCTGTGCCCTCTGGTTCACGATTCCCCGACCCTGGGGAAAAAGACTGTGCACATTCACCCTATCTGTGCCCCTCGTGGTTTTACACACCTCTGTAAGGTCACCCCTACGCTCCAAGGAATAAAGTCCCGACCTGTCCGACCTCTCTCCGTAACTCAGTCCCTCGAGTCCCGGCGACATCCTCGTGAATCTCCCTCCGCACTCTTTCCAGCTCAGCGGCATCTTCCCCCGCAGGCAGAGGGTATAACATTCCGAGGGGCTCTCCCGGGATCTTTCTCCTCCGGGGGGGGAGGCGGGGTAAATGCCCAATACCAGAGGGGTGAGAGGGGGTAATTTCACAGGAGAGGTGAGGGGGCAAGTGGGTACCAGGGGTGGTGGTGGGGACAGAGACGATAGGGGTGTGTAAGAGGGTCTCGGATAGAGACGCGGAACGGAGGGTGGAAAGATGGTTCAGTTCATTTAGGCGCCTGATTACTAATTTGGGGCTAAGATACGGTGGATCCGACACTTCACGCTCTCGGTCCGGCACGCCGGAAACCCGGTCCGGCCCTTGCCCTCTCCTCTTCCCCCACCCCCCCCCCCACCCACTACCCCGGCACCCACCTTGGCCATCTGCAGGACGGTGGGGCTGTCGGCCGCCGAGGTCACCGCCATCGTCCCGCTGCAGCTCCCGGCTTTGGTCCTGCGGGAACGAGAGGAACGGGAGACCGGTTCGCCGACGGTAGGTTGAAGACCGGCCGCGACGGGAGCGTGGGTGGGTGGGGGGGGGGGGTGGTGGGGTTGATTCCGGGGAAGTTCCCGCTGGGAGGGTGGAGATAGGGGGGGGGGGAGGGAGGCACCTCCAGCGCCGGGGTTAACACCCCTACAGCCGCCGCACGCAGGGGTTAACTCCAAGTACCACCTCAGGGGACACGAGGTAGTTTCGGCCGGTGGAGGGAGGGGTAGTACTGCGGGGGTGAAGCTCCCACTACCCATTAAATGCTCCCAAAGGCGTGCGTCTCAGTCAGCCGCTGACAACCAGGCCCGGCTCCCGGCCTCCACGTGTGGTGTAGCCCCCGGCCGAACCGGTTTCTACCGACAGGAGACGGGGCAAAAGGCGCCTCCGAGCCGGTCGCTTCGGGCCTTGACGGGGCTCGTCCAGGGGAAACATAGAAACATAGAAAATAGGTGCAGGAGTAGGCCATTCGGCCCTTCGAGCCTGCATCGCCATTTATTATGATCATGGCTGATCATCCAACTCAGAACCCCGCCCCAGCCTTCCCTCCATACCCCCTGACCCCTTTAGCCACAAGGGCCATATCTAACTCCCTCTTAAATATCGCCAATGAACTGGCCTCAACTGTTTCCTGTGGCAGAGAATTCCACAGATTCACCACTCTCTGTGTGAAGAAGTTTTTCCTCATCTCGGTCCTAAAAGGCTTCCCCTCTATCCTCAAACTGTGACCCCTCGTTCTGGACTTCCCCAACATCGGGAACAATCTTCCCGCATCTAGCCTGTCCAATCCTTTTAGGATTTTATACGCTTCAATCAGATCCCCCCCTCAATCTTCTAAATTCCAACGAGTACAAGCCCAGTTCATCCAGTCTTTCTTCATATGAAAGACCTGCCATCCCAGGAATCAATCTGGTGAACCTTCTTTGTACTCCCTCTATGGCAAAGATGTCTTTCCTCAGATTAGGGGACCAAAACTGCACACAATACTCCAGGTGTGGTCTCACCAAGGCCTTGTACAACTGCAGTAGTACCTCCCTGCTCCTGTAATCGAATCCTCTCGCTATAAATGCCAGCATACCATTCGCCTTTTTCACCGCCTGCTGTACCTGCATGCCCACTTTCAATGACTGGTGTATAATGACACCCAGGTCTCGTTGCACCTCCCCTTTTCCTAATCGACCACCATTCAGATAATAATCTGTTTTCCTATTTTTGCCACCAAAGTGGATAACTTCACATTTATCCACATTAAATTGCATCTGCCATGAGTTTGCCCACTCACCTAACCTATCCAAGTCACCCTGCATCCTCTTAGCATCCTCCTCACTGCTAACACTGCCACCCAGGGGGAGAACTCTGGTCTCAGACCCCCGCTGCCTTGCGGCTGGGCCCGCCCACGGGGAAAGGCTTCGGGAGTCGATCCCGGGGGAAAAGGTCCGGAGCCGGTCTCCCTGAGGCGGTCGCGGGTCGAGTGGCAACCCCCGGGGTGCCGAACTCGACGGGTCTCTGCCGCTCCAGCGGGCTCATCGGCCCCGCGGGGAGGGGGAGCCTGCTGCACGAGTAACAGCTTACCCTGCCCTGGCATCTCTCGTCAGCCAGGATTCAACATCGATGGCGCTGGAGAACAAACATGTCGCTTCCTCCATACCTATGGGCGTATCTTATGAATTTTGGCTACTGATCATGAAAATCACCACGAAATCTCCCCATCACGCACCATTTTTTTTCAATAAACTTACGTTTATTATTTCAATTCACAATTCGAGTCAATTAAAATGTCGCCTACAATGTAAGCCGGAAAGTTTCCTATCTTGTCCACGCTTTATTGGCTTCAGGACTGTAAGGATAGGATTTGCTGGCACACAAATTTTAGAACCATAGAAACTACAGCACAGAAACAGGCCCTTCGGCCCTTCTTGGCTGTGCCGAACCATTTTCTGTCTAGTCCCACTGACCTGCACACGGACCATATCCCTCCATACACCTCCCATCCATGTATCTGTCCAATTTATTCTTAAATGTTAAAAAAGAACCCGCATTCACCACCTCGTCTGGCAGATCATTCCATACTCCCACCACTCTCTGTGTGAAGAAGCCCCCACTAATGTTCCCTTTAAACTTTTCCCCCCTCACCCTAAACCCATGTCCTCTGTTTTTTTCTCCCCTTGCCTCAGTGGAAAAAGCCCGCTTGCATTCACTCTATCTGTACCCATCATAATTTTATATACCTCTATCAAATCTCCCCTCATTCTTCTACGCTCCAGGGAATAAAGTCCTAACCTATTCAACCTTTCTCTGTAACTGAGTTTCTCAAGTCCCGGCAACATCCTCGTAAACCTTCTCTGCACTCTTTCAACCTTATTAATATCCTTCCTGTAATTTGGTGACCAAAACTGAACACAATACTCCAGATTCGGCCTCACCAATGCCTTATACAACCTCATCATAACATTCCAGCTCTTATACTCAATACTTCGATCAATAAAGGCCAATGTCTAGTGGGACCGGAGAAAATCACATGGAAGGCATTCAAGGAAGTTGTTGAAATCTTTCTCGACATCCACCAAACCACATGCAGCTGGTTGACAGCATGCTTCAAGCATATAAAACCATGAAATACAACATGTCACCTAAGATTCATATTCTGCATTCCCAATTAGACTTCTTCCCTGCAAATCTTGTGCTGTTAGTGACGAGGACGGTGAAAGGTTTCACCGGGACCTTGCGTTCATGGGGAAAAGATACCAGGGCAACTGGAATCCATCAATGCTGGCGAATTAGTGCTGGACACTTAAGCGAGAAGCCTCAGACACTGAGTACAAATGAAAATCATTAACAAAATAGAACATAGAACAGTACAGCACAGTACAGGCCCTTCGGCCCTCAAACCCTGCCTCCCATACAACACCTCCTCCTTAAATTCCTCCATATACCTGTCTTGTAGTCTCTTAAACTTCACTAGTGTATCTGCCTCCACCACTGACTCAGGCAGTGCATTCCACGCACCAACCACTCTCTGAGTAAAAAACCTTCCTCTAATATCCCCCTTCAACTTCCCACCCCTTACCTTAAAGCCATGTCCCCTTGTATTGAGCAGTGGTGCCCTGGGGAAGAGGCGCTGGCTATCCACTCTATCTATTCCTCTTATCATCTTGTACACCTCTATCATGTCTCCTCTCATCCTCCTTCTCTCCAAAGAGTAAAGCCCTAGCTCCCTTAATCTCTGATCATAATGCATACTCTCTAAACCAGGCAGCATCCTGGTAAATCTCCTCTGTATCCTTTCCAATGCTCTCACGTATTTTTAACTTAGTTGAACTATTGCAAAGCATCAAAACCATTATTCAATTAAACACATTATAGCCAATAAAAGTTTAATAATAGTCCCATCGAAGGGTCTCGGCCTGAAACGTCGACTGCACCTCTTCCGAGAGATGCTGCCTGGCCTGCTGCGTTCACCAGCAACTTTGATGTGTGTTGCAAAAGTTTAGTTTGTCGTTTCTCCAAATTCCTACGTAATACAAGCAGTCTGAAATTATATTTGTGTTCACCATCAAGCAGTCTATCATAAACAGAGAAAAATTCTGAGGAAGCAACACTTCTGAAAAGAATTTGTTGTCCAGTGTGGTCGATCGCTCACTAGGTCGCGGAGGGGGGAGGAGTGGCTTCCCCAAACTTTTTTTTAATGCCATATGCAAGAGGCCGGTCGACCCGAGGGAAGGGAACCCCTGGTCTATGGCCCAGTCTCCACTTTCGGCACCACGGACCGCACTGTCGCCAACGGATTAACTCTGCGATCTACGCCCTGCGGTCCATGTCCGGGAACCCATCCCGCGAACGGGGTTAACGCGGCCTCCTCCGCCCGGGCCGCCACGTCGCGTACGAGGGAACCCGCCGTCCGACCTGCTACGGTCGGGGTGCTACACCCTGCGCTCTGCGACCGGTATCCGAACTCTACGTTCTCGGTCCTGCCTTCTACACTCAACGACCCGAACGCCCGTCCCACGCCCGTGTTAACGCTCCGCGCCACGCCGTACACACCCCGGAACCCGCCCGTACCCGGGTTAACTCTCCGCGCCACGCCGTACACACCCCGGAACCCGCCCGTACCCGGGTTAACACTCCGCGCCACGCCGTACACACCCCGGAACCCGCCCGTACCCGGGTTAACTCTCCGCGCCACGCCGTACACACCCCGGAACCCGCCCGTACCCGGGTTAACTCTCCACGCTACGCTGTACACATCCCGGAACCCGCCCGTACCCGGGTTAGATCAGCGCGCTGTGCTGTACACCCCGGAACTCGACCGTACCCGGGTTAACTCTCCGCGCCACGCCGTACACACCCCGGAACCCGCTCGTACCCGGGTTAACTCTCCGCGCCACGCCGTACACACCCCGGAACCCGCCCGTACCCGGGTTAACTCTCCGCGCCACGCCGTACACACCCCGGAACCCGCCCGGACCCGGGTTAACTCTCCGCGCCACGCCGTACACACCCCGGAACCCGCCCGTACCCGTGTTAACGCTCCGCGCCACGCTGGACACACCCCGGAACCCGCCCGTACCCGGGTTAACTCTCCGCGCCACGCCGTACACACCCCGGAACCCGCCCGTACCCGTGTTAACGCTCCGCGCCACGCTGGACACACCCCGGAACCCGCCCGTACCCGGGTTAACTCTCCGCGCTGCGCTGTACACATCCCAGAACCCGCCCGTACCCGGGTTAACTCTCGGCGCCACGCCGTACACACCCCGGAACCCGCCCGTACCCGGGGTAACTCTCCGCGCCACGCCGTACACACCCCGGAACCCGCTCGTACCCGGGTTAACTCTCCGCGCCACGCCGTACACCCCGGAACCCGCCCGGACCCGGGTTAACTCTCCGCGCCACGCCGTACACACCCCGGAACCCGCCCGTACCCGGGTTAACTCTCTGCGCCACGCCGTACACACCCCGGAACCCGCCCGTACCCGGGTTAACTCTCTGCGCCACGCCGTACACACCCCGGAACCCGCCCGTACCCGGGTTAACTCTCCAGGCTACGCCGTGCACACTCCGGAACCCGCCCGTACCCGGGTTAACTCTCCACGCTACGCTGTACACATCCCGGAAACCGCCCGTACCCGGGTTAGATCAGCGCGCTGTGCTGTACACCCCGGAACCCGCCCGTACCCGGGTTAACTCCCCGCGCTACTCTCTGCACCCCGGAACCCGCCCGTACCCGGGTTAACTCTCCGCGCTACTCTGTACACCCCGGAACACGCCCGTAACCGGGTTAACTCCCCGCACCACGCCGTACACACCCCGGAACCCGCCCGTACCGGGTTAACTCTCCGCGCTACGCCGTGCACACCCCGGAACCCGCCCGTACCCGGGTTAACTCTCCAGGCTACGCCGTGCACACTCCGGAACCCGCCCGTACCCGGGTTAACTCTCCACGCTACGCTGTACACATCCCGGAACCCGCCCGTACCCGGGTTAACTCCCCGCGCTGTGCTGTACACCCCGGAACCCGCCCGTACCCGGGTTAACTCCCCGCGCTACTCTCTGCACCCCGGAACCCGCCCGTACCCGGGTTAACTCTCCGCGCTACTCTGTACACCCCGGAACACGCCCGTAACCGGGTTAACTCCCTGCACCACGCCGTGCACACCCCGGAACCCGCCCGTACCGAGTTAACTCTTCGCGCTACGCCGTGCACACCCCGGAACCCGCCAGTACCCGGGTTAACTCCCCGCGCTACGCTGTACGCCCCGGAACCCGCCCGTACCCGGGTTAACTCTCCGCGCCACGCCGTACACACCCCGGAACCCGCCCGTACCCGGGTTAGATCTCCGCGCTACGCCGTACACACCCCGGAACCCGCTCGTACCCGGGTTAACTCTCCGCGCCACGCCGTACACACCCCGGAACCCGCCCGTACCCGGGTTAACTCTCCGCGCCACGCCGTACACCCCGGAACCCGCCCGGACCCGGGTTAACTCTCCACGCTACGCTGTACACACCCCGGAACCCGCCCGTACCCGGGTTAGATCTCCGCGCTACGCCGTACACACCCCGGAACCCGCTCGTACCCGGGTTAACTCTCCGCGCCACGCCGTACACACCCCGGAACCCGCCCGTACCCGGGTTAACTCTCCGCGCCACGCCGTACACCCCGGAACCCGCCCGGACCCGGGTTAACTCTCCACGCTACGCTGTACACACCCCGGTACCCGCCTGTACCCGGGTTAACTCTCCGCGCTACGCTGTACACACCCCGGAACCCGCCCGTGCCCGGGTTAAATCTCCGCGCTGTGCTGTACACCCCGGAACCCGCCCGTACCCGGGTTAACTCCCCGCGCTGTGCTGTACACCCCGGAACCCGCCCGTACCCGGTTTAAATCTCCGTGCTACGCTGTACGCCCCGGAACCCGCCCGTACCCGGGTTAACTCCCCGCGCTACGCTGTACGCCCCGGAACCCGCCCGTACCCGGGTTAACTCTCCGCGCCACGCCGTACACACCCCGGAACCCGCCCGTACCCGGGTTAACTCTCTGCGCCACGCCGTACACACCCCGGAACCCGCCCGCTCCCCGCGCTGTGCTGTACACCCCGGAACCCGCCCGTACCCGGGTTAACTCTCCGCGCTACGCTGTACGCACCCCGGAACCCGCCCGTACCCGGGTTAACTCTCCACGCTACGCTGTACACACCCCGGTACCCGCCTGTACCCGGGTTAACTCTCCACGCCACGCCGTACACACCCCGGAACCCGCCCGTACCCGGGTTAACTCTCTGCGCCACGCCGTACTCACCCCGGAACCCGCCCGTACCCGGGTTAACACTCCACGCTACGCCGTGCACACTCCGGAACCCGCCCGTACCCGGGTTAACTCTCCGCGCTACGCTGTACGCACCCCGGAACCCGCCCGTACCCGGGTTAACTCTCCACGCTACGCTGTACACACCCCGGTACCCGCCTGTACCCGGGTTAACTCTCCACGCCACGCCGTACACACCCCGGTACCCGCCTGTACCCGGGTTACCTTCCACGCCACGCCGTACATACCCCGGAACCCGCCCGTACCCGGGTTAACACTCTACGCCACGCCGTACACACCCCGGAACCCGCCCGTAGCGGGTTAACTCTCCGCGCTACGCTGTACACCCCGGAACCCGCCCGTACCCGGGTTAACTCCCCGCGCTACGCTGTACGCCGCGGAACCCGCCAGTACCCGGGTTAACTCTCCACGCTACGCCGTGTACACCCCGGAACCCGCCCGTACCCGGGTTAACTCTCTGCGCCACGCCGTACACCCCGGAACCCGCCCGTACCCGGGTTAACACTCTACGCCACGCCGTACACACTCCGGTACCCGCCCGTACCGGGTTAACTCTCCGCGCTACACCGTACACACCCCGGAACCCGCCCGTACCCGGGTAACTCACTGCGCCACGCCGTACACACCCCGGAACCCGCCCGTACCCGGGTTAACACTCTACGCCACGCCGTACACACCCCGGAACCCGCCCGTACCGGGTTAACTCTCCGCGCTACGCTGTACACCCCGGAACCCGCCCGTACCCGAGTTAACTCCCCGCGCTACGCTGTACGCCCCGGAACCCGCCAGTACCCGGGTTAACTCTCCACGCTACGCCGTGTACAGCCCGGAACCCGCCGTACCCGGGTTAACTCTCTACGCCACGCCGTACACACCCCGGAACCCGCCCGTACCCGGGTTAACTCTCTGCGCCACGCCGTACACCCCGGAACCCGCCCGTACCCGGGTTAACTCTCTGCGCCACGCCGTACACACCCCGGAACCCGCCCGTACCCGGGTTAACTCTCCGCGCTACGCCGTGCACACCCGGGTACCCGCCCGTACCCGGGTGAACTCTCCACGCTACGCCGTACACACCCCGGTACCCGCCCGTACCCGGGTTAACTCTCCGCGCCACGCCGTACACACTCCGGTACCTGCCCGTACCCGGGTTAACTCTCCGCGCCACGCCGTACACATCCCGGAACCCACCCGTACCCGGGTTAACTCTCTGCGCCACGCCGTATACCCCGGAACCCGCCCGTACCCGGGTTAACTCTCTGCGCCACGCCGTACACCCCGGAACCCGCCCATACCCGGGTTAACTCTCCACGCTACGCCGTGCACACCCCGGAACACGCCCGTACCCGGGTTAACTCTCCGCGCTACGCTGTACGCACCCCGGAACCCGACCGTACCCGGGTTAACTCTCCGCGCTACGCCGTGTACACCCCGGAACCCGCCCGTACCCGGGTTAACTCTCCACGCCACGCCGTACACACCCCGGAACCCGCCCGTACTTGGGTTAACTCTCCGCGCCACGCCGTACACACCCCGGAACCCGCCCGTACCTGGGTTAACTCTCCGCGCCACGCCGGACACGTACCTGGGTTAACTCTCCGCGCCACGCCGTACACACCCCGGAACCCGCCCGTACCCGGGTTAACTCTCCGCGACACGCCGTACACACCCCGGAACCCGCCCGTACCTGGGTTAACTCTCGGCGCCACGCCGTACACACCCCGGAACCCGCCCGTACCCGGGTTAACTCTCCGCGCCACGCCGTACACACCCCGGAACCCGCCCGTACCCGGGTTAACTCACCGCGCTACGCTGTACGCCCCGGAACCCGCCCGTACCCGGGTTAACTCCCCGCGCTACGCCGTACACACCCCGGAACCCGCCCGTACCCGGGTTAACTCTCCGCGCCACGCCGTACACACCCCGGAACCCGCCCATACCCGGGTTAACTCTCCGCGCTACTCTGTACACACCCCGGAACCCGCCCGTACCCGGGTTAACTCTCTGCGCCACGCCGTACACACCCCGAACCCGCCCGTACTTGGGTTAACTCTCCGCGCCACGCCGTACACACCCCGGAACCCGCCCGTACCTGGGTTAACTCTCCGCGCCACGCCGTACACACCCCGGAACCCGCCCGTACCCGGGTTAACTCTCCGCGCCACGCCGTACACACCCCGGAACTCGCCCGTACCTGGGTTAACTCTCCGCGCCACGCCGTACACACCCCGGAACCCGCCCGTACCCGGGTTAACTCTCCGCGCCACGCCGTACACACCCCGGAACCCGCCCGTACCCGGGTTAACTCTCCGCGCTACGCCGTGTACACCCCGGAACCCGACCGTACCCGGGTTAACTCTCTGCGCCACGCCGTACACACCCTGGAACCCGCCCGTACCGGGTTAACTCTCCGCGCCACGCCGTACACACTCCGGTACCTGCCCGTACCCGGGTGAACTGTCCGCGCTACGCCGTGCACACCCCGGAACCCGCCCGTACCCGGGTTAACTCTCCGCGCTACGCCGTGCACATCCCGGAACCCGACCGTACCCGGGTTAACTCTCCGCGCTGCGCTGTACACACCCCAGAACCCGCCCGTGCCCGGGTTAACTCTCCGCGCTACGCTGTACACACCCCGGAACCCGCCCGTACCCGGGTTAACTCTCCACGCTACGCCGTGCACACCCCGGTACCCGCCCGTACCCGGGTTAACTCTCCGCGCTATGCCGTGCACACCCCGGAACCCGCCCGTACCGGGTTAACTCTCCGCGCCACGCCGTACACACCCCGGAAACCGCCCGTACCCGGGTTAACTCTCCACGCTACGCCGTGCACATCCCGGAACCCGACCGTACCCGGGTTAACACTCCGCGCTACTCTGTACACACCCCGGAACCCGCCCGTACCCGGGTTAACTCTCTGCGCCACGCCTACACACCCCGGAACCCGCCCGTACCGGGTTAACTCTCCGCGCCACGCCGTACACACCCCGGAACCCGCCCGTACCGGATTAACTCTCCGCGCCACGCCGTACACACCCCGGAACCCGCCCGTACCCGGGTTAACTCTCCGCGCCACGCCGTACACACCCCGGAACCCGCCCGTACCTGGGTTAACTCTCCGCGCCACGCCGTACACACCCCGGAACCCGCCCGTACCTGGGTTAACTCTCCGCGCCACGCCGTACACACCCCGGAACCCGCCCGTACCCGGGTTAACTCTCCGCGCCACGCCGTACACACCCCGGAACCCGCCCGTACCTGGGTTAACTCTCCGCGCCACGCCGTACACACCCCGGAACCCGCCCGTACCCGGGTTAACTCTCCGCGCCACGCCGTACACACCCCGGAACCCGCCCGTACCCGGGTTAACTCACCGCGCTACGCTGTACGCCCCGGAACCCGCCCGTTCCCGGGTTAACTCCCCGCGCTACGCCGTACACACCCCGGAACCCGCCCGTACCCGGGTTAACTCTCCGCGCCACGCCGTACACACCCCGGAACCCGCCCATACCCGGGTTAACTCTCCACGCTACGCCGTGCACACCCCGGAACACGCCCGTACCCGGGTTAACTCTCCGCGCTACGCTGTACGCACCCCGGAACCCGACCGTACCCGGGTTAACTCTCCGCGCTACGCCGTGTACACCCCGGAACCCGCCCGTACCCGGGTTAACTCTCCACGCCACGCCGTACGCCCCGGAACCCGCCCGTACCCGGGTTAACTCCCCGCGCTACGCTGTACGCCCAGGAACCCGCCCGTACCCGGGTTAACTCTCCGCGCCACGCCGTACATACCCCGGAACCCGCCCGTACCCGGGTTAACTCTCTGCGCCACGCCGTACACACCCCGGAACCCGCCCGTACCCGGGTTAACTCTCCACGCTACGCCGTGCACACTCCGGAACCCGCCCGTACCCGGGTTAACTCTCCGCGCTACGCTGTACGCACCCCGGAACCCGCCCGTACCCGGGTTAACTCTCCACGCTACGCTGTACACACCCCGGTACCCGCCTGTACCCGGGTTAACTCTCCACGCCACGCCGTACACACCCCGGTACCCGCCTGTACCCGGGTTACCTTCCACGCCACGCCGTACATACCCCGGAACCCGCCCGTACCCGGGTTAACACTCTACGGCACGCCGTACACACCCCGGAACCCGCCCGTACCCGGGTTAACTCTCCGCGCCACGCCGTACACACCCCGGAACCCGCCCGTACCCGGGTTAACTCCCCGCGCTACGCTGTACGCCCCGGAACCCGCCAGTACCCGGGTTAACTCTCCACGCTACGCCGTGTACACCCCGGAACCCGCCCGTACCCGGGTTAACTCTCTACGCCACGCCGTACACACCCCGGAACCCGCCCGTACCCGGGTTAACTCTCTGCGCCACGCCGTACACCCCGGAACGCGCCCGTACCCGGGTTAACACTCTACGCCACGCCGTACACACCCCGGAACCCGCCCGTACCGGGTTAACTCTCCGCGCTACGCTGTACACCCCGGAACCCGCCCGTACCCGAGTTAACTCCCCGCGCTACGCTGTACGCCCCGGAACCCGCCAGTACCCGGGTTAACTCTCCACGCTACGCCGTGTACAGCCCGGAACCCGCCGTACCCGGGTTAACTCTCTACGCCACGCCGTACACACCCCGGAACCCGCCCGTACCCGGGTTAACTCTCTGCGCCACGCCGTACACCCCGGAACCCGCCCGTACCCGGGTTAACTCTCTGCGCCACGCCGTACACACCCCGGAACCCGCCCGTACCCGGGTTAACTCTCTGCGCCACGCCGTACACCCCGGAACCCGCCCATACCCGGGTTAACTCTCCACGCTACGCCGTGCACACCCCGGAACACGCCCGTACCCGGGTTAACTCTCCGCGCTACGCTGTACGCACCCCGGAACCCGACCGTACCCGGGTTAACTCTCCACGCTACGCCGTGTACAGCCCGGAACCCGCCCGTACCCGGGTTAACTCTCTACGCCACGCCGTACACACCCCGGAACCCGCCCGTACCCGGGTTAACTCTCTGCGCCACGCCGTACACCCCGGAACCCGCCCGTACCCGGGTTAACTCTCTGCGCCACGCCGTACACACCCCGGAACCCGCCCGTACCCGGGTTAATTCTCCGCGCTACGCCGTGCACACCCCGGTACCCGCCCGTACCCGGGTGAACTCTCCACGCTACGCCGTACACACCCCGGTACCCGCCCGTACCCGGGTTAACTCTCCGCGCCACGCCGTACACACTCCGGTACCTGCCCGTACTCGGGTTAACTCTCCGCGCCACGCCGTACACATCCCGGAACCCACCCGTACCCGGGTTAACTCTCTGCGCCACGCCGTACACCCCGGAACCCGCCCGTACCCGGGTTAACTCTCTGCGCCACGCCGTACACCCCGGAACCCGCCCGTACCCGGGTTAACTCTCTGCGCCACGCCGTACACCCCGGAACCCGCCCATACCCGGGTTAACTCTCCACGCTACGCCGTGCACACCCCGGAACACGCCCGTACCCGGGTTAACTCTCCGCGCTACGCTGTACGCACCCCGGAACCCGACCGTACCCGGGTTAACTCTCCGCGCTACGCCGTGTACACCCCGGAACCCGCCCGTACCCGGGTTAACTCCCCGCGCTACGCTGTACGCCCCGGAACCCGCCCGTACCCGGGTTAACTCTCCGCGCCACGCCGTACACACCCCGGAACCCGCCCGTACCCGGGTTAACTCTCTGCGCCACGCCGTACACACCCCGGAACCCGCCCGTACCCGGGTTAACTCTCCACGCTACGCCGTGCACACTCCGGAACCCGCCCGTACCCGGGTTAACTCTCCGCGCTACGCTGTACGCACCCCGGAACCCGCCCGTACCCGGGTTAACTCTCCACGCTACGCTGTACACACCCCGGTACCCGCCAGTACCCGGGTTAACTCTCCACACCACGCCGTACACACCCCGGTACCCGCCTGTACCCGGGTTACCTTCCACGCCACGCCGTACATACCCCGGAACCCGCCCGTACCCGGGTTAACACTCTACGCCACGCCGTACACACCCCGGAACCCGCCCGTAGCGGGTTAACTCTCCGCGCTACGCTGTACACCCCGGAACCCGCCCGTACCCGGGTTAACTCCCCGCGCTACGCTGTACGCCCCGGAACCCGCCAGTACCCGGGTTAACTCTCCACGCTACGCCGTGTACACCCCGGAACCCGCCCGTACCCGGGTTAACTCTCTACGCCACGCCGTACACACCCCGGAACCCGCCCGTACCCGGGTTAACTCTCTGCGCCACGCCGTACACCCCGGAACCCGCCCGTACCCGGGTTAACACTCTACGCCACGCCGTACACACCCCGGAACCCGCCCGTACCGGGTTAACTCTCCGCGCTACGCTGTACACCCCGGAACCCGCCCGTACCCGAGTTAACTCCCCGCGCTACGCTGTACGCCCCGGAACCCGCCAGTACCCGGGTTAACTCTCCACGCTACGCCGTGTACAGCCCGGAACTCGCCCGTACCCGGGTTAACTCTCTACGCCACGCCGTACACACCCCGGAACCCGCCCGTACCCGGGTTAACTCTCTGCGCCACGCCGTACACGCCGGAACCCGCCCGTACCCGGGTTAACTCTCTGCGCCACGCCGTACACACCCCGGAACCCGCCCGTACCCGGGTTAACTCTCCGCGCTACGCCGTGCACACCCCGGTACCCGCCCGTACCCGGGTGAACTCTCCACGCTACGCCGTACACACCCCGGTACCCGCCCGTACCCGGGTTAACTCTCCGCGCTACGCCGTACACACTCCGGTACCTGCCCGTACCCGGGTTAACTCTCCGCGCCACGCCGTACACATCCCGGAACCCACCCGTACCCGGGTTAACTCTCTGCGCCACGCCGTACACCCCGGAACCCGCCCGTACCCGGGTTAACTCTCTGCGCCACGCCGTACACCCCGGAACCCGCCCGTACCCGGGTTAACTCTCTGCGCCACGCCGTACATCCCGGAACCCGCCCATACCCGGGTTAACTCTCCACGCTACGCCGTGCACACCCCGGAACACGCCCGTACCCGGGTTAACTCTCCGCGCTACGCTGTACGCACCCCGGAACCCGACCGTACCCGGGTTAACTCTCCGCGCTACGCCGTGTACACCCCGGAACCCGCCCGTACCCGGGTTAACTCTCCGCGCCACGCCGTACACACCCCGGAACCCGCCCGTACTTGGGTTAACTCTCCGCGCCACGCCGTACACACCCCGGAACCCGCCCGTACCTGGGTTAACTCTCCGCGCCACGCCGTACACACCCCGGAACCCGCCCGTACCTGGGTTAACTCTCGGCGCCACGCCGTACACACCCCGGAACCCGCCCGTACCCGGGTTAACTCTCCGCGCCACGCCGTACACACCCCGGAACCCGCCCGTACCTGGGTTAACTCTCCGCGCCACGCCGTACACACCCCGGAACCCGTCCGTACCCGGGTTAACTCTCCGCGCCACGCCGTACACACCCCGGAACCCGACCGTACCCGGGTTAACTCTCCGCGCTACGCTGTACGCCCCGGAACCCGCCCGTACCCGGGTTAACTCCCCGCGCTACGCCGTACACACCCCGGAACCCGCCCGTACCCGGGTTAACTCTCCGCGCCACGCCGTACACACCCCGGAACCCTCCCATACCCGGGTTAACTCTCCACGCTACGCCGTGCACACCCCGGAACCCGCCCATACCCGGGTTAACTCTCCGCGCTACGCTGTACGCATCCCGGAACCCGACCGTACCCCGGTTAACTCTCCGCGCTACGCCGTGTACACCCCGGAACCCGCCCGTACCCGGGTTAACTCTCTGCGCCACGCCGTACACACCCCGAACCCGCCCGTACTTGGGTTAACTCTCCGCGCCACGCCGTACACACCCCGGAACCCGCCCGTACCTGGGTTAACTCTCCGCGCCACGCCGTACACACCCCGGAACCCGCCCGTACCTGGGTTAACTCTCCGCGCCACGCCGTACACACCCCGGAACCCGCCCGTACGTGGGTTAACTCTCCGCGCCACGCCATACACACCCCGGAACCCGCCCGTACCCGGGTTAACTCTCCGCGCCACGCCGTACGCACCCCGGAACTCGCCCGTACCTGGGTTAACTCTCCGCGCCACGCCGTACACACCCCGGAACCCGCCCGTACCCGGGTTAACTCTCCGCGCCACGCCGTACACACCCCGGAACCCGCCCGTACCCGGGTTAACTCTCCGCGCTACGCCGTGTACACCCCGGAACCCGACCGTACCCAGGTTAACTCTCCGCGCTACTCTGTACACACCCCGGAACCCGCCCGTACCCGGGTTAACTCTCCGCGCTACTCTGTACACACCCCGGAACCCGCCCGTACCCGGGTTAACTCTCTGCGCCACGCCGTACACCCCGGAACCCGCCCGTACCCGGGTTAACTCTCTGCGCCACGCCGTACACACCCTGGAACCCGCCCGTACGGGGTTAACTCTCCGCGCCACGCCGTACACACTCCGGTACCTGCCCGTACCCGGGTGAACTGTCCGCGCTACGCCGTGCACACCCCGGAACCCGCCCGTACCCGGGTTAACTCTCCGCGCTACGCCGTGCACATCCCGGAACCCGACCGTACCCGGGTTAACTCTCCGCGCTGCGCTGTACACACCCCAGAACCCGCCCGTGCCCGGGTTAACTCTCCGCGCTACGCTGTACACACCCCGGAACCCGCCCGTACCCGGGTTAACTCTCCACGCTACGCCGTGCACACCCCGGTACCCGCCCGTACCCGGGTTAACTCTCCGCGCTACGCCGTGCACACCCCGGAACCCGCCCGTACCGGGTTAACTCTCCGCGCCACGCCGTACACACCCCTGAACCCGCCCGTACCGGGTTAACTCTCCGCGCCACGCCGTACACACCCCGGAACCCGCCCGTACCCGGGTTAACTCTCCGCGCCACGCCGTACACACCCCGGAAACCGCCCGTACCCGGGTTAACTCTCCACGCTACGCCGTGCACATCCCGGAACCCGACCGTACCCGGGTTAACACTCCGCGCTACTCTGTACACACCCCGGAACCCGCCCGTACCCGGGTTAACTCTCTGCGCCACGCCGTACACACCCCGGAACCCGCCCGTACCGGGTTAACTCTCCGCGCCACGCCGTACACACCCCGGAACCCGCCCGTACCCGGGTTAACTCTCCGCGCCACGCCGTACACACCTCGGAACCCGCCCGTACCCGGGTTAACTCACCGCGCTACGCTGTACGCCCCGGAACCCGCCCGTACCCGGGTTAACTCCCCGCGCTACGCCGTACACACCCCGGAACCCGCCCGTACCCGGGTTAACTCTCCGCGCCACGCCGTACACACCCCGGAACCCGCCCATACCCGGGTTAACTCTCCACGCTACGCCGTGCACACCCCGGAACACGCCCGTACCCGGGTTAACTCTCCGCGCTACGCTGTACGCACCCCGGAACCCGACCGTACCCGGGTTAACTCTCCGCGCTACGCCGTGTACACCCCGGAACCCGCCCGTACCCGGGTTAACTCTCCGCGCCACGCCGTACACACCCCGGAACCCGCCCGTACTTGGGTTAACTCTCCGCGCCACGCCGTACACACCCCGGAACCCGCCCGTACCTGGGTTAACTCTCCGCGCCACGCCGTACACACCCCGGAACCCGCCCGTACCCGGGTTAACTCTCCGCGCCACGCCGTACACACCCCGGAACTCGCCCGTACCTGGGTTAACTCTCCGCGCCACGCCGTACACACCCCGGAACCCGCCCGTACCCGGGTTAACTCTCCGCGCCACGCCGTACACACCCCGGAACCCGCACGTACCCGGGTTAACTCTCCGCGCTACGCCGTGTACACCCCGGAACCCGACCGTACCCGGGTTAACTCTCGGCGCCACGCCGTGCACACCCTGGAACCCGCCCGTACCGGGTTAACTCTCCGCGCCACGCCGTACACACTCCGGTACCTGCCCGTACCCGGGTGAACTGTCCGCGCTACGCCGTGCACACCCCGGAACCCGCCCGTACCCGGGTTAACTCTCCGCGCAACGCCGTGCACATCCCGGAACCCGACCGTACCCGGGTTAACTCTCCGCGCTGCGCTGTACACACCCCAGAACCCGCCCGTGCCCGGGTTAACTCTCCGCGCTACGCTGTACACACCCCGGAACCCGCCCGTACCCGGGTTAACTCTCCACGCTACGCCGTGCACACCCCGGTACCCGCCCGTACCCGGGTTAACTCTCCGCGCTACGCCGTGCACACCCCGGAACCCGCCCGTACCGGGTCAACTCTCCGCGCCACGCCGTACACACCCCTGAACCCGCCCGTACCGGGTTAACTCTCCGCGCCACGCCGTACACACCCCGGAACCCGCCCGTACCCGGGTTAACTCTCCGCGCCACGCCGTACACACCCCGGAAACCGCCCGTACCCGGGTTAACTCTCCACGCTACGCCGTGCACATCCCGGAACCCGACCGTACCCGGGTTAACACTCCGCGCTACTCTGTACACACCCCGGAACCCGCCCGTACCCGGGTTAACTCTCTGCGCCACGCCGTACACACCCCGGAACCCGCCCGTACCGGGTTAACACTCCGCGCCACGCCGTACACACCCCGGAACCCGCCCGTACCGGATTAACTCTCCGCGCCACGCCGTACACACCCCGGAACCCGCCCGTACCCGGGTTAACTCTCTGCGCCACGCCGTACACACCCCGGAACCCGCCCGTACCCAGGTTAACTCTCCGCGCTACGCCGTACACACCCCGGAACACGCCCGTACCCGGGTTAACTCTCCACGCTACGCTGTACGCCCCGGAACCCGCCCGTACCCGGGTTAACTCTCCGCGCTACGCCGTACACACCCCGGTACCCGCCCGTACCCGGGTTAACTCTCCGCGCTACGCTGTACACCCCGGAACCCGCCCGTACCCGGGTTAACTCTCTGCGCCACGCCGTACACCCCGGAACCCGCCCGTACCCGGGTTAACTCTCTGCGCCACGCCGTACACACCCCGGAACCCGCCCGTACCCGGGTTAACTCTCTACGCTACGCCGTACACACCCCGGAACCCGAGCCCCGGCTCCGACGCCCTCACTCACCGCAGGAGGATTGTCACTTCGCGCTGCCCCAGATACTTGACTGACAGGAGGACGTTCCCCAACAGCGGGTCCCAGGCGTAGAAATTGTAGTGTTCCTGGGGGTGGGGGCAGGCGGAGAAACAGGTAGAGGGAGAGAGTTTGATTTGGCACACAGCACGCTGCTAACAATAATTTAAAAAAAAACACAAACTGGGACTTCTGTCGAGTCGAAATGAGAAATGGAAGGCGGAATGTAAATAGACGGGACCCTCGCCCCGTCTCCCTACACACTGACTGTCCCGCGACGCGGTTAAAATCCGGAGGAGAAGATGGGGGCGCGACACAGCTCACAGCGGCCACTCCGGTGAATAATATCTGTAATCTGTCAAGTAGGGGTGCCGTGCACAATCCTGATTTGATGGAGACGGACGTGAGAGCACGGAGGAACATCTGGAGAAACTTCTGAAATGCCTGTTTCGCTGCCGCTGTTACTGTGCGATCCGGAATCTCCGGAGGGGAAGGCCCCGAGTCCTCGGCCTTGCTCGTCGCTCGGCGGCCGGGGCCGGGGTCGGAGAGATCGGCAGAGGATAGTGCTCGGGGGTGCTGGTCGGAGGCTCGAAGTTTTCGGACACACTCAGAGTCGGCTGCGGTCGGGAGCTTCCAACGCATCGGCAAGTTGGCGGGGCTGGAGGTTCATGGCAGGGAGAGTTTCTCCCTTCTGCCGTCTCCGTGAGATGATGAGTCTATCGGGACTTTGAGACTTTTTTTTTAACCGTGCCCATGGTCTGCTCTTTATCAAGTTACGGTATTACTTTGCACTGTTGTGACTATATGTTATAATTATGTGGTTTTGTCAGTTTTAGTCTTGGTCTGTCTTGTGTTTTCTTGTGATATCTTTCTGGAGGAACATTGTATCATTTTTTAATGCATGCATTTCTAAATGACAATAAACGAGGACTGAGTGTCCTCATAATGTAATCTTAAAAAAAAATCAGAATCGCTTTCAATGTCAACGGCGTGCTGTATGTTGTGAAATTGTTCAACTTTGGGGCAGCAGTGCAATTTATATATATATATATATATATATATATATATATATATATAATCGAGAATTTTTAAAAATGTAGTGAGGTAGTGTTCATGGATTCGATGTCCATTTAAGAATCGGATGGCAGAGGGGAAGAAGCTGTTCCTGAATCGCTGAGTGTGTGTCTTCAGGCTTCTGTACCTCCTACCTGATGGTAACAGTGAGAAAAGGCCATGTCCTGGGTGCTGGAGGGTCCTTAATAATGGACGCTGCCTTTCTGAGACACCGCTCCCTGAAGATGTCCTGGGTACTTTGTAGGCTGGTACCCAAGATGGAGCCGACTAGATTTACAACCCTCTGCAGCTTCTCTCGGTCCTGTGCAGTAGCCTCTCCATACCAGACAGTGATGCAGCCTGTCAGAATGCTCCCCACCGTACAACTACAGAAGTTTTTGAGTGTATTTGTTAACGTGCCAAATCTCTTCAAACTCCTAATGAAGTATAGCCGCTGTCTTGCCCTCTTTATAACCACATCGATATGTTGGGACCAGGTCAGATCCTCAGAGATCTCGACACCCAGTAACTTGAAACTGCTCACTCTCTCCACTTCTGATCCCTCTATGAGGGTTGGTATGTGTTCCTTCGTCTTACCCTTCCTGAAGTCCACAATCAGCTCTTCTGTCTTACTGACGTTGAGGTTGCCTAAGTGAGATCAACTCTTTCTGACAGGCTGCATCACTGTCTGATATGGAGGGGCTACTGCACAGGACCGAGAGAAGCTGCAGAGGGTTGTAAATCTAGTCAGCTCCATCTTGGGTACCAGCCTACAAAGTACCCAGGACATCTTCAGGGAGCGGTGTCTCAGAAAGGCAGCGTCCATTATTAAGGACCCTCCAGCACCCAGGGCATGGCCTTTTCTCACTGTTACATAGAACATAGAACATAGAACAGTACAGCACAGTACAGGCCCTTCGGCCCACAATGTTGTGCTAACCCTGCCTCCCATATAACTCCCCACCTTAAATTCCTCCATATACCTGTCTAGTAGTCTCTTAAACTTCACTAGTGTATCTGCCTCCACCACTGACTCAGGCAGTGCATTCCACGCACCAACCACTCTCTGAGTAAAAAACCTTCCTCTAATATCCCCCTTCAACTTCCCAGCCCTTACCTTAAAGCCATGTCCTCTTGTATTGAGCAGTGGTGCCCTGGGGAAGAGACGCTGGCTATCCACTCTATCTATTCCTCTTAATATCTTGTACACCTCTATCATGTCTCCTCTCATCCTCCTTCTCTCTAAAGAGTAAAGCCCTAGCTCCCTTAATCTCTGATCATAATACATACTCTCTAAACCAGGCAGCATCCTGGTAAGTCTCCTCTGTACCCTTTCCAACGCTTCCACATCCTTCCTATAGTGAGGCGACCAGAACTGGACACAGTACTCCAAGTGTGACCGAACCAGAGTTTTATAGAGCTGCTTCATTACATCGCGACTCTTAAACTCTATCCCTCGACTTATGAAAGCTAACACCCCATAAGCTTTCTTAACTACCCTATCCACCTGTGAGGCAACTTTCAGGGATCTGTGGACATGTAACCCCAGATCTCTCTGCTCCTCCACACTACCAAGTATCCTGCCATTTACTTTGTACTCTGCCTTGGAGTTTGTCCTTCCAAAGTGTTACCATCACTGTGTTTCCTCACTGTTACCATCAGGTAGGAGGTACAGAAGCCTGAAGACACACACTCAGCGATTCAGGAACAGCTTCTTCCCCTCTGCCATCCGATTCCTAAGTGGACATTAAAACCGTGAACACTACCTCACTTTTTTAATATACAGTATTTTTTGCACAATTTTTTAACCTATTCAATATACACATGCCGTAATTGATTGATTGATTTATTTCTATTCTATACTGTATATTGCATTGAACTGCTGCTGCTAAGTTAGCAAATTTCACGACGCACGCCGGTGATCACGAACTTCACTCTGATGAAACATGTCCCATCGCCCAGCCCCCGTCACTGTGACGTGGCGCTTACGTCAGCCCGAGGGGTCCCGGAGTTCGGAGTGCCACTCCCTGGGGAGTCCGCACCTTCTCCCCCCACGATCCGCGGTGAGTTTCCCCACCGGAGTCCAAAGACCCACCGGTTAAACGGGTGAATTGGCGGGGCGGCTCGTTCGACCGGAGGGGCCCGTTCCGTGATAGATGGAGAGACAGTGTCCCCCTGTCTGTGTAACAGCCTCATAAACACCTCTCTGCACCGACCATCACCCCTGCTACCACATTCCAGACAGCCACCACACTCTGTGTTAAAAAAAACCCTCCCCCACCCCCACATCCCCTTTGAATTTTAAGTTCTTGTCCTCCCTGGTAATACTGAGAACGTGGGCTGTAGGTTGTGGAATCAGTTCAGAGTTGAGGTGAGTGAAGTTATCCCCTCTGGTTCAGCAGCCTGATGGTTGAGGGGTAATAACTGTCCCTGAACCTGGTGCTGTGGGTCCTGAGGCTCCTGTACCTCCTTCCTGATGGTTGAGGGGTGATAACTGTCCCTGAACCTGGTGGTGTGGGTCCTGAGGCTCCTGTACCTCCTTCCTGATGGTTGAGGGGTGATAACTGTCCCTGAACCTGGTGGTGTGGGTCCTGAGGCTCCTGTACCTCCTTCCTGATGGTTGAGGGGTGATAACTGTCCCTGAACCTGATGGTGTGAGTCCTGAGGCTCCTGTACCTCCTTCCTGATGGTTGAGGGGTGATAACTGTCCCTGAACCTGGTGGTGTGAGTCCTGAGGCTCCTGTACCTCCTTCCTGATGGTTGAGGGGTGATAACTGTCCCTGAACCTGGTGGTGTGAGTCCTGAGGCTCCTGTACCTCCTTCCTGATGGTTGAGTGGTGATAATTGTCCCTGAACCTGGTGGTGTGGGTCCTGAGGCTCCTGTACCTCCTTCCTGATGGTTGAGGGGTAATAACTGTCCCTGAACCTGGTGGTGTGAGTCCTGAGGCTCCTGCACCTCCTTCCTGATGGTTGAGGGGTAATAACTGTCCCTGAACCTGGTGGTGTGAGTCCTGAGGCTCCTGTACCTCCTTCCTGATGGTTGAGGGGTGATAACTGTTCCTGAACCTGGTGGTGTGGGTCCTGAGGCTCCTGTACCTCCTTCCTGATGGTTGAGGGGTGATAACTGTTCCTGAACCTGCTGGTGTGGGTCCTGAGGCTCCTGTACCTCCTTCCTGATGGTTGAGGGGTGATAACTGTCCCTGAACCTGGTGGTGTGGGTCCTGAGGCTCCTGTACCTCCTTCCTGATGGTTGAGGGGTGATAACTGTCCCTGAACCTGGTGGTGTGGGTCCTGAGGCTCCTGTACCTCCTTCCTGATGGTTGAGGGGTGATAACTGTCCCTGAACCTGATGGTGTGGGTCCTGAGGCTCCTGTACCGCCTTCCTGATGGTTGAGGGGTGATAACTGTCCCTGAACCTGGTGGTGTGGGTCCTGAGGCTCCTGTACCTCCTTCCTGATGTTTGAGGGGTGATAACTGTCCCTGAACCTGGTGGTGTGGGTCCTGAGGCTCCTGTACCTCCTTCCTGATGGTTGAGGGGTAATAACTGTCCCTGAACCTGGTGGTGTGGGTCCTGAGGCTCCTGTACCTCCTTCCTGATGGTTGAGGGGTGATAATTGTCCCTGAACCTAATGGTGTGAGTCCTGAGGCTCCTGTACCTCCTTCCTGATGGTTGAGGGGTGATAACTGTCCCTGAATCTGGTGGTGTGGGTCCTGAGGCTCCTGTACCTCCTTCCTGATGGTTGAGGGGTAATAACTGTCCCTGAACCTGGTGGTGTGGGTCCTGAGGCTCCTGTACCTCCTTCCTGATGGTTGAGGGGTAATAACTGTCCCTGAACCTGGTGGTGTGGGTCCTGAGGCTCCTGTACCTCCTTCCTGATGGTTGAGGGGTAATAACTGTCCCTGAACCTGGTGGTGTGGGTCCTGAGGCTCCTGTACCTCCTTCCTGATGGTTGAGGGGTGATAACTGTCCCTGAACCTGGTGGTGTGGGTCCTGAGGCTCCTGTACCTCCTTCCTGATGGTTGACGGGTGATAACTGTTTCTGAACTCGGGTCCTGAGGCCGATGGTAGGAGTGAGGGAGATTCACGAGGATGTCCCCGGGGCTCGAGGGACTGAGTCACCGGGGAGGCGGAGATCGGGCAGGTTGAGGGACGGTCGGAGATCGGAATCGGCGTCCCCTGGGAGCTGCCCCCTGATCAGCGAGAACTTTTTTTTACCGTTCCCAAGAAGTACTTTCGGTACACCGTGGCGCTGTGGTCCGTGTGGAGAGCGGGCGGATCCGTCCCCGCCTCCGTCCGCGACGGCGCCTCCAGCCAGAATCCCCCGCCCCGGGGCAGGGCGACCAGCGGGTCCGCGGGCCCGTCCCCGGAAGCCTGCTGAGGGAGAGGGGGAAGAGAGGAGTGGCGGCTTCACCATTCGGGAGTCTTGAGAAAGTCTCAGACGACACTGGGGAGTGGAGGGGACGGGGAAGGAAGAGAGGGAGGGAGGGGAGAGGGGTAGAGAGGGGATTGGAGAGAGGGAGGGAGGGGAGAGGGGTAGAGAGGGGATTGGAGAGAAGGAGGGAGGGAGGGGAGAGGGGTAGAGAGGGGATTGGAGAGGGGTTGGGAAGGGAGACGGGTAGAGAGGGGATTGGAGAGAGGGAGGGAGGGAGGGGAGGGGGTAGAGAGGGGATTGGAGAGGGGTTGGGAGGGGAGAGGGGTAGAGAGGGGATTGGAGAGGGAGAGGGAGGGGAGAGGGGTAGAGAGGGGGATTGGAGAGAGGGAGGGAGGGGAGAGGGGTAGAGAGGGGATTGGAGAGAGGGAGGGAGGCGAGAGGAGTAGAGAGGGGATTGGAGAGAGGGAGGAAGGGGAGAGGGGTAGAGAGGGGATTGGAGAGGGGTAGAGAGGGGATTGGAGAGAGGGAGGGAGGGGAGAGGGGTAGAGAGGGGATTGGAGAGGGGTAGAGAGGGGATTGGAGAGAGGGAGGGAGGGGAGAGGGGTAGAGAGGGGATTGGAGAGGGGTTGGGAGGGGAGAGGGGTGGGAGAGGAGGGAGTAGAGAGGGGAATGGAGAGAGGGAGGGAGGGGAGGGGGTAGAGAGGGGATTGGAGAGGGGTTGGGAGGGGAGAGGGGTAGAGAGGGGATTGGAGAGGGAGAGGGAGGGGAGAGGGGATTGGAGAGAGGGAGGGAGGGCAGAGGGGTAGAGAGGGGATTGGAGAGAGGGAGGGAGGGGAGAGGGGTAGAGAGGGGATTGGAGAGAGGGAGGGAGGCGAGAGGAGTAGAGAGGGGATTGGAGAGAGGGAGGAAGGGGAGAGGGTAGAGAGGGGATTGGAGAGGGGTAGAGAGGGGATTGGAGAGAGGGAGGGAGGGGAGAGGGGTAGAGAGGGGATTGGAGAGGGGTTGGGAGGGGAGAGGGGTGGGAGAGGAGGGAGTAGAGAGGGGAATGGAGAGAGGGAGGGAGGGGAGAGGGGTAGAGAGGGGATTGGAGAGGGGTTGGAGGGGAAGGGTAGAGAGGGAGGAAGGGGAGAGGGGTAGAGAGGGGAATGGAGAGAGGGAGGGAGGGGAGAGGGGTAGAGAGGGGAATGGAGAGAGGGAGAGGGTTGGGAGCGGGGTGAGTTGGAGATTGAGCGAAGGTTGGGGGGAGAGAGAAGGCCGCCAGCCTCCTGTATTTACATGGGGGTGGGGGGCAAGCGTCTTACCTTGAGCAGGAGAGGGAGGGAACACCTCTGTTCCTCGATTCGGGTACCCTGAGGAACAGACGGCAGACAGGGTAGATGCGAGGGTCACCGAAGGCCCCAGATTCCCCCCGACACCCCTCCCGCCCGCGCCCCCGCCCTCCAGATCCGCACCGCGCCCGAATAATCACGAAGGGGAAAGTCGCCCTTCTCTCTCCCCCCCCCCCCCACCTCAAACCTGATCCCTCTGGTTCTCGATTCCCCGACCCTGGGGAAAAGACTGTGAACACTCACCCTATCTGTGCACCTCGTGGTTTTACACACCTCTGTAAGGTCACCCCTACGCTCCAGGGGATAAAGTCCCAACCTGCCCGACCTCTCTCCGTAACTCAGTCCCTCGAGTCCCGGCGACATCCTCGTGAATCTCCCTCCACTCTCTTTCCAGCTCAGCGGCATCTTTCCCACAGCGGGGGCGACCAAAACCGAACACCGTACTCCCAGCGCGGCCTCACCGACGTCTCGTACGACTGCAGATCTATCCCCTGTCCCACCCAGGGAGGGAGAGGGTGAATTGGCCCCGGGTTCCCCCTCACCATCCCCGTCCCTCCGACCCCTGGGTCAGGGAGGGAGGGAGAGAATCGGCCCCGGGATCCCCCTCCCCACTCCTGTCGGAACGACCCCTGGGTCAGGGAGGGAAGGGGCTGGTTCCGATTTATGTTTGAAAGGGTCTCACCTGCATTTTTTCAATGAATTCGAACAGGTCATGGCTCTGTTGAGAGAGAGAGAGAGAGAGAGTGTGGGAGAGAGGGAGAGTAGACAGGGGGAGACGGGGAGAGGGGATCGAGGGAGGGAGAGGGGAGAGCGATTGGGAGACAGGGAGAAGAGAGGGGAGAGACTCGGGGAGGGAGAGAGCGTGGGAGAGGAGGGCGAGAGGAGAGCGGGGGGGGAGAGGGGGAGAGAGAGATCAGAGGGGTGGAGGGGGGGAGAGGGGAGAGACTCGTGGTGGGAGGGAGAGGAGGGAGAGGGGAGAGACTCGGGGTGGGAGAGAGAGTGGGAGAGGAGGGAGAGGGGAGAGACTCGGGAAGGGAGGGAGAGTGGGAGAGAGGAGAGCAGAGGGGGAGAGGGGAGAGGTGAGAGAGAGATCAGAGGGGGGAGAGGGGGAGAGGGGAGAGACTCGGGGTGGGAGGGAGAGGGGGGACAGGGGAGAGACGGGGTGGGAGAGAGAGTGGGAGAGGAGGGAGAGGGGAGAGACTCGGGGAGGGAGAGAGAGTGGGAGAGGAGGGAGAGGGGAGAGACTCGGGGAGGGAGGGAGAGTGGGAGAGAGGAGAGCAGAGGGGGAGAGGTGAGAGAGAGATCAGAGGGGGGAGAGGGGGAGAGGGGAGAGACTCGGGGTGGGAGGGAGAGGGGGGAGAGGGGAGAGACGGGGTGGGAGAGAGAGTGGGAGAGGAGGGAGAGGGGAGAGACTCGGGGAGGGAGAGAGAGTGGGAGAGGAGGGAGAGGGGAGAGACTCGGGGAGGGAGGGAGAGTGGGAGAGAGGAGAGCAGAAGGGGGAGGGGGAGAGGGGAGAGACTCGGGGTGGGAGGGAGAGGAGGGAGAGGGGAGAGACGGGGTGGGAGAGAGAGTGGGAGAGGAGGGAGAGGGGAGAGACTCGGGGAGGGAGAGAGAGTGGGAGAGGAGGGAGAGGGGAGAGACTCGGGGAGGGAGGGAGAGTGGGAGAGAGGAGAGCAGAAGGGGGAGGGGGAGAGGGGAGAGACTCGAGGTGGGAGGGAGAGGAGGGAGAGGGGAGAGACGGGGTGGGAGAGAGAGTGGGAGAGGAGGGAGAGGGGAGAGACTCGGGGAGGGAGAGAGAGTGGGAGAGGAGGGAGAGGGGAGAGACTCGGGGAGGGAGGGAGAGTGGGAGAGAGGAGAGCAGAAGGGGGAGGGGGAGAGGGGGGAGAGACTCGTGGTGGGAGGGAGAGGAGGGAGAGGGGAGAGACTCGGGGTGGGAGAGAGAGTGGGAGAGGAGGGAGAGGGGAGAGACTCGGGGAGGGAGGGAGAGTGGGAGAGAGGAGAGCAGAAGGGGGAGGGGGAGAGGGGAGAGACTCGGGGGGGGAGGGAGAGGAGGGAGAGGGGAGAGACGGGGTGGGAGAGAGAGTGGGAGAGGAGGGAGAGGGGAGAGACTCGGGGATGGAGGGAGAGTGGGAGAGAGGAGAGCAGAGGGGGGAGAGGGGGAGAGGGGAGAGCGAGATCAGAGGAGGGAGAGGGGGAGAGGGGAGAGACTCGGGGTGGGAGAGAGAGTGGGAGAGGAGGGAGAGGGGAGAGACTCGGGGAGGGAGAGAGGGAGAGGGGGAGAGGGGAGAGACTCGGGGAAGGAGGGAGAGTTGGAGAGGAGGAAGAGAAGGAGAGCAGAGAGGGTGGGAGGGAGGGAGAGCAGGGGGGAGAGTAGGAGAGGGGAGAGACTCGGGGAGGGAGAGTGAGTGGGAGAGAGGGACAGCAGAGGGGGAGAGGGGAGAGACTCAGGGTGGGAGAGCGGGAGAGGAAGAGGAGGGAGAGGGGAGAGACTCGGGGTGGGAGAGAGAGTGGGAGAGGAGGGAGAGGGGAGAGACTCGGGGAGGGAGGGAGAGTGGGAGAGAGGAGAGCAGAAGGGGGAGGGGGAGAGGGGAGAGACTCGGGGTGGGAGGGAGAGGAGGGAGAGGGGAGAGACGGGGTGGGAGAGAGAGTGGGAGAGGAGGGAGAGGGGAGAGACTCGGGGAGGGAGAGAGAGTGGGAGAGGAGGGAGAGGGGAGAGACTCGGGGAGGGAGGGAGAGTGGGAGAGAGGGACAGCAGAGGGTGAGGGAGGGGGAGAGAGAAAGGAAGAGGCAGGGAGGGGAGCGGCAAGGGAGAGGGGGGTAGGGAGGGAGGGAGGGCGAGGAAGGAAGAGAGGGAGAGAAGGTGACAGAGAGAGAGGCAGAGGGGTAGGGAGGGAGGCAGAGAGCACATCAAGGTGATTACATGATCCGATTGCTCCCGGTCGCCTGGTGCGGGGCCGGGTTGACCGGCCGTGTCCAGCAGCGTCGCGGACGCCGCGCAGTTAAGTCACGGGCAACCCCCTCCGCGGACTCGGCCCACGTTTCCTGAGAACGGCCGGCGTGATGTGGGGGGGGGGGGACCCCCGCCCGGGACATCCTCTCCTCTCCAGCCCCCACCCCGCGCCCCCAAACCGGGCAGGAGATGCGAAAGCGCGTCCCAGCAGGACTGAGGGCGGCTCCGGCCCTGCTGTTATCGGACGAGCCCCGAGCGCAATGAGGCGGATTCTCGGAGAAGGAGGGAGGGGGAACAGAACAAGTGATAAAACCCCCGAGAGTCACTTTATAGTCATAGTCATAGTCTATATGGGTGGGTTGGCAAGTTTGCAGACAATGCAAAGGTTGGTGGTGTTGTAGATAGTGTAGAGGATTGTCAAAGATTGCAGAGGGACATTGATAGGATGCAGAAGTGGGCTGAGAAGAGGCAGATGGAGTTCAACCCGGAGAAGTGTGAGGTGGTACACTTTGGAAGGACAAACTCCAAGGCAGAGTACAAAGTAAATGGCAGGATACTTGGTAGTGTGGAGGAGCAGAGGGATCTGGGGGTACATGTCCACAGATCCCTGAAAGTTGCCTCACAGTTGGATAGGGTAGTTAAGAAAGCTTATGGGGTGTTAGCTTTCATAAGTCGAGGGATAGAGTTTAAGAGTCGCGATGTAATGATGCAGCTCTATAAAACTCTGGTTAGGTCACACTTGGAGTACTGTGTCCAGTTCTGGTCGCCTCACTATAGGAAGGATGTGGAAGCATTGGAAAGGGTACAGAGGAGATTTACCAGGATGCTGCCTGGTTTAGAGAGTATGCATTATGATCAGAGATTAAGGGAGCTAGGGCTTTACTCTTTGGAGAGAAGGAGGATGAGAGGAGACATGATAGAGGTGTACAAGATAATAAGAGGAATAGATAGAGTGGATAGCCAGCGCCTCTTCCCCAGGGCACCACTGCTCAATACAAGAGGACATGGCTTTAAGGACATGGCTGGGAAGTTCAAGGGGGATATTAGAGGAAGGTTTTTTACTCAGAGAGTGGTTGGTGCGTGGAATGCACTGTCTGAGTCAGTGGTGGAGGCAGATACACTAGAGAAGTTTAAGAGACTACTAGACAGGTATATGGAGGAATTTAAGGTGGGGGGTTACATGGGAGGCAGGGTTTGAGGGTCGGAACAACATTGTGGGCCGAAGGGCCTGTAGAGTGGATGTGGAGAGGATGTTTCCTACAGTGGGGAGTCTCGGACCAGAGGACACAGATAGAGTGGATGTGGAGAGGATGTTTCCTATAGTGGGGGAGTCTAGTACCAGAGGACACAGATAGAGTGGATGTGGAGAGGATGTTTGCTATAGTGGGGGAGTCTAGGACCAGAGGACACAGATAGAGTGGATGTGGAGAGGATGTTTCGTATAGTGGGGGAGTCTAGGACCAGAGGACACAGATAGAGTGGATGTGGAGAGGATGTTTCCTACAGTGGGGGAGTCTAGGACCAGAGGACACAGATAGAGTGGATGTGGAGAGGATGTTTCCTATAGTGGGGGAGTCTAGGACCAGAGGACACAGATAGAGTGGATGTGGAAAGGATGTTTCCTATCGTGGGGGAGTCTCGGACCAGAGGACACAGACAGAGTGGATGTGGAGAGGATGTTTCCTATAGTGGGGGAGTCTAGGACCAGAGGACACAGACAGAGTGTATGTGGAGAGGATGTTTCCTGCAGTGGGGGAGTCTAGGACCAGAGGGCACAGACAGAGTGGATGTGGAGAGGATGTTCCCTGTAGTGGGGGAGTCTCGGACCAGAGGACACAGATAGAGTGGATGTGGAGAGGATGTTTCCTGTAGTGGGGGAGTCTAGGACCAGAGGACACAGATAGAGTGGATGTGGGGAGGATGTTTCCTATAGTGGGGGAGTCTAGGACCAGAGGACACAGATAGAGTGGATGGGGAGAGGATGTTTCCTGTAGTGGGGGAGTCTAGGATCAGAGGACACAGACAGAGTGGATGGGGAGAGGATGTTTCCTGTGGTGGGGGAGTCTAGGACCAGAGGGCACAGACAGAGTGGATGTGGAGAGGATGTTTCCTGTGGTGGGGGAGTCTAGGACCAGAGGGCACAGACAGAGTGGATGTGGAGAGGATGTTCCCTGTAGTGGGGGAGTCTCGGACCAGAGGACACAGATAGAGTGGATGTGGGGAGGATGTTTCCTATAGTGGGGGAGTCTAGGACCAGAGGACACAGATAGAGTGGATGGGGAGAGGATGTTTCCTGTGGTGGGGGAGTCTAGGACCAGAGGGCACAGACAGAGTGGATGTGGAGAGGATGTTCCCTGTAGTGGGGGAGTCTAGGATGAGAGGACACAGACAGGGTGGATGGGGAGAGGATGTTTCCTATACTGGCCCGAAGAGGTACCGGAGGAGAGTTCGGCTGCTCTGGTCCGCTCGGCCGTCTCGTCACGGCCGCTCCCAATTTCGCTCCCGATCTCCTGCCTTCTCCCCGCGTCCCTTCCCGCCCTGGCCGAGCAAGGTCCGATCAACCGCCGGCTTAAAACACACCCACTGACCCGGCCTGGGCAGCCCGCCCCGGGGCCAGGAATCCCACCCCACCCCGATCTCCGTTCCGAAGGGATCCCTCTCTGTGAGAGGCGTTTCGGGGGCGAGGTGGGAGGGAGGACTTGGTTGGGGCGGGGTCTCCGGGGCCGAGCGTCAGCAATTTTGGGACCGGCGGGGAGGAGGATGCAGCAGTCGGCACCAAGCCGTCGGGCCGAAGGGTCTTTGTCCGCGACCCCCAGGCGGCTACACATCTCGCCCGTCAGCGGCTGGGGTCGCCTCACCTGCGGCTCGCCACTGGCCTGCGTGGGGAACGCAACCGGTGAATGCCTGAGGGGAGGGAGGGAGAGGGGGGAGAGGGAGAGGGGGAGAGGGGGAGAGGGGGGAGAGATGGGGGGGAGAGGGGTAGGAGGGGGGGAGAGATGGAGGGGGAGAGGGGGAGAGGGGTAGGAGGGGGGAGAGATGGAGGGGGGAGAGGGGGAGAGGGGTAGGAGGGGGGAGAGATGGAGGGGGGAGAGGGGGAGAGGGGGAGAGGGGGAGAGATGGAGGGGGGAGGGGAGAGGGGGAGAGGGGGAGAGGGGGGAGAGATGGGGGGAGAGGGGTAGGAGGGGGGAGAGATGGAGGGGGGAGAGGGGGAGAGGGGTAGGAGGGGGGAGAGATGGAGGGGGGAGAGGGGGAGAGGGGTAGGAGGGGGAGAGATGGAGGGGGGAGAGGGGGAGAGGGTGGAGGGGGAGAGGGGGAGAGGGGGAGAGGGGGGAGAGATGGGGGGAGAGGGGTAGGAGGGGGGGAGAGATGGAGGGGGAGAGGGGGAGAGGGTGGAGAGGGGGAGAGGGGGAGAGGGGGGAGAGGGGGAGAGGGGTAGGAGGGGGGGGAGGGGGAGAGGGGTAGGAGGGGGGGAGAGATGGAGGGGGGAGAGGGGGAGAGGGTGGAGGGGGAGAGGGGGAGAGGGGGAGAGGGGGGAGAGATGGGGGGAGAGGGGTAGGAGGGGGGGAGAGATGGAGGGGGGAGAGGGGGAGAGGGGGGAGGGGGAGAGGGGGAGAGGGGGAGAGGGGGGAGAGATGGGGGAGAGGGGTAGGAGGGGGGGAGATGGAGGGGGGAGAGGGGGAGAGGGGGAGAGGGGGGAGAGATGGGGGGAGAGGGGTAGGAGGGGGGGAGATGGAGGGGGGAGAGGGGGAGAGGGGGGAGGGGGAGAGGGGGAGAGGGGGGAGAGATGGGGGGGAGAGGGGTAGGAGGGGGGGAGATGGAGGGGGGAGAGGGGGAGAGGGGGGAGGGGGAGAGGGGGAGAGGGGGGAGAGATGGGGGGAGAGGGGTAGGAGGGGGAGAGATGGAGGGGGGAGAGGGAGAGAGGGTGGAGGGGGAGAGGGGGGAGAGATGGGGGGAGAGGGGTAGGAGGGGGGGAGAGATGGAGGGGGGAGAGGGGGGAGGGGGAGAGGGGGAGAGGGGGAGAGGGGGGAGAGATGGGGGGAGAGGGGTAGGAGGGGGGAGAGATGGAGGGGGGAGAGGGGGGAGGGGGAGAGATGGGGGGAGAGGGGTAGGAGGGGGGAGAGGGGGAGAGGGGGAGAGGGGTAGGAGGGGGGAGAGGGGGAGAGGGTGGAGGGGGAGAGGGGGAGAGGGGGAGAGGGGGGAGGGGGAGAGGGGGAGAGATGGGGGGAGAGGGGTAGGAGGGGGAGAGGGGGAGAGGGTGGAGGGGGAGAGGGGGAGAGGGGGAGAGGGGGGAGAGATGGGGGGAGAGGGGTAGGAGGGGGGGAGAGATGGAGGGGGGGAGAGGGGGGAGGGGGAGAGGGGGAGAGATGGGGGGGAGAGGGGTAGGAGGGGGGGAGAGATGGAGGGGGGAGAGGGGGAGAGGGGTAGGAGGGGGGAGAGGGGGAGAGGGGTAGGAGGGGGGAGAGATGGAGGGGGGAGAGGGGGAGAGGGTGGAGGGGGAGAGGGGGAGAGGGGGAGAGGGGGGAGAGATGGGGGGAGAGGGGTAGGAGGGGGGAGAGATGGAGGGGGGAGAGGGGGAGAGGGGGGAGGGGGAGAGGGGGAGAGGGGGGAGAGATGGGGGGGAGTGGGGTAGGAGGGGGGAGAGATGGAGGGGGGAGAGGGGGAGAGATGGGGGGAGAGGGGTAGGAGGGGAGGAGAGATGGAGGGGGGAGAGGGGGAGAGGGGGGAGGGGGAGAGGGGGAGAGGGGGAGAGGGGGAGAGGGGGGAGAGGGGTAGGAGGGGGGAGAGATGGAGGGGGGAGAGGGGGAGAGGGGTAGGAGGGGGGAGAGATGGAGGGGGGAGAGGGGGAGAGGGTGGAGGGGGAGAGGGGGAGAGGGGGAGAGGGGGAGAGGGGGGAGGGGGAGAGGGGGAGAGGGGGGAGAGATGGGGGGGAGTGGGGTAGGAGGGGGGAGAGATGGAGGGGGGAGAGGGGGAGAGGGGGAGAGATGGGGGGAGAGGGGTAGGAGGGGGGGAGAGATGGAGGGGGGAGAGGGGGAGAGGGGGGAGGGGGAGAGGGGGAGAGGGGGAGAGGGGGGAGAGATGGGGGAGAGGGGTAGGAGGGGGGGAGATGGAGGGGGGAGAGGGGGAGAGGGGGGAGGGGGAGAGGGGGAGAGGGGGGAGAGAGGGGGGGAGAGGGGTAGGAGGGGGGGAGATGGAGGGGGGAGAGGGGGAGAGGGGGGAGGGGGAGAGGGGGAGAGGGGGAGAGGGGGGAGAGATGGGGGGAGAGGGGTAGGAGGGGGGAGAGATGGAGGGGGGAGAGGGGGAGAGGGTGGAGGGGGAGAGGGGGAGAGGGGGAGAGGGGGGAGAGATGGGGGGAGAGGGGTAGGAGGGGGGAGAGATGGAGGGGGAGAGGGGGAGAGGGTGGAGGGGGAGAGGGGGGAGAGATGGGGGGAGAGGGGTAGGAGGGGGGAGAGATGGGGGAGAGGGGTAGGAGGGGGGAGAGATGGAGGGGAGAGGGGGAGAGATGGAGGGGAGAGGGGGGAGGGGGAGAGGGGGAGAGGGGGGAGAGATGGGGGTGAGAGGGGTAGGAGGGGGAGAGATGGAGGGGGGAGAGGGGCAGAGGGTGGAGGGGAGAGGGGGAGAGGGGGAGAGGGGGGAGAGATGGGGGGAGAGGGGTAGGAGGGGGGAGAGGGGGAGAGGGTGGAGGGGGAGAGGGGGAGGGGGGAGAGGGGGGAGAGATGGGGGGAGAGGGGTAGGAGGGGGGAGAGGGGGAGAGGGTGGAGGGGGAGAGGGGGAGAGGGGGAGAGGGGGGAGAGATGGGGGGAGAGGGGTAGGAGGGGGGAGAGATGGAGGGGGGGAGAGGGGGGAGGGGGAGAGGGGGAGAGATGGGGGGGAGAGGGGTAGGAGGGGGGAGAGATGGAGGGGGGAGAGGGGGAGAGGGGTAGGAGGGGGGAGAGGGGGAGAGGGGTAGGAGGGGGGAGAGATGGAGGGGGGAGAGTGGGAGAGGGTGGAGGGGGAGAGGGGGAGAGGGGGAGAGGGGGGAGAGATGGGGGGAGAGGGGTAGGAGGGGGGAGAGATGGAGGGGGGAGAGGGGGAGAGGGGGGAGGGGGAGAGGGGGAGAGGGGGGAGAGATGGGGGGGAGTGGGGTAGGAGGGGGGAGAGATGGAGGGGGGAGAGGGGGAGAGGGGGAGAGATGGGGGGAGAGGGGTAGGAGGGGGGAGAGATGGAGGGGGGAGAGGGGGAGAGGGGGGAGGGGGAGAGGGGGAGAGGGGGAGAGGGGGAGAGGGGGGAGAGGGGTAGGAGGGGGAGAGATGGAGGGGGGAGAGGGGGAGAGGGGTAGGAGGGGGGAGAGATGGAGGGGGGAGAGGGGGAGAGGGTGGAGGGGGAGAGGGGGAGAGGGGGAGAGGGGGAGAGGGGGGAGGGGGAGAGGGGGAGAGGGGGGAGAGATGGGGGGGAGTGGGGTAGGAGGGGGGGAGAGATGGAGGGGGGAGAGGGGGAGAGGGGGGAGGGGGAGAGGGGGAGAGGGGGAGAGGGGGGAGAGATGGGGGGAGAGGGGTAGGAGGGGGGGAGATGGAGGGGGGAGAGGGGGAGAGGGGGGAGGGGGAGAGGGGGAGAGGGGGGAGAGATGGGGGGGAGAGGGGTAGGAGGGGGGGAGATGGAGGGGGGAGAGGGGGAGAGGGGGGAGGGGGAGAGGGGGAGAGGGGGAGAGGGGGGAGAGATGGGGGGAGAGGGGTAGGAGGGGGGAGAGATGGAGGGGGGAGAGGGGGAGAGGGTGGAGGGGAGAGGGGGAGAGGGGGAGAGGGGGGAGAGATGGGGGGAGAGGGGTAGGAGGGGGGGAGAGATGGAGGGGGAGAGGGGGAGAGGGTGGAGGGGGAGAGGGGGGAGAGATGGGGGGAGAGGTGTAGGAGGGGGGAGAGATGGGGGAGAGGGGTAGGAGGGGGGAGAGATGGAGGGGAGAGGGGGAGAGATGGAGGGGAGAGGGGGGAGGGGGAGAGGGGGAGAGGGGGGAGAGATGGGGGTGAGAGGGGTAGGAGGGGGGAGAGATGGAGGGGGGAGAGGGGCAGAGGGTGGAGGGGAGAGGGGGAGAGGGGGAGAGGGGGGAGAGATGGGGGGAGAGGGGTATGAGGGGGGAGAGATGGAGGGGGGAGAGGGGGGAGGGGGAGAGGGGGAGAGGGGGGAGAGATGGGGGGGAGAGGGGTAGGAGGGTGGAGAGATGGAGGGGGAGAGGGGGAGAGGGGGGAGGGGGAGAGGGGGGAGGGGGAGAGGGGGGAGGGGGAGAGGGGGGAGAGATGGGGGGGAGTGGGGTAGGAGGGGGGAGAGATGGAGGGGGGAGAGGGGGAGAGGGGGGAGGGGGAGAGGAGGAGAGGGGGAGAGGGGGGAGAGATGGGGGAGAGGGGTAGGAGGGGGGAGAGATGGAGGGCGGAGAGGGGGAGAGGGTGGAGGGGGAGAGGGGGAGAGGGGGAGAGGGGGGAGAGATGGGGGGAGAGGGGTAGGAGGGGGGAGAGATGGAGGGGGGAGAGGGGGAGAGGGGGGAGGGGGAGAGGGGGAGAGGGGGAGAGATGGGGGGAGTGGGGTAGGAGGGGGGAGAGATGGAGGGGGGAGAGGGGGAGAGGGGGGAGGGGGAGAGGGGGAGAGGGGGAGAGGGGGAGAGGGGGGAGAGATGGGGGGAGAGGGGTAGGAGGGGGGAGAGGGGGAGAGGGTGGAGGGGGAGAGGGGGAGAGGGGGAGAGGGGGGAGAGATGGGGGGAGAGGGGTAGGAGGGGGGAGAGATGGAGGGGGGAGAGGGGGAGAGGGTGGAGGGGAGAGGGGGAGAGGGGGAGAGGGGGGAGAGATGGGGGGAGAGGGGTATGAGGGGGGAGAGATGGAGGGGGGAGAGGGGGGAGGGGGAGAGGGGGAGAGGGGGGAGAGATGGGGGGGAGAGGGGTAGGAGGGTGGAGAGATGGAGGGGGAGAGGGGGAGAGGGGGGAGGGGGAGAGGGGGGAGGGGGAGAGGGGGGAGAGATGGGGGGGAGTGGGGTAGGAGGGGGGAGAGATGGAGGGGGGAGAGGGGGAGAGGGGGAGGGGGAGAGGAGGAGAGGGGGAGAGGGGGGAGAGATGGGGGAGAGGGGTAGGAGGGGGGAGAGATGGAGGGGGGAGAGGGGGAGAGGGTGGAGGGGGAGAGGGGGAGAGGGGGAGAGGGGGGAGAGATGGGGGGAGAGGGGTAGGAGGGGGGAGAGATGGAGGGGGGAGAGGGGGAGAGGGGGGAGGGGGAGAGGGGGAGAGGGGGGAGAGATGGGGGGAGTGGGGTAGGAGGGGGGAGAGATGGAGGGGGGAGAGGGGGAGAGGGGGGAGGGGGAGAGGGGGAGAGGGGGAGAGGGGGGAGAGATGGGGGGAGAGGGGTAGGAGGGGGGAGAGGGGGAGAGGGTGGAGGGGGAGAGGGGGAGAGGGGGAGAGGGGGGAGAGATGGGGGGAGAGGGGTAGGAGGGAGGGAGAGATGGAGGGGGGAGAGGGGGGAGGGGGAGAGGGGGAGAGGGGCAGAGGGGGGAGAGATGGGGGGGAGAGGGGTAGGAGGGGGGGAGAGGGGGAGAGGGGGGAGAGATGGGGGGAGAGGGGTAGGAGGGGGGAGAGATGGAGGGGGGAGGGGGAGAGGGGGAGAGGGGGAGAGATGGAGGGGGGAGGGGGAGAGGGGGAGAGGGGGAGAGGGGGAGAGATGGGGGGAGAGGGGTAGGAGGGGGGAGAGATGGAGGGGTGAGAGGGGGAGAGGGGGGAGGGGGAGAGGGGGAGAGGGGGAGAGGGGGGAGAGATGGGGGGAGAGGGGTAGGAGGGGGGAGAGATGGAGGGGGAGAGGGGGAGAGGGGGTGGGGGAGAGGGGGAGAGGGGGAGAGATGGGGGGAGAGGGGTAGTAGGGGGGAGAGATGGAGGGGGGGAGAGGGGGAGAGGGGGAGAGGGGGGAGAGATGGGGGGGAGTGGGGTAGGAGGGGGGAGAGATGGAGGGGGGAGAGGGGGAGAGGTGGGAGGGGGAGAGGGGGAGAGGGGGGAGAGATGGGGGGGAGGGGTAGGAGGGGGGAGAGGGGTAGGAGGGGGGGAGAGGGGGAGGGGTGAGAGGGGGAGAGGTGGGAGGGGGAGAGGGGGAGAGGGGGGAGAGATGGGGGGAGGGGTAGGAGGGGGGAGAGATGGAGGGGGGAGAGGGGGAGAGGGGGAGAGGGGGACAGATGGGGTGGGGGAGAAAGTGGGGAGAGAAAGAGAGAGAGAGAGAGGCTTTATCTTTAGCTCAGAACGGCCGTTCGGTCCATTCAGAGCGGGGACGAGGTCCACGGCACGAAAACAGACCGCGAGTGGGGACCCCCCCCCCCAACACGATCGAACCGTCCCCTCCCACGCAGCCCCCGCTTCCCGCAGAGACCCGGCCTCGTCGATCCGAATATCTTCCCCCGACCCACCAAAACGTCCAGCACAAACCCCCCCCCCCCCCGCAACCTCAGGGAACGGCCCAGCCCTGTCCTCCGCCGGACCCCTCACCCCACCACCGCGCCCCCCACCCCGGGCCCACAGCCAGCGACTCACCCAGCGGACCCCGAGGTGCTGGAGACGGGTTTTCTGGCAAACATCGTTGCTTCTGCGTCCTCCCGGGGTGGGGTGGGGGGCGGTTTCCTGCCTGCCGATGGGGGCTCGCCGTCCTGCCCGGCGGACTGATCGCCGGCTACCCGTCTGTCTGTCTCTTCCTCTTCCCCTCCCTCCCTCTCTCTTTCTCTGTCTGTAACTCCCTCCCTCTCTCTCTCTGTCAGTTCCTCTCTCTCTGTCAGCCTCTCTCTCTCTGTCAGTCCCTCTCTCTCTCCGTCACTCCCTCTCTCTCTCTGTCAGCCTCTCTCTCTCTGTCACTCCCTCTCTCTCTGTCAGCCTCTCTCTCTGTCAGCCTCTCTCTGTCACTCCCCTCTCTCTCTGTCAGTTCCTCTCTCTCTGTCACTCCCTCTCTCTCTCCGTCACTCCCTCTCTCTCTCTGTCAGCCTCTCTCTCTCTGTCACTCCCTCTCTCTCTGTCAGCCTCTCTCTCTGTCAGCCTCTCTCTGTCACTCCCCTCTCTCTCTGTCAGTTCCTCTCTCTCTGTCACTCCCTCTCTCTCTCCGTCACTCCCTCTCTCTCTCTGTCAGCCTCTCTCTCTCTGTCACTCCCTCTCTCTCTGTCAGCCTCTCTCTCTGTCAGCCTCTCTCTGTCACTCCCCTCTCTCTCTGTCAGTTCCTCTCTCTCTGTCAGCCTCTCTCTCTCTGTCAGTCCCTCTCTCTCTCTGTCACTCCCTCTCTCTCTGTCAGCCTCTCTCTCTGTCAGCCTCTCTCTGTCACTCCCCTCTCTCTCTGTCAGTTCCTCTCTCTCTGTCACTCCCTCTCTCTCTCCGTCACTCCCTCTCTCTCTCTGTCAGCCTCTCTCTCTCTGTCACTCCCTCTCTCTCTGTCAGCCTCTCTCTCTGTCAGCCTCTCTCTGTCACTCCCCTCTCTCTCTGTCAGTTCCTCTCTCTCTGTCAGCCTCTCTCTCTCTGTCAGTCCCTCTCTCTCTCTGTCACTCCCTCTCTCTCTGTCAGCCTCTCTCTCTGTCAGCCTCTCTCTGTCACTCCCCTCTCTCTCCGTCACTCCCTCTCTCTCTGTCACTCCCTCTCTCTCTCTGTCAGCCTCTCTCTCTCACCCCCTCTCTCTCTGTCACTCCCTCTCTCTCTGTCAGCCTCTCTCTGTCACTCCCTCTCTCTCTGTCACTCCCTCTCTCTCTCTGTCAGCCTCTCTCTGTCACTCCCCTCTCTCTCCGTCACTCCCTCTCTCTCTGTCACTCCCTCTCTCTCTCTGTCAGCCTCTCTCTCTCACCCCCTCTCTCTCTGTCACTCCCTCTCTCTCTGTCAGCCTCTCTCTGTCACTCCCTCTCTCTCTGTCACTCCCTCTCTCTCTCTGTCAGCCTCTCTCTGTCACTCCCCTCTCTCTCCGTCACTCCCTCTCTCTCTGTCACTCCCTCTCTCTCTCTGTCAGCCTCTCTCTCTCACCCCCTCTCTCTCTGTCACTCCCTCTCTCTCTGTCAGCCTCTCTCTGTCACTCCCTCTCTCTCTGTCACTCCCTCTCTCTCTCTGTCAGCCTCTCTCTGTCACTCCCCTCTCTCTCTGTCACTCCCTCTCTCTCTCTGTCACTCCCTCTCTCTCCCTGTCAGCCTCTCTCTCTCTGTCACTCCCTCTCTCTCTGTGTCAGCCTCTCTCTCTCTGTCACTCCCTCTCTCTCTCTGTCAGTCCCTCTCTCTCTCCGTCACTCCCTCTCTCTCTCTGTCAGCCTCTCTCTCTCTGTCACTCCCTCTCTCTCTGTCACTCCCCCCTCTCTCTCCGTCAGCCTCTCTCTGTCACTCCCTCTCTCTCTCCGTCACTCCCTCTCTCTCTGTCAGCCTCTCTCTCTCTGTCAGCCTCTCTCTCTCAACCCCTCTCTCTCTGTCACTCACTCTCTCTCTCTGTCAGTCCCTCTCTCTCTCCGTCACTCCCTCTCTCTCTCTGTCAGCCTCTCTCTCTCTGTCACTCCCTCTCTCTCTCTCTCAGCCTCTCTCTCTCTGTCAGCCTCTCTCTCTCACCCCCTCTCTCTCTGTCACTCCCTCTCTCTCTCCGTCACTCCCTCTCTCTCTGTCACTCCCTCTGTCCCTGAACCTGGTGGTGTGGGTCCTGAGGCTCCTGTACCTCCTTCCTGATGGTTGAGGGGTGATAACTCTCCCTGAACCTGGTGGTGTGGGTCCTGAGGCTCCTGTACCTCCTTCCTGATGGTTGAGGGGTAATAACTGTCCCTGAACCTGGTGGTGTGGGTCCTGAGGCTCCTGTACCTCCTTCCTGATGGTTGAGGGGTGATAACTGTCCCTGAACCTGGTGGTGTGAGTCCTGAGGCTCCTGTACCTCCTTCCTGATGGTTGAGGGGTAATAACTGTTCCTGAACCTGGTGGTGTGAGTCCTGAGGCTCCTGTACCTCCTTCCTGATGGTTGAGGGGTGATAACTGTCCCTGAACCTGGTGGTGTGGGTCCTGAGGCTCCTGTACCTACTTCCTGACGGTTGAGGGGTGATAACTGTCCCTGAACCTGGTGGTGTGGGTCCTGAGGCTCCTGTACCTCCTTCCTGATGGTTGAGGGGGTGATAACTGTTCCTGAACCTGGTGGTGTGGGTCCTGAGGCTCCTGTACCTACTTCCTGACGGTTGAGGGGTGATAACTGTCCCTGAGCCTGGTGGTGTGAGTCCTGAGGCTCCTGTACCTCCTTCCTGAGGGCAGCAGCGACAAGAGAGCGTGGTCTCGGCGGTGGGGGTTGACGATGACGGACGCTGCTTTCCTGCGCTCCGCGGCGGGACGGGCGCCGAATCTGCCCAAACTTCTCAGGAAGTTGCGACGCCGCCGCGTGTTTTTTTTTTCGCGAGGAGCCACGCGTGGCCGGTTCCCTGGACGGGTCCTGGGATATGATAATACCGTGGACCCTTTGCACCACTGATATTGTCGTCAGGAGACGGACTTCCGTTTTCCCTCTCCTGAAGTTTGTGATCAATTGCTCAGTCCTCCTGAGATTGGGTGGGAGGTTGACCCGGTCAGATTTCGCACCCCGACCCTGTACGCCGGTTCCTCACCCGCTTGCAGATAGAGTGGATGTGGAGAGGATGTTTCCTGCAGTGGGGGAGTCTAGGACCAGAGGACACAGATAGAGTGGATGTGGAGAGGATGTTTCCTACACTGGGGGAGTCTAGGACCAGAGGACACAGATAGAGTGGATGTGGAGAGGATGTTTCCTGTAGTGGGGGGAGTCTAGGAGCAGAGGACACAGATAGAGTGGATGTGGAGAGGATGTTTCCTATGGTGGGGGTGTCTAGGACCAGAGGACACAGATAGAGTGGATGTGGAGAGGATGTTTCCTATACTGGGGGAGTTTAGGACCAGAGGACACAGATAGAGTGGATGTGGAGAGGATGTTTCCTGTAGTGGGGGGAGTCTAGGACCAGAGGACACAGATAGAGTGGATGTGGAGAGATGTTTCCTGCAGTGGGGGAGTCCAGGACCAGAGGACACAGATAGAGTGGATGTGGAGAGGATGTTTCCTGTAGTGGGGGGAGTCTAGGACCAGAGGACACAGATAGAGTGGATGTGGAGAGGATGTTTCCGGTAGTGGGAGAGTCTAGGACCAGAGGACACAGATAGAGTGGATGTGGAGAGGATGTTTCCTGTAGTGGGGGAGTCTAGGACCAGAGGACACAAATAGACTGGATGTGGAGAGGCTGTTTCCTGCAGTGGGGGAGACTCGGACCAGAGGACACAGATAGAGTGGATGTGGAGAGGATGTTTCCTATAGTGGGAGAGTCTAGGACCAGAGGACACAGATAGAGTGGATGTGGAGACGATGTTTCCTATAGTGGGGGAGTCTAGGACCAGAGGACACAGATAGAGTGGGTGTGAAGAGGATGTTTCCTATAGTGGGAGAGTCTAGGATCAGAGGACGCAGATAGAGTGGGTGTGAAGAGGATGTTTCCTATAGTGGGGGAGTCTAGGACCAGAGGACACAGATAGACTGGATGTGGAGAGGATGTTTCCTGTAGTGGGGGAGTCTAGGACCAGAGGACACAGATAGAGTGGACGTGGAGCGGATGTTTCCTGTACTGGGGGAGTCTAGGACCAGAGGACAGAGATAGAGTGGATGTGGAGTGGATGTTTCCTATAGTGGGGGGAGTCTAGGACCAGAGGACACAGATAGAGTGGATGTGAAGAGGATGTTTCCTATAGTGAGGGTGTCTAGGACCAGAGGACACAGATAGAGTGGATGTGGAGAGGATGTTTCCTGTAGTGGGGGGAGTCTAGGACCAGAGGACACAGATAGAGTGGATGTGGAGAGGATGTTTCCTGCAGTGGGGGAGACTCGGACCAGAGGACACAGATAGAGTGGATGTGGAGAGGATGTTTCCTACACTGGGGGAGTCTAGGACCAGAGGACACAGATAGAGTGGATGTGGAGAGGATGTTTCCTGTAGTGGGGGGAGTCTAGGAGCAGAGGACACAGATAGAGTGGATGTGGAGAGGATGTTTCCTATGGTGGGGGTGTCTAGGACCAGAGGACACAGATAGAGTGGATGTGGAGAGGATGTTTCCTATACTGGGGGAGTTTAGGACCAGAGGACACAGATAGAGTGGATGTGGAGAGGATGTTTCCTGTAGTGGGGGGAGTCTAGGACCAGAGGACACAGATAGAGTGGATGTGGAGAGGATGTTTCCTGTAGTGGGGGAGTCTAGGACCAGAGGACACAGATAGAGTGGATGTGGAGAGGATGTTTCCTGTAGTGGGGGGAGTCTAGGACCAGAGGACACAGATAGAGTGGATGTGGAGAGGATGTTTCCTGTAGTGGGGGAGTCCAGGACCAGAGGACACAGATAGAGTGGATGTGGAGAGGATGTTTCCTGTAGTGGGGGAGTCTAGGACCAGAGGACACAAATAGACTGGATGTGGAGAGGCTGTTTCCTGCAGTGGGGGAGACTCGGACCAGAGGACACAGATAGAGTGGATGTGGAGAGGATGTTTCCTATAGTGGGAGAGTCTAGGACCAGAGGACACAGATAGAGTGGATGTGGAGACGATGTTTCCTATAGTGGGGGAGTCTAGGACCAGAGGACACAGATAGAGTGGGTGTGAAGAGGATGTTTCCTATAGTGGGAGAGTCTAGGATCAGAGGACGCAGATAGAGTGGGTGTGAAGAGGATGTTTCCTATAGTGGGGGAGTCTAGGACCAGAGGACACAGATAGACTGGATGTGGAGAGGATGTTTCCTGTAGTGGGGGAGTCTAGGACCAGAGGACACAGATAGAGTGGACGTGGAGCGGATGTTTCCTGTACTGGGGGAGTCTAGGATCAGAGGACAGAGATAGAGTGGATGTGGAGTGGATGTTTCCTATAGTGGGGGGAGTCTAGGACCAGAGGACACAGATAGAGTGGATGTGAAGAGGATGTTTCCTATAGTGAGGGAGTCTAGGACCAGAGGACACAGATAGAGTGGATGTGGAGAGGATGTTTCCTGTAGTGGGGGGAGTCTAGGACCAGAGGACACAGATAGAGTGGATGTGGAGAGGATGTTTCCTGCAGTGGGGGAGACTCGGACCAGAGGACACAGATAGAGTGGATGTGGAGAGGATATTTCCTATAGTGGGGGAGTCTAGGACCAGAGGACACAGATAGAGTGGATGTGGAGAGGATGTTTCCTGTAGTGGGGGAGTCTCGGACCAGAGGACACGATAGAGTGGATGTGGGGAGGATGTTTCCTATAGTGGGGGAAGTCTAGGATCAGAGGACACAGATAGAGTGTGTGTGAAGAGGATGTTTCCTATAGTGGAGGAGTCTAGGACCAGAGGACACAGATAGAGTGGATGTGGAGAGGATGTTTCCTGTAGTGGGGGAGTCTAGGACCAGAGGACACAGATAGAGTGGATGTGGAGAGGATGTTTCCTGTAGCGGGGGAAGTCTAGGATCAGAGGACACAGATAGAGTGCGTGTGAAGAGGATGTTTCCTATAGTGGAGGAGTCTAGGACCACAAGACACAGATAGAGTGGATGTGGAGAGGATGTTTCCTGTAGTGGGGGAGTCTAGGACCAGAGGACACAGATAGAGTGGACGTGGAGAGGATGTTTCCTATGGTGGGGGTGTCTAGGACCAGAGGACACAGATAGAGTGGATATGGAGAGGATGTTTCCTATGGTGGGGGTGTCTAGGACCAGAGGACACAGATAGAGTGGATGCGGAGAGGATGTTTCCTATAGTGGGGGAGTCTCGGACCAGAGGACACGATAGAGTGGATGTGGAGAGGATGTTTCCTATAGTGGGGGGAGTGTAGGAGCAGAGGGCACAGACATAGTGGATGTGGAGAGGATGTTTCCTGTAGTGGGGGAGTCTAGGACCAGAGGACACAGATAGAGTGGACGTGGAGCGGATGTTTCCTGTACTGGGGGAGTCTAGGACCAGAGGACAGAGATAGAGTGGATGTGGAGTGGATGTTTCCTATAGTGGGGGGAGTCTAGGACCAGAGGACACAGATAGAGTGGATGTGAAGAGGATGTTTCCTATAGTGAGGGAGTCTAGGACCAGAGGACACAGATAGAGTGGATGTGGAGAGGATGTTTCCTGTAGTGGGGGGAGTCTAGGACCAGAGGACACAGATAGAGTGGATGTGGAGAGGATGTTTCCTGCAGTGGGGGAGACTCGGACCAGAGGACACAGATAGAGTGGATGTGGAGAGGATATTTCCTATAGTGGGGGAGTCTAGGACCATAGGACACAGATAGAGTGGATGTGGAGAGGATGTTTCCTGTAGTGGGGGAGTCTCGGACCAGAGGACACGATAGAGTGGATGTGGGGAGGATGTTTCCTATAGTGGGGGAAGTCTAGGATCAGAGGACACAGATAGAGTGTGTGTGAAGAGGATGTTTCCTATAGTGGAGGAGTCTAGGACCAGAGGACACAGATAGAGTGGATGTGGAGAGGATGTTTCCTGTAGTGGGGGAGTCTAGGACCAGAGGACACAGATAGAGTGGATGTGGAGAGGATGTTTCCTGTAGCGGGGGAAGTCTAGGATCAGAGGACACAGATAGAGTGCGTGTGAAGAGGATGTTTCCTATAGTGGAGGAGTCTAGGACCACAAGACACAGATAGAGTGGATGTGGAGAGGATGTTTCCTGTAGTGGGGGAGTCTAGGACCAGAGGACACAGATAGAGTGGACGTGGAGAGGATGTTTCCTATGGTGGGGGTGTCTAGGACCAGAGGACACAGATAGAGTGGATATGGAGAGGATGTTTCCTATGGTGGGGGTGTCTAGGACCAGAGGACACAGATAGAGTGGATGCGGAGAGGATGTTTCCTATAGTGGGGGAGTCTCGGACCAGAGGACACGATAGAGTGGATGTGGAGAGGATGTTTCCTATAGTGGGGGGAGTGTAGGAGCAGAGGGCACAGACATAGTGGATGTGGAGAGGATGTTTCCTGTAGTGGGGGGAGTCTAGGACCAGAGGACACAGATAGAGTGGATGTGGAGTGGATGTTTCCTATGGTGGAGGTGTCTAGGACCAGAGGACACAGATAGAGTGGATGTGGAGAGGATGTTTCCTATAGTGGGGGAGTCTGGGACCAGAGGACACAGATAGGTTGGATGTGGAGAGGATGTTTCCTATAGTGGGGGAGTCTAGGACCAGAGGACACAGATAGAGTGGATGTGGCGAGGATGTTTCCTATAGTGGGGGAGTCTAGGACCAGAGGACACAGATAGAGTGGATGTGGAGAGGATGTTTCCTATAGTGGGGGAGTCTAGGACCAGAGGACACAGATAGGCTGGATGTGGAGAGGATGTTTCCTATAGTGGGGGAGTCTAGGACCAGAGGACACAGATAGAGTGGACGTGGAGAGGATGTTTCCTATGGTGGGGGTGTCTAGGACCAGAGGACACAGATAGAGTGGATGTGGAGAGGATGTTTCCTATGGTGGGGGTGTCTAGGACCAGAGGACACAGATAGAGTGGATGCGGAGAGGATGATTCCTATAGTGGGGGAGTCTCGGACCAGAGGACACGATAGAGTGGATGTGGAGAGGATGTTTCCTATAGTGGGGGGAGTGTAGGAGCAGAGGGCACAGACAGAGTGGATGTGGAGAGGATGTTTCCTGTAGTGGGGGGAGTCTAGGACCAGAGGACACAGATAGAGTGGATGTGGAGTGGATGTTTCCTATGGTGGAGGTGTCTAGGACCAGAGGACACAGATAGAGTGGATGTGGAGAGGATGTTTCCTATGGTGGGGGGAGTCTAGGACCAGAGGACACAGATAGAGTGTATGTGGCGAGGATGTTTCCTGTAGTGGGGGAGTCTAGGACCAGAGGACACAGATAGGTTGGATGTGGAGAGGATGTTTCCTATAGTGGGGGAGTCTGGGACCAGAGGACACAGATAGGTTGGATGTGGAGAGGATGTTTCCTATAGTGGGGGAGTCTAGGACCAGAGGACACAGATAGAGTGGATGTGGCGAGGATGTTTCCTATACTGGGGGAGTCTAGGACCAGAGGACACAGATAGAGTGGATGTGGAGAGGATGTTTCCTATAGTGGGGGAGTCTAGGACCACAGGACACAGATAGAGTGGATGTGGAGAGGATGTTTCCTATGGTGGGGGTGTCTAGGACCAGAGGACACAGATAGAGTGGATGTGGAGAGGATGTTTCCTATACTGGGGGAGTTTAGGACCAGAGGACACAGATAGAGTGGATGTGGAGAGGATGTTTCCTGTAGTGGGGGGAGTCTAGGACCAGAGGACACAGATAGAGTGGATGTGGAGAGGATGTTTCCTGTAGTGGGGGAGTCTAGGACCAGAGGACACAGATAGAGTGGATGTGGAGAGGATGTTTCCTGTAGTGGGGGGAGTCTAGGACCAGAGGACACAGATAGAGTGGATGTGTAGAAGATGTTTCCTGTAGTGGGGGAGTCTAGGACCAGAGGACACAGATAGAGTGGATGTGGAGAGGATGTTTCCTGTAGTGGGGGAGTCTAGGACCAGAGGACACAAATAGACTGGATGTGGAGAGGCTGTTTCCTGCAGTGGGGGAGACTCGGACCAGAGGACACAGATAGAGTGGATGTGGAGAGGATGTTTCCTATAGTGGGAGAGTCTAGGACCAGAGGACACAGATAGAGTGGATGTGGAGACGATGTTTCCTATAGTGGGGGAGTCTAGGACCAGAGGACACAGATAGAGTGGGTGTGAAGAGGATGTTTCCTATAGTGGGAGAGTCTAGGATCAGAGGACGCAGATAGAGTGGGTGTGGAGAGGATGTTTCCTGTAGTGGGGGAGTCTAGGACCAGAGGACACAGATAGAGTGGACGTGGAGCGGATGTTTCCTGTACTGGGGGAGTCTAGGACCAGAGGACACAGATAGAGTGGATGTGGAGTGGATGTTTCCTATAGTGGGGGGAGTCTAGGACCAGAGGACACAGATAGAGTGGATGTGAAGAGGATGTTTCCTATAGTGAGGGAGTCTAGGACCAGAGGACACAGATAGAGTGGATGTGGAGAGGATGTTTCCTGTAGTGGGGGGAGTCTAGGACCAGAGGACACAGATAGAGTGGATGTGGAGAGGATGTTTCCTGCAGTGGGGGAGACTCGGACCAGAGGACACAGATAGAGTGGATGTGGAGAGGATATTTCCTATAGTGGGGGAGTCTAGGACCATAGGACACAGATAGAGTGGATGTGGAGAGGATGTTTCCTGTAGTGGGGGAGTCTCGGACCAGAGGACACGATAGAGTGGATGTGGGGAGGATGTTTCCTATAGTGGGGGAAGTCTAGGATCAGAGGACACAGATAGAGTGTGTGTGAAGAGGATGTTTCCTATAGTGGAGGAGTCTAGGACCAGAGGACACAGATAGAGTGGATGTGGAGAGGATGTTTCCTGTAGTGGGGGAGTCTAGGACCAGAGGACACAGATAGAGTGGATGTGGAGAGGATGTTTCCTGTAGCGGGGGAAGTCTAGGATCAGAGGACACAGATAGAGTGCGTGTGAAGAGGATGTTTCCTATAGTGGAGGAGTCTAGGACCACAGGACACAGATAGAGTGGATGTGGAGAGGATGTTTCCTGTAGTGGGGGAGTCTAGGACCAGAGGACACAGATAGAGTGGACGTGGAGAGGATGTTTCCTATGGTGGGGGTGTCTAGGACCAAAGGACACAGATAGAGTGGATGTGGAGAGGATGTTTCCTATGGTGGGGGTGTCTAGGACCAGAGGACACAGATAGAGTGGATGTGGCGAGGATGTTTCCTATAGTGGGGGAGTCTAGGACCAGAGGACACAGACAGAGTGGATGTGGAGAGGATTTTTCCTATAGTGGGGGAGTCTAGGACCAGAGGACACAGATAGGTTGGATGTGGAGAGGATGTTTCCTATAGTGGGGGAGTCTAGGACCAGAGGACACAGATAGAGTGGACGTGGAGCGGATGTTTCCTGTACTGGGGGAGTCTAGGACCAGAGGACACAGATAGAGTGGATGTGGAGTGGATGTTTCCTATAGTGGGGGGAGTCTAGGACCAGATGACACAGATAGAGTGGATGTGAAGAGGATGTTTCCTGTAGTGGGGGGAGTCTAGGACCAGAGGACACAGATAGAGTGGATGTGGAGAGGATGTTTCCTGCAGTGGGGGAGACTCGGACCAGAGGACACAGATAGAGTGGATGTGGAGAGGATATTTCCTATAGTGGGGGAGTCTAGGACCATAGGACACAGATAGAGTGGATGTGGAGAGGATGTTTCCTGTAGTGGGGGAGTCTCGGACCAGAGGACACGATAGAGTGGATGTGGGGAGGATGTTTCCTATAGTGGGGGAAGTCTAGGATCAGAGGACACAGATAGAGTGTGTGTGAAGAGGATGTTTCCTATAGTGGAGGAGTCTAGGACCAGAGGACACAGATAGAGTGGATGTGGAGAGGATGTTTCCTGTAGTGGGGGAGTCTAGGACCAGAGGACACAGATAGAGTGGATGTGGAGAGGATGTTTCCTGTAGCGGGGGAAGTCTAGGATCAGAGGACACAGATAGAGTGCGTGTGAAGAGGATGTTTCCTATAGTGGAGGAGTCTAGGACCACAGGACACAGATAGAGTGGATGTGGAGAGGATGTTTCCTGTAGTGGGGGAGTCTAGGACCAGAGGACACAGATAGAGTGGACGTGGAGAGGATGTTTCCTATGGTGGGGGTGTCTAGGACCAGAGGACACAGATAGAGTGGATATGGAGAGGATGTTTCCTATGGTGGGGGTGTCTAGGACCAGAGGACACAGATAGAGTGGATGCGGAGAGGATGTTTCCTATAGTGGGGGAGTCTCGGACCAGAGGACACGATAGAGTGGATGTGGAGAGGATGTTTCCTATAGTGGGGGGAGTGTAGAAGCAGAGGGCACAGACATAGTGGATGTGGAGAGGATGTTTCCTGTAGTGGGGGGAGTCTAGGACCAGAGGACACAGATAGAGTGGATGTGGAGTGGATGTTTCCTATGGTGGAGGTGTCTAGGACCAGAGGACACAGATAGAGTGGATGTGGAGAGGATGTTTCCTATAGTGGGGGAGTCTGGGACCAGAGGACACAGATAGGTTGGATGTGGAGAGGATGTTTCCTATAGTGGGGGAGTCTAGGACCAGAGGACACAGATAGAGTGGATGTGGCGAGGATGTTTCCTATAGTGGGGGAGTCTAGGACCAGAGGACACAGATAGAGTGGATGTGGAGAGGATGTTTCCTATAGTGGGGGAGTCTAGGACCAGAGGACACAGATAGGCTGGATGTGGAGAGGATGTTTCCTATAGTGGGGGAGACTAGGACCAGAGGACACAGATAGAGTGGACGTGGAGAGGATGTTTCCTATGGTGGGGGTGTCTAGGACCAGAGGACACAGATAGAGTGGATGTGGAGAGGATGTTTCCTATGGTGGGGGTGTCTAGGACCAGAGGACACAGATAGAGTGGATGCGGAGAGGATGATTCCTATAGTGGGGGAGTCTCGGACCAGAGGACACGATAGAGTGGATGTGGAGAGGATGTTTCCTATAGTGGGGGGAGTGTAGGAGCAGAGGGCACAGACAGAGTGGATGTGGAGAGGATGTTTCCTATAGTGGGGGGAGTCTAGGACCAGAGGACACAGATAGAGTGGATGTGGAGTGGATGTTTCCTATGGTGGAGGTGTCTAGGACCAGAGGACACAGATAGAGTGGATGTGGCGAGGATGTTTCCTATAGTGGGGGAGTCTAGGACCAGAGGACACAGATAGAGTGGATGTGGAGAGGATGTTTCCTATAGTGGGGGAGTCTAGGACCACAGGACACAGATAGAGTGGATGTGGAGAGGATGTTTCCTATGGTGGGGGTGTCTAGGACCAGAGGACACAGATAGAGTGGATGTGGAGAGGATGTTTCCTATACTGGGGGAGTTTAGGACCAGAGGACACAGATAGAGTGGATGTGGAGAGGATGTTTCCTGTAGTGGGGGGAGTCTAGGACCAGAGGACACAGATAGAGTGGATGTGGAGAGGATGTTTCCTGTAGTGGGGGAGTCTAGGACCAGAGGACACAGATAGAGTGGATGTGGAGAGGATGTTTCCTGTAGTGGGGGGAGTCTAGGACCAGAGGACACAGATAGAGTGGATGTGGAGAAGATGTTTCCTGTAGTGGGGGAGTCTAGGACCAGAGGACACAGATAGAGTGGATGTGGAGAGGATGTTTCCTGTAGTGGGGGAGTCTAGGACCAGAGGACACAAATAGACTGGATGTGGAGAGGCTGTTTCCTGCAGTGGGGGAGACTCGGACCAGAGGACACAGATAGAGTGGATGTGGAGAGGATGTTTCCTATAGTGGGAGAGTCTAGGACCAGAGGACACAGATAGAGTGGATGTGGAGACGATGTTTCCTATAGTGGGGGAGTCTAGGACCAGAGGACACAGATAGAGTGGGTGTGAAGAGGATGTTTCCTATAGTGGGAGAGTCTAGGATCAGAGGACGCAGATAGAGTGGGTGTGAAGAGGATGTTTCCTATAGTGGGGGAGTCTAGGACCAGAGGACACAGATAGACTGGATGTGGAGAGGATGTTTCCTCTAGTGGGGGAGTCTAGGACCAGAGGACACAGATAGAGTGGACGTGGAGCGGATGTTTCCTGTACTGGGGGAGTCTAGGACCAGAGGACACAGATAGAGTGGATGTGGAGTGGATGTTTCCTATAGTGGGGGGAGTCTAGGACCAGAGGACACAGATAGAGTGGATGTGAAGAGGATGTTTCCTATAGTGAGGGAGTCTAGGACCAGAGGACACAGATAGAGTGGATGTGGAGAGGATGTTTCCTGTAGTGGGGGGAGTCTAGGACCAGAGGACACAGATAGAGTGGATGTGGAGAGGATGTTTCCTGCAGTGGGGGAGACTCGGACCAGAGGACACAGATAGAGTGGATGTGGAGAGGATATTTCCTATAGTGGGGGAGTCTAGGACCATAGGACACAGATAGAGTGGATGTGGAGAGGATGTTTCCTATAGTGGGGGAAGTCTAGGATCAGAGGACACAGATAGAGTGTGTGTGAAGAGGATGTTTCCTATAGTGGAGGAGTCTAGGACCAGAGGACACAGATAGAGTGGATGTGGAGAGGATGTTTCCTGTAGTGGGGGAGTCTAGGACCAGAGGACACAGATAGAGTGGATGTGGAGAGTATGTTTCCTGTAGCGGGGGAAGTCTAGGATCAGAGGACACAGATAGAGTGCGTGTGAAGAGGATGTTTCCTATAGTGGAGGAGTCTAGGACCACAGGACACAGATAGAGTGGATGTGGAGAGGATGTTTCCTGTAGTGGGGGAGTCTAGGACCAGAGGACACAGATAGAGTGGACGTGGAGAGGATGTTTCCTATGGTGGGGGTGTCTAGGACCAAAGGACACAGATAGAGTGGATGTGGAGAGGATGTTTCCTATGGTGGGGGTGTCTAGGACCAGAGGACACAGATAGAGTGGATGTGGCGAGGATGTTTCCTATAGTGGGGGAGTCTAGGACCAGAGGACACAGACAGAGTGGATGTGGAGAGGATGTTTCCTATAGTGGGGGAGTCTAGGACCAGAGGACACAGAGAGGTTGGATGTGGAGAGGATGTTTCCTATAGTGGGGGAGTCTAGGACCAGAGGACACAGATAGAGTGGACGTGGAGAGGATGTTTCCTATGGTGGGGGTGTCTAGGACCAGAGGACACAGATAGAGTGGATGCGGAGAGGATGTTTCCTATAGTGGGGGAGTCTCGGACCAGAGGACACGATAGAGTGGATGTGGAGAGGATGTTTCCTATAGTGGGGGGAGTGTAGGAGCAGAGGGCACAGACAGAGTGGATGTGGAGAGGATGTTTCCTGTAGTGGGGGGAGTCTAGGACCAGAGGACACAGATAGAGTGGATGTGGAGTGGATGTTTCCTATGGTGGAGGTGTCTAGGACCAGAGGACACAGATAGAGTGGATGTGGAGAGGATGTTTCCTATAGTGGGGGAGTCTAGGACCAGAGGACACAGATAGGTTGGATGTGGAGAGGATGTTTCCTATAGTGGGGGAGTCTGGGACCAGAGGACACAGATAGGTTGGATGTGGAGAGGATGTTTCCTATAGTGGGGGAGTCTAGGACCAGAGGACACAGATAGAGTGGATGTGGCGAGGATGTTTCCTATAGTGGGGGAGTCTAGGACCAGAGGACACAGATAGAGTGGATGTGGAGAGGATGTTTCCTATAGTGGGGGAGTCTAGGACCAGAGGACACAGATAGGTTGGATGTGGAGAGGATGTTTCCTATAGTGGGGGAGTGTAGGACCAGAGGACACAGATAGGTTGGATGTGGAGAGGATGTTTCCTATAGTGGGGGAGTCTAGGACCAGAGGACACAGATAGAGTGGATGTGGAGAGGATGTTTCCTGCAGTGGGGGAGTCTAGGACCAGAGGACACAGATAGAGTGGATGTGGAGAGGATGTTTCCTGTAGTGGGGGGAGTCTAGGAGCAGAGGACACAGATAGAGTGGATGTGGAGAGGATGTTTCCTATGGTGGGGGTGTCTAGGACCAGAGGACACAGATAGAGTGGATGTGGAGAGGATGTTTCCTATACTGGGGGAGTTTAGGACCAGAGGACACAGATAGAGTGGATGTGGAGAGGATGTTTCCTGTAGTGGGGGAGTCTAGGACCAGAGGACACAGATAGAGTGGATGTGGAGAGGATGTTTCCTGTAGTGGGGGGAGTCTAGGACCAGAGGACACAGATAGAGTGGATGTGGAGAGGATGTTTCCTGTAGTGGGGGAGTCTAGGACCAGAGGACACAGATAGAGTGGATGTGGAGAGGATGTTTCCTGTAGTGGGGGAGTCTAGGACCAGAGGACACAAATAGACTGGATGTGGAGAGGCTGTTTCCTGCAGTGGGGGAGACTCGGACCAGAGGACACAGATAGAGTGGATGTGGAGAGGATGTTTCCTATAGTGGGAGAGTCTAGGACCAGAGGACACAGATAGAGTGGATGTGGAGACGATGTTTCCTATAGTGGGGGAGTCTAGGACCAGAGGACACAGATAGAGTGGGTGTGAAGAGGATGTTTCCTATAGTGGGAGAGTCTAGGATCAGAGGACGCAGATAGAGTGGGTGTGAAGAGGATGTTTCCTATAGTGGGGGAGTCTAGGACCAGAGGACACAGATAGACTGGATGTGGAGAGGATGTTTCCTGTAGTGGGGGAGTCTAGGACCAGAGGACACAGATAGAGTGGACGTGGAGCGGATGTTTCCTGTACTGGGGGAGTCTAGGACCAGAGGACACAGATAGAGTGGATGTGGAGTGGATGTTTCCTATAGTGGGGGGAGTCTAGGACCAGAGGACACAGATAGAGTGGATGTGAAGAGGATGTTTCCTATAGTGAGGGAGTCTAGGACCAGAGGACACAGATAGAGTGGATGTGGAGAGGATGTTTCCTGTAGTGGGGGGAGTCTAGGACCAGAGGACACAGATAGAGTGGATGTGGAGAGGATGTTTCCTGCAGTGGGGGAGACTCGGACCAGAGGACACAGATAGAGTGGATGTGGAGAGGATATTTCCTATAGTGGGGGAGTCTAGGACCATAGGACACAGATAGAGTGGATGTGGAGAGGATGTTTCCTGTAGTGGGGGAGTCTCGGACCAGAGGACACGATAGAGTGGATGTGGGGAGGATGTTTCCTATAGTGGGGGAAGTCTAGGATCAGAGGACACAGATAGAGTGTGTGTGAAGAGGATGTTTCCTATAGTGGAGGAGTCTAGGACCAGAGGACACAGATAGAGTGGATGTGGAGAGGATGTTTCCTGTAGTGGGGGAGTCTAGGACCAGAGGACACAGATAGAGTGGATGTGGAGAGGATGTTTCCTGTAGCGGGGGAAGTCTAGGGTCAGAGGACACAGATAGAGTGCGTGTGAAGAGGATGTTTCCTATAGTGGAGGAGTCTAGGACCACAGGACACAGATAGAGTGGATGTGGAGAGGATGTTTCCTGTAGTGGGGGAGTCTAGGACCAGAGGACACAGATAGAGTGGACGTGGAGAGGATGTTTCCTATGGTGGGGGTGTCTAGGACCAGAGGACACAGATAGAGTGGATGTGGAGAGGATGTTTCCTATGGTGGGGGTGTCTAGGACCAGAGGACACAGATAGAGTGGATGCGGAGAGGATGTTTCCTATAGTGGGGGAGTCTCGGACCAGAGGACACGATAGAGTGGATGTGGAGAGGATGTTTCCTATAGTGGGGGGAGTGTAGGAGCAGAGGGCACAGACATAGTGGATGTGGAGAGGATGTTTCCTGTAGTGGGGGGAGTCTAGGACCAGAGGACACAGATAGAGTGGATGTGGAGTGGATGTTTCCTATGGTGGAGGTGTCTAGGACCAGAGGACACAGATAGAGTGGATGTGGAGAGGATGTTTCCTATAGTGGGGGAGTCTAGGACCAGAGGACACAGATAGGTTGGATGTGGAGAGGATGTTTCCTATAGTGGGGGAGTCTGGGACCAGAGGACACAGATAGGTTGGATGTGGAGAGGATGTTTCCTATAGTGGGGGAGTCTAGGACCAGAGGACACAGATAGAGTGGATGTGGCGAGGATGTTTCCTATAGTGGGGGAGTCTAGGACCAGAGGACACAGATAGAGTGGATGTGGAGAGGATGTTTCCTATAGTGGGGGAGTCTAGGACCAGAGGACACAGACAGGTTGGATGTTGAGAGGATGTTTCCTATAGTGGGGGAGTCTAGGACCAGAGGACACAGATAGAGTGGACGTGGAGAGGATGTTTCCTATGGTGGGGGTGTCTAGGACCAGAGGACACAGATAGAGTGGATGTGGAGAGGATGTTTCCTATGGTGGGGGTGTCTAGGACCAGAGGACACAGATAGAGTGGATGCGGAGAGGATGTTTCCTATAGTGGGGGAGTCTCGGACCAGAGGACACGATAGAGTGGATGTGGAGAGGATGTTTCCTATAGTGGGGGGAGTGTAGGAGCAGAGGGCACAGGCAGAGTGGATGTGGAGAGGATGTTTCCTGTAGTGGGGGGAGTCTAGGACCAGAGGACACAGATAGAGTGGATGTGGAGTGGATGTTTCCTATGGTGGAGGTGTCTAGGACCAGAGGACACAGATAGAGTGGATGTGGAGAGGATGTTTCCTATGGTGGGGGGAGTCTAGGACCAGAGGACACAGATAGAGTGTATGTGGCGAGGATGTTTCCTGTAGTGGGGGAGTCTAGGACCAGAGGACACAGATAGGTTGGATGTGGAGAGGATGTTTCCTATAGTGGGGGAGTCTGGGACCAGAGGACACAGATAGGTTGGATGTGGAGAGGATGTTTCCTATAGTGGGGGAGTCTAGGACCAGAGGACACAGATAGAGTGGATGTGGCGAGGATGTTTCCTATAGTGGGGGAGTCTAGGACCAGAGGACACAGATAGAGTGGATGTGGAGAGGATGTTTCCTATAGTGGGGGAGTCTAGGACCACAGGACACAGATAGAGTGGATGTGGAGAGGATGTTTCCTATGGTGGGGGTGTCTAGGACCAGAGGACACAGATAGAGTGGATGTGGAGAGGATGTTTCCTATACTGGGGGAGTTTAGGACCAGAGGACACAGATAGAGTGGATGTGGAGAGGATGTTTCCTGTAGTGGGGGGAGTCTAGGACCAGAGGACACAGATAGAGTGGATGTGGAGAGGATGTTTCCTGTAGTGGGGGAGTCTAGGACCAGAGGACACAGATAGAGTGGATGTGGAGAGGATGTTTCCTGTAGTGGGGGGAGTCTAGGACCAGAGGACACAGATAGAGTGGATGTGGAGAGGATGTTTCCTGTAGTGGGGGAGTCTAGGACCAGAGGACACAGATAGAGTGGATGTGGAGAGGATGTTTCCTGTAGTGGGGGAGTCTAGGACCAGAGGACACAGATAGAGTGGATGTGGAGACGATGTTTCCTATAGTGGGGGAGTCTAGGACCAGAGGACACAGATAGAGTGGGTGTGAAGAGGATGTTTCCTATAGTGGGAGAGTCTAGGATCAGAGGACGCAGATAGAGTGGGTGTGAAGAGGATGTTTCCTATAGTGGGGGAGTCTAGGACCAGAGGACACAGATAGACTGGATGTGGAGAGGATGTTTCCTGTAGTGGGGGAGTCTAGGACCAGAGGACACAGATAGACTGGATGTGGAGAGGATGTTTCCTGTAGTGGGGGAGTCTAGGACCAGAGGACACAGATAGAGTGGACGTGGAGCGGATGTTTCCTGTACTGGGGGAGTCTAGGACCAGAGGACACAGATAGAGTGGATGTGGAGTGGATGTTTCCTATAGTGGGGGGAGTCTAGGACCAGAGGACACAGATAGAGTGGATGTGGAGACGATGTTTCCTATAGTGGGGGAGTCTAGGACCAGAGGACACAGATAGAGTGGGTGTGAAGAGGATGTTTCCTATAGTGGTAGAGTCTAGGATCAGAGGACGCAGATAGAGTGGGTGTGAAGAGGATGTTTCCTATAGTGGGGGAGTCTAGGACCAGAGGACACAGATAGACTGGATGTGGAGAGGATGTTTCCTGCAGTGGGGGAGACTCGGACCAGAGGACACAGATAGAGTGGATGTGGAGAGGATATTTCCTATAGTGGGGGAGTCTAGGACCATAGGACACAGATAGAGTGGATGTGGAGAGGATGTTTCCTGTAGTGGGGGAGTCTCGGACCAGAGGACACGATAGAGTGGATGTGGGGAGGATGTTTCCTATAGTGGGGGAAGTCTAGGATCAGAGGACACAGATAGAGTGTGTGTGAAGAGGATGTTTCCTATAGTGGAGGAGTCTAGGACCAGAGGACACAGATAGAGTGGATGTGGAGAGGATGTTTCCTGTAGTGGGGGAGTCTAGGACCAGAGGACACAGATAGAGTGGACGTGGAGAGGATGTTTCCTATGGTGGGGGTGTCTAGGACCAGAGGACACAGATAGAGTGGATGTGGAGAGGATGTTTCCTATGGTGGGGGTGTCTAGGACCAGAGGACACAGATAGAGTGGATGCGGAGAGGATGTTTCCTATAGTGGGGGAGTCTCGGACCAGAGGACACGATAGAGTGGATGTGGAGAGGATGTTTCCTATAGTGGGGGGGAGTGTAGGAGCAGAGGGCACAGACAGAGTGGATGTGGAGAGGATGTTTCCTGTAGTGGGGGGAGTCTAGGACCAGAGGACACAGATAGAGTGGATGTGGAGTGGATGTTTCCTATGGTGGAGGTGTCTAGGACCAGAGGACACAGATAGAGTGGATGTGGAGAGGATGTTTCCTATAGTGGGGGAGTCCAGGACCAGAGGACACAGATAGGTTGGATGTGGAGAGGATGTTTCCTATAGTGGGGGAGTCTAGGACCAGAGGACACAGATAGAGTGGATGTGGCGAGGATGTTTCCTATAGTGGGGGAGTCTAGGACCAGAGGACACAGACAGAGTGGATGTGGAGAGGATGTTTCCTATAGTGGGGGAGTCTGGGACCAGAGGACACAGATAGGTTGGATGTGGAGAGGATGTTTCCTATAGTGGGGGAGTCTAGGACCAGAGGACACAGATAGAGTGGATGTGGCGAGGATGTTTCCTATAGTGGGGGAGTCTAGGACCAGAGGACACAGACAGAGTGGATGTGGAGAGGATGTTTCCTATAGTGGGGGAGTCTAGGACCAGAGGACACAGATAGGTTGGATGTGGAGAGGATGTTTCCTATAGTGGGGGAGTCTAGGAGCAGAGGACACAGATAGAGTGGACGTGGAGAGGATGTTTCCTATGGTGGGGGTGTCTAGGACCAGAGGACACAGATAGAGTGGATGCGGAGAGGATGTTTCCTATAGTGGGGGAGTATCGGACCAGAGGACACGATATAGAGTGGATGTGGAGAGGATGTTTCCTATAGTGGGGGGAGTGTAGGAGCAGAGGGCACAGACAGAGTGGATGTGGAGAGGATGTTTCCTGTAGTGGGGGGAGTCTAGGACCAGAGGACACGATAGAGTGGATGTGGAGAGGATGTTTCCTATAGTGGGGGGAGTGTAGGAGCAGAGGGCACAGACAGAGTGGATGTGGAGAGGATGTTTCCTGTAGTGGGGGGAGTCTAGGACCAGAGGACACAGATAGAGTGGATGTGGAGTGGATGTTTCCTATGGTGGAGGTGTCTAGGACCAGAGGACACAGATAGAGTGGATGTGGAGAGGATGTTTCCTATAGTGGGGGAGTCTAGGACCAGAGGACACAGATAGGTTGGATGTGGAGAGGATGTTTCCTATAGTGGGGGAGTCTGGGACCAGAGGACACAGATAGGTTGGATGTGGAGAGGATGTTTCCTATAGTGGGGGAGTCTAGGACCAGAGGACACAGATAGAGTGGATGTGGCGAGGATGTTTCCTATAGTGGGGGAGTCTAGGACCAGAGGACACAGATAGAGTGGATGTGGAGAGGATGTTTCCTATAGTGGGGGAGTCTAGGACCAGAGGACACAGACAGGTTGGATGTGGAGAGGATGTTTCCTATAGTGGGGGAGTCTAGGACCAGAGGACACAGATAGAGTGGACGTGGAGAGGATGTTTCCTATGGTGGGGGTGTCTAGGACCAGAGGACACAGATAGAGTGGATGTGGAGAGGATGTTTCCTATGGTGGGGGTGTCTAGGACCAGAGGACATAGATAGAGTGGATGCGGAGAGGATGTTTCCTACAGTGGGGGAGTCTCGGACCAGAGGACACGATAGAGTGGATGTGGAGAGGATGTTTCCTATACTGGGGGAGTTTAGGACCAGAGGACACAGATAGAGTGGATGTGAAGAGGATGTTTCCTGTAGTGGGGGGAGTCTAGGACCAGAGGACACAGATAGAGTGGATGTGGAGAGGATGTTTCCTGTAGTGGGGGGAGTCTAGGACCAGAGGACACAGATAGAGTGGATGTGGAGAAGATGTTTCCTGTAGTGGGGGAGTCTAGGACCAGAGGACACAGATAGAGTGGATGTGGAGAGGATGTTTCCTGTAGTGGGGGAGTCTAGGACCAGAGGACACAGATAGAGTGGATGTGGAGACGATGTTTCCTATAGTGGGGGAGTCTAGGACCAGAGGACACAGATAGAGTGGGTGTGAAGAGGATGTTTCCTATAGTGGGAGAGTCTAGGATCAGAGGACGCAGATAGAGTGGGTGTGAAGAGGATGTTTCCTATAGTGGGGGAGTCTAGGACCAGAGGACACAGATAGACTGGATGTGGAGAGGATGTTTCCTGTAGTTGGGGAGTCTAGGACCAGAGGACACAGATAGAGTGGACGTGGAGCGGATGTTTCCTGTACTGGGGGAGTCTAGGACCAGAGGACACAGATAGAGTGGATGTGGAGTGGATGTTTCCTATAGTGGGGGGAGTCTAGGACCAGAGGACACAGATAGAGTGGATGTGGAGACGATGTTTCCTATAGTGGGGGAGTCTAGGACCAGAGGACACAGATAGAGTGGGTGTGAAGAGGATGTTTCCTATAGTGGGAGAGTCTAGGATCAGAGGACGCAGATAGAGTGGGTGTGAAGAGGATGTTTCCTATAGTGGGGGAGTCTAGGACCAGAGGACACAGATAGACTGGATGTGGAGAGGATGTTTCCTGCAGTGGGGGAGACTCGGACCAGAGGACACAGATAGAGTGGATGTGGAGAGGATATTTCCTATAGTGGGGGAGTCTAGGACCATAGGACACAGATAGAGTGGATGTGGAGAGGATGTTTCCTGTAGTGGGGGAGTCTCGGACCAGAGGACACGATAGAGTGGATGTGGGGAGGATGTTTCCTATAGTGGGGGAAGTCTAGGATCAGAGGACACAGATAGAGTGTGTGTGAAGAGGATGTTTCCTATAGTGGAGGAGTCTAGGACCAGAGGACACAGATAGAGTGGATGTGGAGAGGATGTTTCCTGTAGTGGGGGAGTCTAGGACCAGAGGACACAGATAGAGTGGATGTGGAGAGGATGTTTCCTGTAGCGGGGGAAGTCTAGGATCAGAGGACACAGATAGAGTGCGTGTGAAGAGGATGTTTCCTATAGTGGAGGAGTCTAGGACCACAGGACACAGATAGAGTGGATGTGGAGAGGATGTTTCCTGTAGTGGGGGAGTCTAGGACCAGAGGACACAGATAGAGTGGACGTGGAGAGGATGTTTCCTATGGTGGGGGTGTCTAGGACCAGAGGACACAGATAGAGTGGATGTGGAGAGGATGTTTCCTATGGTGGGGGTGTCTAGGACCAGAGGACACAGATAGAGTGGATGCGGAGAGGATGTTTCCTATAGTGGGGGAGTCTCGGACCAGAGGACACGATAGAGTGGATGTGGAGAGGATGTTTCCTATAGTGGGGGGGAGTGTAGGAGCAGAGGGCACAGACAGAGTGGATGTGGAGAGGATGTTTCCTGTAGTGGGGGGAGTCTAGGACCAGAGGACACAGATAGAGTGGATGTGGAGTGGATGTTTCCTATGGTGGAGGTGTCTAGGACCAGAGGACACAGATAGAGTGGATGTGGAGAGGATGTTTCCTATAGTGGGGGAGTCCAGGACCAGAGGACACAGATAGGTTGGATGTGGAGAGGATGTTTCCTATAGTGGGGGAGTCTAGGACCAGAGGACACAGATAGAGTGGATGTGGCGAGGATGTTTCCTATAGTGGGGGAGTCTAGGACCAGAGGACACAGACAGAGTGGATGTGGAGAGGATGTTTCCTATAGTGGGGGAGTCTGGGACCAGAGGACACAGATAGGTTGGATGTGGAGAGGATGTTTCCTATAGTGGGGGAGTCTAGGACCAGAGGACACAGATAGAGTGGATGTGGCGAGGATGTTTCCTATAGTGGGGGAGTCTAGGACCAGAGGACACAGACAGAGTGGATGTGGAGAGGATGTTTCCTATAGTGGGGGAGTCTAGGACCAGAGGACACAGATAGGTTGGATGTGGAGAGGATGTTTCCTATAGTGGGGGAGTCTAGGAGCAGAGGACACAGATAGAGTGGACGTGGAGAGGATGTTTCCTATGGTGGGGGTGTCTAGGACCAGAGGACACAGATAGAGTGGATGCGGAGAGGATGTTTCCTATAGTGGGGGAGTATCGGACCAGAGGACACGATAGAGTGGATGTGGAGAGGATGTTTCCTATAGTGGGGGGAGTGTAGGAGCAGAGGGCACAGACAGAGTGGATGTGGAGAGGATGTTTCCTGTAGTGGGGGGAGTCTAGGACCAGAGGACACGATAGAGTGGATGTGGAGAGGATGTTTCCTATAGTGGGGGGAGTGTAGGAGCAGAGGGCACAGACAGAGTGGATGTGGAGAGGATGTTTCCTGTAGTGGGGGGAGTCTAGGACCAGAGGACACAGATAGAGTGGATGTGGAGTGGATGTTTCCTATGGTGGAGGTGTCTAGGACCAGAGGACACAGATAGAGTGGATGTGGAGAGGATGTTTCCTATAGTGGGGGAGTCTAGGACCAGAGGACACAGATAGGTTGGATGTGGAGAGGATGTTTCCTATAGTGGGGGAGTCTGGGACCAGAGGACACAGATAGGTTGGATGTGGAGAGGATGTTTCCTATAGTGGGGGAGTCTAGGACCAGAGGACACAGATAGAGTGGATGTGGCGAGGATGTTTCCTATAGTGGGGGAGTCTAGGACCAGAGGACACAGATAGAGTGGATGTGGAGAGGATGTTTCCTATAGTGGGGGAGTCTAGGACCAGAGGACACAGACAGGTTGGATGTGGAGAGGATGTTTCCTATAGTGGGGGAGTCTAGGACCAGAGGACACAGATAGAGTGGACGTGGAGAGGATGTTTCCTATGGTGGGGGTGTCTAGGACCAGAGGACACAGATAGAGTGGATGTGGAGAGGATGTTTCCTATGGTGGGGGTGTCTAGGACCAGAGGACATAGATAGAGTGGATGCGGAGAGGATGTTTCCTATAGTGGGGGAGTCTCGGACCAGAGGACACGATAGAGTGGATGTGGAGAGGATGTTTCCTATACTGGGGGAGTTTAGGACCAGAGGACACAGATAGAGTGGATGTGGAGAGGATGTTTCCTGTAGTGGGGGGAGTCTAGGACCAGAGGACACAGATAGAGTGGATGTGGAGAGGATGTTTCCTGTAGTGGGGGAGTCTAGGACCAGAGGACACAGATAGAGTGGATGTGGAGAGGATGTTTCCTGTAGTGGGGGGAGTCTAGGACCAGAGGACACAGATAGAGTGGATGTGGAGAAGATGTTTCCTGTAGTGGGGGAGTCTAGGACCAGAGGACACAGATAGAGTGGATGTGGAGAGGATGTTTCCTGTAGTGGGGGAGTCTAGGACCAGAGGACACAGATAGAGTGGATGTGGAGACGATGTTTCCTATAGTGGGGGAGTCTAGGACCAGAGGACACAGATAGAGTGGGTGTGAAGAGGATGTTTCCTATAGTGGGAGAGTCTAGGATCAGAGGACGCAGATAGAGTGGGTGTGAAGAGGATGTTTCCTATAGTGGGGGAGTCTAGGACCAGAGGACACAGATAGACTGGATGTGGAGAGGATGTTTCCTGTAGTTGGGGAGTCTAGGACCAGAGGACACAGATAGACTGGATGTGGAGAGGATGTTTCCTGTAGTGGGGGAGTCTAGGACCAGAGGACACAGATAGAGTGGACGTGGAGCGGATGTTTCCTGTACTGGGGGAGTCTAGGACCAGAGGACACAGATAGAGTGGATGTGGAGTGGATGTTTCCTATAGTGGGGGGAGTCTAGGACCAGAGGACACAGATAGAGTGGATGTGGAGACGATGTTTCCTATAGTGGGGGAGTCTAGGACCAGAGGACACAGATAGAGTGGGTGTGAAGAGGATGTTTCCTATAGTGGGAGAGTCTAGGATCAGAGGACGCAGATAGAGTGGGTGTGAAGAGGATGTTTCCTATAGTGGGGGAGTCTAGGACCAGAGGACACAGATAGACTGGATGTGGAGAGGATGTTTCCTGCAGTGGGGGAGACTCGGACCAGAGGACACAGATAGAGTGGATGTGGAGAGGATATTTCCTATAGTGGGGGAGTCTAGGACCATAGGACACAGATAGAGTGGATGTGGAGAGGATGTTTCCTGTAGTGGGGGAGTCTCGGACCAGAGGACACGATAGAGTGGATGTGGGGAGGATGTTTCCTATAGTGGGGGAAGTCTAGGATCAGAGGACACAGATAGAGTGTGTGTGAAGAGGATGTTTCCTATAGTGGAGGAGTCTAGGACCAGAGGACACAGATAGAGTGGATGTGGAGAGGATGTTTCCTGTAGTGGGGGAGTCTAGGACCAGAGGACACAGATAGAGTGGATGTGGAGAGGATGTTTCCTGTAGCGGGGGAAGTCTAGGATCAGAGGACACAGATAGAGTGCGTGTGAAGAGGATGTTTCCTATAGTGGAGGAGTCTAGGACCACAGGACACAGATAGAGTGGATGTGGAGAGGATGTTTCCTGTAGTGGGGGAGTCTAGGACCAGAGGACACAGATAGAGTGGACGTGGAGAGGATGTTTCCTATGGTGGGGGTGTCTAGGACCAGAGGACACAGATAGAGTGGATGTGGAGAGGATGTTTCCTATGGTGGGGGTGTCTAGGACCAGAGGACACAGATAGAGTGGATGCGGAGAGGATGTTTCCTATAGTGGGGGAGTCTCGGACCAGAGGACACGATAGAGTGGATGTGGAGAGGATGTTTCCTATAGTGGGGGGGAGTGTAGGAGCAGAGGGCACAGACAGAGTGGATGTGGAGAGGATGTTTCCTGTAGTGGGGGGAGTCTAGGACCAGAGGACACAGATAGAGTGGATGTGGAGTGGATGTTTCCTATGGTGGAGGTGTCTAGGACCAGAGGACACAGATAGAGTGGATGTGGAGAGGATGTTTCCTATAGTGGGGGAGTCCAGGACCAGAGGACACAGATAGGTTGGATGTGGAGAGGATGTTTCCTATAGTGGGGGAGTCTAGGACCAGAGGACACAGATAGAGTGGATGTGGCGAGGATGTTTCCTATAGTGGGGGAGTCTAGGACCAGAGGACACAGACAGAGTGGATGTGGAGAGGATGTTTCCTATAGTGGGGGAGTCTGGGACCAGAGGACACAGATAGGTTGGATGTGGAGAGGATGTTTCCTATAGTGGGGGAGTCTAGGACCAGAGGACACAGATAGAGTGGATGTGGCGAGGATGTTTCCTATAGTGGGGGAGTCTAGGACCAGAGGACACAGACAGAGTGGATGTGGAGAGGATGTTTCCTATAGTGGGGGAGTCTAGGACCAGAGGACACAGATAGGTTGGATGTGGAGAGGATGTTTCCTATAGTGGAGGAGTCTAGGAGCAGAGGACACAGATAGAGTGGACGTGGAGAGGATGTTTCCTATGGTGGGGGTGTCTAGGACCAGAGGACACAGATAGACTGGATGTGGAGAGGATGTTTCCTATAGTGGGGGAGTCTAGGACCAGAGGACACAGATAGGTTGGATGTGGAGAGGATGTTTCCTATAGTGGGGGAGTCTAGGACCAGAGGACACAGATAGGTTGGATGTGGAGAGGATGTTTCCTATAGTGGGGGAGTCTAGGACCAGAGGACACAGATAGAGTGGATGTGGAGAGGATGTTTCCTATAGTGGGGGAGTCTAGGATGAGAGGACACAGATAGAGTGGATGTGGAGAGGATGTTTCCTATCGTGGGGGAGTCTAGGACCAGAGGACACAGATAGAGTGGATGTGGAGAGGATGTTTCCTGTAGTGGGGAGTCTAGGACCAGAGGACACAGATAGAGTGGATGTGGAGAGGATGTTTCCTGTAGTGGGGGAGTCTAGGACCAGAGGACACAGATAGAGTGGATGTGGAGAGGATGTTTCCTGTAGTGGGGAAGTGTAGGAGCAGAGGGCACAGATTGGGTATATTTAAAGTGGTGGGCGACAGCGTCTTGAACCGTCAGATCGTCGGAGGCTGCGGGGTTGAGAGGGTTAGTAAACCAGCCGCGTCGGAATGGCGGCACAGACTCGACGGGCCGAATGGCAGAGTTCTGCTCCGAGGTCTTCACGTCTCCGTGCTCTTGCAGCTGAGATGCAGGCCAGCGGAGCAGACGGGCACACAGCCGGCGGGATGAACCGGACAGGCGAGGTAACCAAAAATAAAATCATACTGAATGAATAATACAGACAGCCCGAGGTGCCGACGTCAGCCCAGGGCTGGTGACCTTTCCCTGCCGAGCGTGCGGCTGGTTCGCGGGGGTCCAGGCGGGGAGTCCACGGCTGGCAGAGCCACTTCAATGCGAGCCGCACAGCGGCGAGTCCAGGCCCCGACCGGGGAACCCAGCGCTCGGCTTCCCGCCGCCTCCCCTTCCTGAAGGTCGCCAACGAGAGAAATCCGGCCCCGCCGAGAGCAAAGAGACCGTCGCCGAAGCTGCCGGCAGAGATGCGAACACACTCGTGGCCAGCATCCGGCCCTTCAGGCCGTCATCGCTACCTGCTATCCCATTTATGGCCAGTTCATAATCCCACCGTCATTTCCACTTCCCTGAACCACCGACACGCCAACTAATCCAGAAGCTATACACCTCACTCCACTCCCCCAATCTCTCCCACAGCTCTGTGTCAGTCTCCACACTAATCCCACTGTCCCACTCTCTCCCCACAGACCTGTGTCAGTCCACACACTAATCCCACTGTCCCAATCTCTCCCACAGCTCTGTGTCAGTCCCCACACTAATCCCACTGTCCCACTCTCTCCCCACAGACCTGTGTCAGTCCCCACACTAATCCCACTGTCCCACTCTCTCCCCACAGTCCTGTGTCAGTCCCCATACTAATCCCACTGTCCCACTCTCTCCCCACAGTCCTGTGTCAGTCCCCACACTGATCCCGCTGTCCCACCCTCTCCCCACAGTCCTGTGTCAATCCAAACACGAATCCCACTGTCCCACTCTCTCCCCACAGTCCTGTGTCAATCCAAACACGAATCCCACTGTCCCACTCTCTCCCCACAGTCCTGTGTCAGTCCCCACACTAATCCCACTGTCCCACTCTCTCCCCACAGTCCTGTGTCAGTCCCCACAGGAAACCAACTGTCCCACTCTCTCCCCGCAGTCCTGTGTCAGTCCCCACACTAATCCCACTGTCCCACTCTCTCCCCACAGTCCTGTGTCAGTCCCCACACTAATCCCACTGTCCCACTCTCTCCCCACAGTCCTGTGTCAGTCCCCACACTAATCCCACTGTCCCACTCTCTCCCCACAGTCCTGTGTCAGTCCCCACACTAATCCCACTGTCCCACTCTCTCCCCACAGTCCAGTGTCAGTCCCCACACTAATCCCACTGTCCCACTCTCTCCCCACAGCCCTGTGTCAGTCCCCACACTAATCCCACTGTCCCACTCTCTCCCCACAGTCCTGTGTCAATCCAAACACGAATCCCACTGTCCCACTCTCTCCCCACAGTCCTGTGTCAGTCCCCACACTAATCCCACTGTCCCACTCTCTCCCCACAGTCCTGTGTCAGTCCCCACAGGAAACCAACTGTCCCACTCTCTCCCCGCAGTCCTGTGTCAGTCCCCACACTAATCCCACTGTCCCACTCTCTCCCCACAGTCCTGTGTCAGTCCCCACACTAATCCCACTGCCCCACTCTCTCCCCACAGTCCTGTGTCAGTCCCCACACTAATCCCACTGTCCCACTCTCTCCCCACAGTCCAGTGTCAGTCCCCACACTGATCCCGCTGTCCCACCCTCTCCCCACAGTCCTGTGTCAGTCCCCACAGGAAACCAACTGTCCCACTCTCTCCCCGCAGTCCTGTGTCAGTCCCCACACTAATCCCACTGTCCCACTCTCTCCCCACAGTCCTGTGTCAGTCCCCACACTGATCCCGCTGTCCCACCCTCTGCCCACAGTCCTGTGTCAGTCCCCACACTAATCCCACTTTCACAGTCTCTCCCCACAGTACTGTGTCAGTCCCCACACTAATCCCACTGTCCCACTCTCTCCCCACAGTCCTGTGTCAGTCCCCACACTAATCCCACTGTCCCACGCTCTCTCCACAGCCCACTGTCAGTCCCCACACAAATCCCACAGTCCCACTCACTCCCCACCGTCCTGTGTCAGTCCCCACACAACTCCCACAGTCCCACTCTCTCCCCACAGTCCCGTGTCAGTCCCCACACTAATCCCACAGTCCCACTCTCTCCCCACAGTCCTGTGTCAGTCCCCACACTAATCCCACTGTCACAGTCTCTCCCCACAGTCCTGTGTCAGTCTCCACACTAATCCCACTGTCACACTCGCTCCCCACATTCCCGTGTCAGTCCCCACACTAATCCCACAGTCCCACTCTCTCCCCACAGTCCTGTGTCAGTCCCCACACTAATCCCACTGTCACAGTCTCTCCCCACAGTCCTGTGTCAGTCCCCACACTAATCCCACTGTCCCACTCTCTCCCCACAGTCCTGTGTAAATCTCACAATAATCCCACGGTCTCACTCTCTCCCCACAGCCCTGTGTCAGTCTCACAATAATCCCACGGTCTCACTCTCTCCCCACAGTCCTGTGTCAGGTTCTGAACTAATCCCACAGTCCTGTGTCAGTCCCCACAAAAATCCCACAGTCCCACTCTCTCCACACAGTCCTGTGTCAGTCCCAACACTAACCCCACTGTCCCACTCTCTCCCCACAGTCCTGTGTAAATCTAAACACTGATGCCCCATCCCAATCTCTCCCCACAGCCCTGTGTCAGTCTCACAATAATCCGACGGTCTCACTCTCTCCCCACAGTCCTGTGTCAGGTTCTGAACTAATCCCACAGTCCTGTGTCAGTCCCCACACAAATCCCACTGTCCTACTCTCTCCCCACAGTCCTGTATCAGTCCACAAAGTAATCCCACTGTCCCACTCTCTCTCCACAGCCCAGTGTCGGTCCCCACACTAATCCCACTGTCCTGTGTCAGTCCCTATACTAATTCCACTGTCCCACTCTCTCCCCACATATCTGTGTCAGTCCCCACACTAATCCCACTGTCCCACTCTCTCCCCACAGTCCTGTGTCAGTCCCCAAACTAATCCCACTGTCCCACTCTCTCCCCACAGCTCTGTGTCGGTCTCCAAACTAATCCCACTGTCCCACTCTCTCACCACAGTCCCGTGTCAGTCCCCAAACTAATCTCAATGTCCCACTCTCTCCCCCCAGTCCTGTGTCAGTCCTCACACTAATCCCACTGTCCCACTCTCTCCCCACAGCCCTGTGTCAGTCCCCACAGTAATCCAACAGTCCCACTCTCTCCCCACAGTCCTGTGTCAGTCCCCACACTAATCCAACTGTCCCACTCTCTCCCCACAGTCCTGTGTCAGTCCCCAAACTAATCCCACTGTCCCACTCTCTCTGCACAGTCCTGTGTCAGTCCCCACACGAATCCCACTGTCCCACTCTCTCCCCACAGCCCTGTGTCAGTCCCCACACTAATCCCACTGTCCCACTCTCTCCCCACAGTCCTGTGTCAGTCCCCACACTAATCCCACTGTCCCACTCTCTCCCCACAGTCCCGTGTCAGTCCCCACACTAATCCCACTGTCCCACTCTCTCCCCACAGTCCTGTGTCAGTCCCCACACTAATCCCACTGTCCCACTCTCTCCCCACAGTCCAGTGTCAGTCCCCACACTGATCCCGCTGTCCCACCCTCTCCCCACAGTCCCGTGTCAGTCCCCACAGGAAACCAAGTGTCCCACTCTCTCCCCGCAGTCCTGTGTGAGTCCCCACACTAATCCCACTGTCCCACTCTCTCCCCACATCCCTGTGTCAGTCCCCACACTAATCCCACTGTCCCACTCTCTCCCCACAGTCCTGTGTCAGTCCCCACACTAATCCCACTGTCCTACTCTCTCCCCAAAGTCGCGTGTCAGTCTCCACACTAATCCCACTTTCACAGTCTCTCCCCACAGTCCTGCGTCAGTCCCCACACTAATCCCACTGTCCCACTCTCTCCCCACAGTCCTGTGTCAGTCCCCAAACTAATCCCATTGTCTCACTCTCTCCCCACAGTCCTGTGTCTGTCCACAAAATAATCCCACTGTCCCACTCGCTCTCCACAGCCCACTGTCAGTCCCCACACTAATTCCAATGTCCCACTCTCCCCCCACCGTCCTGTGTCAGTCCCCACACTAATTCCAATGTCCCACTCTCTCCCAACCATCCTGTGTCAGTCCCCACACAACTCCCACAGTCCCACTCTCTCCCCACAGTCCCGTGTCAGTCCCCACACTAATCCCACAGTCCCACTCTCTCCCCACAGTCCTGTGTCAGTCCCCACACTGATCCCGCTGTCCCACCCTCTGCCCACAGTCCTGTGTCAGTCCCCACACTAATCCCACTTTCACAGTCTCTCCCCACAGTACTGTGTCAGTCCCCACACTAATCCCACTGTCCCACTCTCTCCCCACAGTCCTGTGTCAGTCCCCACACTAATCCCACTGTCCCACGCTCTCTCCACAGCCCACTGTCAGTCCCCACACAAATCCCACAGTCCCACTCACTCCCCACCGTCCTGTGTCAGTCCCCACACAACTCCCACAGTCCCACTCTCTCCCCACAGTCCCGTGTCAGTCCCCACACTAATCCCACAGTCCCACTCTCTCCCCACAGTCCTGTGTCAGTCCCCACACTAATCCCACTGTCACAGTCTCTCCCCACAGTCCTGTATCAGTCTCCACACTAATCCCACTGTCACACTCGCTCCCCACATTCCCGTGTCAGTCCCCACACTCATCCCACAGTCCCACTCTCTCCCCACAGTCCTGTGTCAGTCCCCACACTAATCCCACTGTCACACTCGCTCCCCACATTCCCGTGTCAGTCCCCACACTAATCCCACAGTCCCACTCTCTCCCCACAGTCCTGTGTCAGTCCCCACACTAATCCCACTGTCCCACTCTCTCCCCACAGTCCTGTGTAAATCTCACAATAATCCCACGGTCTCACTCTCTCCCCACAGCCCTGTGTCAGTCTCACAATAATCCCACGGTCTCACTCTCTCCCCACAGTCCTGTCAGGTTCTGAACTAATCCCACAGTCCTGTGTCAGTCCCCACAAAAATCCCACAGTCCTACTCTCTCCACACAGTCCTGTGTCAGTCCCAACACTAACCCCACTGTCCCACTCTCTCCCCACAGTCCTGTGTAAATCTAAACACTGATGCCCCATCCCAATGTCTCCCCACAGCCCTGTGTCAGTCTCACAATAATCCCACAATAATCCCACGGTCTCACTCTCTCCCCACAGTCCTGTGTCAGGTTCTGAACTAATCCCACAGTCCTCTGTCAGTCCCCACACAAATCCCACTGTCCTACTCTCTCCCCACAGTCCTGTGTCTGTCCACAAAATAATCCCACTGTCCCACTCGCTCTCCACAGCCCACTGTCAGTCCCCACACTAATTCCAATGTCCCACTCTCCCCCCACCGTCCTGTGGCAGTCCCCACACTAATTCCAATGTCCCACTCTCTCCAAACCGTCCTGTGTCAGTCCCCACACAACTCCCACAGTCCCACTCTCTCCCCACAGTCCCGTGTCAGTCCCCACACTAATCCCACAGTCCCACTCTCTCCCCACAGTCCTGTGTCAGTCCCCACACTAATCCCACTGTCACAGTCTCTCCCCACAGTCCTGTGTCAGTCCCCACACTAATCCCACTGTCACACTCGCTCCCCACATTCCCGTATCAGTCCCCACACTAATCCCACAGTCCCACTCTCTCCCCACAGTCCTGTGTAAATCTAAACACTGATGCCCCATCCCAATGTCTCCCCACAGCCCTGTGTCAGTCTCACAATAATCCCACGGTCTCACTCTCTCCCCACAGTCCTGTGTCAGGTTCTGAACTAATCCCACAGTCCTGTGTCAGTCCCCACAAAAATCCCACAGTCCCACTCTCTCCACACAGTCCTGTGTCAGTCCCAACACTAACCCCACTGTCCCACTCTCTCCCCACAGTCCTGTGTAAATCTAAACACTGATGCCCCATCCCAATGTCTCCCCACAGCCCTGTGTCAGTCTCACAATAATCCCACGGTCTCACTCTCTCCCCACAGTCCTGTGTCAGGTTCTGAACTAATCCCACAGTCCTGTGTCAGTCCCCACAAAAATCCCACTGTCCTACTCTCTCCCCACAGTCCTGTATCAGTCCACAAAGTAATCCCACTGTCCCACTCTCTCTCCACAGCCCAGTGTCAGTCCCCACACTAATCCCACTGTCCTGTGTCAGTCCCTATACTAATTCCACGGTCCCACTCTCTCCCCACATATCTGTGTCAGTCCCCACACTAATCCCACTGTCCCACTCTCTCCCCACAGTCCTGTGTCAGTCCCCAAACTAATCCCACTGTCCCACTCTCACCCCACCGCTCTGTGTCGGTCTCCAAACTAATCCCACTGTCCCACTCTCTCACCACAGTCCCGTGTCAGTCCCCACACTAATCCCACTGTCCCACTCTCTCCCCCCAGTCCTGTGTCAGTCCTCACACTAATCCCACTGTCCCACTCTCTTCCCACAGCCCTGTGTCAGTCCCCACAGTAATCCAACAGTCCCACTCTCTCCCCACAGTCCTGTGTCAGTCCCCACACTAATCCAACTGTCCCACTCTCTCCCCACAGTCCTGTGTCAGTCCCCAAACTAATCCCACTGTCCCACTCTCTCTGCACAGCCCTGTGAAAGTCCCCAAACTAATCCCACTGTCCCACTCTCTCCCCACAGTCCTGTGTCAGTCCCCACACGAATCCCACTGTCCCACTCTCTCCCCACAGTCCTGTGTCAGTCCCAACACTAACCCCACTGTCCCACTCTCTCCCCACAGTCCTGTGTCAGTCCCCACACTAATCCCACTGTCCCACTCTCTCCCCACAGTCCTGTGTCAGTTCCCCACACTAATCCCACTGTCCCACTCTCCCCACAGTCCCGTGTCAGTCCCCAAACTAATCCCATTGTCCCACTCTCTCCCCACAGCCCTGTGTCAGTCCGAACACTAATCCCACTGTCGCACACTCTCCCCACAGTCCTGTATCAGTCCCCACACTAATCCCACTGTCCCACTCTCCCCACAGTCCTGTGTCAATCCCCACACTAATCCCACTGTCCCACTCCCTCCCCACAGTCCTGTGTCAGTCCCCACACTAATCCCACTGTCCCACACTCTCCCCACAGCCCTGTGTCAGTCTCCACACTAATCCCACTGTCCCACTCCCTCCCCACAGTCCTGTGTCAGTCCCCACACTAATCCCACTGTCCCACTCTCTCCCCACAGTCCTGTGTCAGTCCTCACACTAATCCCACTGCCCACTCTCTCCCCACAGTCCTGTGTCAGTCCCCACACTAATCGCACTGTCCCACTCTCTCCCCACAGACCTGTGTCAGTCCCCACACTAATCCCACTGTCCCACTCTCTCCCCACAGTCCTGTGTCAGTCCGCAAACTAATCCCATTGTCCCACTCTCTCCCCACAGTCCTGTGTCAGTCCCCACAGTAATCGCACTGTCCCACTCTCTCCCCACAGTCCTCTGTCAGTACCCAAACGAATCCCACTGTACCACTTTCTCCCCATAGCCCTGTGTCAGTCCCCACACTAATCCCACTATCCCACTCTCTCCCCACAGTCCTGCGTCAGTCGGCAGACTAATCCCACAGTCCCAGTCTCTCCCCACAGCCCTGTGTCAGTCCCCACACTAATCCCACTGTCCCACTCTCTCCCCACAGTCCTGTGTCAGTCCCCAAACTAATCCCTGGGACCCACTCTCTCCCCACAGTCCTGTGTCAGTCCCAACACTAACCCCAGTGTCCCACTCTCTCCCCAGAGTCCTGTGTCAGTCCCCACACTAATCGCACTGTCCCACTCTCTCCCCACAGTCCTGTGTCAGTCCCCACACTAATCCCACTGTCCCACTCTCTCCCCTCAGTCCTGTGTCAGTCCCCACTCTTATCGCACTGTCCCACTCTCTCCCCACAGTCCTGTGTCAGTCCCCACACTTATCGCACTGTCCCACTCTCTCCCCACAGTCCTGTGTCAGTCCCAACACTAACCCCACTGTTCCATTCTCTCCCCACAGTCCTGTGTCAGTCCCCACACTAATCCCACTATCCCACTCTCTCCCCACAGTCCTGTGTCAGTCCCAACACTAACCCCACTGTCCCATTCTCTCCCCACAGTCCTGTGTCAGTCCCCACACTAATCCCACTGCCCACTCTCCCCACAGTCCTGTGTCAGTCCCCATACTAATCCCACTGCCCACTCTCTCCCCACAGTCCTGTGTCAGTCCCCACACTAATCCCACTGCCCACTCTCTCCCCACAGTCCTGTGTCAGTCCCCACACTAATCCCACTGTCCCACTCGCTCTCCACAGCCCACTGTCAGTCCCCACACTAATTCCAATGTCCCACTCTCCCCCCACCGTCCTGTGTCAGTCCCCACACTAATTCCAATGTCCCACTCTCTCCCAACCGTCCTGTGTCAGTCCCCACACAACTCCCACAGTCCCACTCTCTCCCCACAGTCCCGTGTCAGTCCCCACACTAATCCCACAGTCCCACTCTCTCCCCACAGTCCTGTGTCAGTCCCCACACTAATCCCACTGTCACAGTCTCTCCCCACAGTCCTGTGTCAGTCCCCACACTAATCCCACAGTCCCACTCTCTCCCCACAGTCCTGTGTCAGTCCCCACACTAATCCCACTGTCACAGTCTCTCCCCACAGTCCTGTGTCAGTCCCCACACAACTCCCACAGTCCCACTCTCTCCCCACAGTCCCGTGTCAGTCCCCACACTAATCCCACAGTCCCACTCTCTCCCCACAGTCCTGTGTCAGTCCCCACACTAATCCCACTGTCACAGTCTCTCCCCACAGTCCTGTGTCAGTCCCCACACTAATCCCACTGTCACACTCGCTCCCCACAGTCCTGTGTCAGTCCCCACACTAATCCCACTGTCACAGTCTCTCCCCACAGTCCTGTGTCAGTCCCCACACTAATCCCACTGTCCTACTCTCTCCCCACAGTCCTGTGTAAATCTAAACACTGATGCCCCATCCCAATGTCTCCCCACAGCCCTGTATCAGTCTCACAATAATCCCACGGTCTCACTCTCTCCCCACAGTCCTGTGTCAGGTTCTGAACTAATCCCACAGTCCTGTATCAGTCCCCACACAAATCCCACTGTCCTACTCTCTCCCCACAGTCCTGTATCAGTCCACAAAGTAATCCCACTGTCCCACTCTCTCTCCACAGCCCAGTGTCAGTCCCCACACTAATCCCACTGTCCTGTGTCAGTCCCTATACTAATTCCACTGTCCCACTCTCTCCCCACATATCTGTGTCAGTCCCCACACTAATCCCACTGTCCCACTCTCTCCCCACAGTCCTGTGTCAGTCCCCAAACTAATCCCACTGTCCCACTCTCTCCACACCGCTCTGTGTCGGTCTCCAAACTAATCCCACTGTCCCACTCTCTCACCACAGTCCCGAATCAGTCCCCACACTAATCCCACTGTCCCACTCTCTCCGCCCAGTCCTGTGTCAGTCCTCACACTAATCCCACTGTCCCACTCTCTTCCCACAGCCCTGTGTCAGTCCCCACAGTAATCCAACAGTCCCACTCTCTCCCCACAGTCCTGTGTCAGTCCCCACACTAATCCAACTGTCCCACTCTCTCCCCACAGTCCTGTGTCAGTCCCCAAACTAATCCCACTGTCCCACTCTCTCTGCACAGTCCTGTATCAGTCCCCACACTAATCCCACTGTCTCACTCTCTCCCCACATCCCTGTGTCAGTCCCCAAACTAATCCCACTGTCCCACTCTCTCCCCACAGTCCTGTGTCAGTCCCCACACGAATCCCACTGTCCCACTCTCTCCCCACAGTCCTGTGTCAGTCCCAACACTAACCCCACTGTCCCATTCTCTCCCCACAGTCCTGTGTCAGTTCCCCACACTAATCCCACTGTCCCACTCTCTCCCCACAGTCCTGTGTCAGTCCCCACACGAATCCCACTGTCCCACTCTCTCCCCACAGTCCTGTGTCAGTCCCAACACTAACCCCACTGTCCCATTCTCTCCCCACAGTCCTGTGTCAGTTCCCCACACTAATCCCACTGTCCCACTCTCCCCACAGTCCTGTGTCAGTCCCCAAACTAATCCCATTGTCCCACTCTCTCCCCACAGCCCTGTGTCAGTCCGAACACTAATCCCACTGTCCCACACTCTCCCCACAGTCCTGTATCAGTCCCCACACTAATCCCACTGTCCCACTCTCCCCACAGTCCTGTGTCAATCCCCACACTAATCCCACAGTCCCACTCCCTCCCCACAGTCCTGTGTCAGTCCCCACACTAATCCCACTGTCCCACACTCTCCCCACAGCCCTGTGTCAGTCTCCACACTAATCCCACTGTCCCACTCCCTCCCCACAGTCCTGTGTCAGTCCCCACACTAATCCCACTGTCCCACTCTCTCCCCACAGTCCTGTGTCAGTCCTCACACTAATCCCACTGCCCACTCTCTCCCCACAGTCCTGTGTCAGTCCCCACACTAATCGCACTGTCCCACTCTCTCCCCACAGACCTGTGTCAGTCCCCACACTCATCCCACTGTCCCACTCTCTCCCCACAGTCCTGTGTCAGTCCGCAAACTAATCCCATTGTCCCACTCTCTCCCCACAGTCCTGTGTCAGTCCCCACAGTAATCGCACTGTCCCACTCTCTCCCCACAGTCGTCTGTCAGTACCCAAACGAATCCCACTGTACCACTCTCTCCCCATAGCCCTGTGTCAGTCCCCACACTAATCCCACTATCCCAGTCTCTCCCCACAATCCTGCGTCAGTCGGCAGACTAATCCCACAGTCCCAGTCTCTCCCCACAGCCCTGTGTCAGTCCCCACACTAATCCCACTGTCCCACTCTCTCCCCACAGTCCTGTGTCAGTCCCCAAACTAATCCCTGGGACCCACTCTCTCCCCACAGTCCTGTGTCAGTCCCCACACTAATCCCACTGTCCCACTCTCTCCCCACAGTCCTGTGACAGTCCCCACACTAATCCCACTGTCCCACTCTCTCCCCACAGTCCTGTGTCAGTCCCCACACTAATCCCAGTGTCCCACTCTCTCCCCAGAGTCCTGGGTCAGTCCCCACACTAATCGCACTGTCCCACTCTCTCCCCACAGTCCCGTGTCAGTCCCCACACTAATCCCACTGTCCCACTCTCTCCCCACAGTCCTGTGTCAGTCCGCACACTAATCCCACTGTCCCACTCTCTCCCCATAGTCCTGTGTCAGTCCCCACACTAATCCCACTGTCCCACTCTCTCCCCACAGTCCTGTGTCAGTCCCCAAACTAATCCCTGGGACCCACTCTCTCCCCACAGTCCTGTGTCAGTCCCCAAACTAATCCCTGGGTCCCACTCTCTCCCCACAGTCCTGTGTCAGTCCCCATTCTAATCCCACTGTCCTACTGTCTCCCCACAGTCCTGTGTCAGTCCCCACACTAATCCCACTATCCAACTCTCTCCCCAGAGTCCTGTGTCAGTCCCCAAACTAATCCCACTGTCCCCACTCTCTCCCCACAGTCCTGTGTCAGTCAGTACAGCAATCCCACTGCCCCACTGTTTCCCCACAGTCCTGCGTCAGTCCCCACACTCATCCCACTGTCCCACTCTCTCCCACAGTCCTGTGTCAGTCCCCACACTAATCCCACTAGCCCACTCTCTCCCCACAGTCCTGTGTCAGTCCGCAGACTAATCCCACTGTCCCACTCTCTCCCCACAGCCCTGTGTCAGTCCCCACACTAATCTCACTGTCCCACTCTCTCCCCACAGCCCTGTGTCAGTCCCCACACTAAGCGCACTGTCCCACTCTCTCCCCACAGTCCTGTGTCAGTCCCCACACTAATCCCACTGTCCCACTCTCTCCCCACAGTCCTGTGTCAGTCCCCACACTAATCCCACTGTCCCACTCTCTCCCCACAGTCCTGTGTCAGTCCCCAAACTAATCCCACTGTCCCACTCTCTCCCTGCAGTCCTCTGTAAATCTAAACACTAATCCCCCATCCCAATGTCTCCAAACAACACTGCATCAATCTCACACTAACCTCACAGTCTCACCTTATCCCCACAGTCCTGTGTCCATCCCCACACTAATCCCACTGTCCCACTCTCTCCCCACAGTCCTGTGTCACTCCCCACACTAATCCCACTGTCCCACTCTCTCTCCACAGTCCTGTATCAGTCCCCAGACTAATCCCACTGTCCCACTCTCTCCCCACAGCCCTGTGTCAGTCCCCAAACTAATCCCACTGCCCAAGCTCTCCCCACCGTCCTGTGTCAGTCCCCACACTAATCCCACTGTCCCACTCGCTCCCCACAGTCCCGTGTCAGTCCCCACACTAATCCCACAGTCCCACTCTCTCCCCACAGTCCTGTGTCAGTCCCTACACTAATCCCACTGTCACAGTCACTCCCCACAGTCCTGTGTCAGTCCCCACACTAATCCCACTGTCACACTCGCTCCCCACATTCCCGTATCAGTCCCCACACTAATCCCACAGTCCCACTCTCTCCCCACAGTCCTGTGTCAGTCCCCACACTAATCCCACTGTCACAGTCTCTCCCCACAGTCCTGTGTCAGTCCCCACACTAATCCCACTGTCCCACTCTCTCCCCACAGTCCTGTGTAAATCTAAACACTGATGCCCCATCCCAATGTCTCCCCACAGACCTGTGTCAGTCTCACAATAATCCCACGGTCTCACTCTCTCCCCACAGTCCTGTGTCAGGTTCTGAACTAATCCCACAGTCCTGTGTCAGTCCCCACAAAAATCCCACAGTCCCACTCTCTCCACACAGTCCTGTGTCAGTCCCAACACTAACCCCACTGTCCCACTCTCTCCCCACAGTCCTGTGTAAATCTAAACACTGATGCCCCATCCCAATGTCTCCCCACAGCCCTGTGTCAGTCTCACAATAATCCCACGGTCTCACTCTCTCCCCACAGTCCTGTGTCAGGTTCTGAACTAATCCCACAGTCCTGTGTCAGTCCCCACACAAATCCCACTGTCCTACTCTCTCCCCACAGTCCTGTATCAGTCCACAAAGTAATCCCACTGTCCCACTCTCTCTCCACAGCCCAGTGTCAGTCCCCACACTAATCCCACTGTCCTGTGTCAGTCCCTATACTAATTCCACTGTCCCACTCTCTCCCCACATATCTGTGTCAGTCCCCACACTAATCCCACTGTCCCACTCTCTCCCCACAGACCTGTGTCAGTCCCCAAACTAATCCCACTGTCCCACTCTCTCCCCACCGCTCTGTGTCGGTCTCCAAACTAATCCCACTGTCCGACTCTCTCACCACAGTCCCGTGTCAGTCCCCACACTAATCCCACTGTCCCACTCTCTCCCCCCAGTCCTGTGTCAGTCCTCACACTAATCCCACTGTCCCACTCTCTTCCCACAGCCCTGTGTCAGTCCCCACAGTAATCCAACAGTCCCACTCTCTCCCCACAGTCCTGTGTCAGTCCCCACACTAATCCAACTGTCCCACTCTCTCCCCACAGTCCTGTGTCAGTCCCCAAACTAATCCCACTGTCCCACTCTCTCCCCACAGTCCTGTGTCAGTCCCAACACTAACCCCACTGTCCCATTCTCTCCCCACAGTCCTGTGTCAGTTCCCCACACTAATCCCACTGTCCCACTCTCCCCACAGTCCTGTGTCAGTCCCCAAACTAATCCCGTTGTCCCACTCTCTCCCCACAGCCCTGTGTCAGTCCGAACACTAATCCCACTGTCCCACACTCTCCCCACAGTCCTGTATCAGTCCCCACACTAATCCCACTGTCCCACTCTCCCCACAGTCCTGTGTCAATCCCCACACTAATCCCACTGTCCCACTCCCTCCCCACAGTCCTGTGTCAGTCCCCACACTAATCCCACTGTCCCACACTCTCCCCACAGCCCTGTGTCAGTCTCCACACTAATCCCACTGTCCCACTCCCTCCCCACAGTCCTGTGTCAGTCCCCACACTAATCCCACTGTCCCACTCTCTCCCCACAGTCCTGTGTCAGTCCGCAAACTAATCCCATTGTCCCACTCTCTCCCCACAGTCCTGTGTCAGTCCCCACAGTAATCGCACTGTCCCACTCTCTCCCCACAGTCCTCTGTCAGTACCCAAACGAATCCCACTGTCCCACTCTCTCCCCATAGCCCTGTGTCAGTCCCCACACTAATCCCACTATCCCACTCTCTCCCCACAGTCCTGCGTCAGTCGGCAGACTAATCCCACAGTCCCACTCTCTCCCCACAGTCCTGTGTCAGTCCCCACACTAATCCCACTGTCCCACTCTCTCCCCACAGTCCTGTGTCAGTCCCCACACTAATCCCACTGTCCCACTCTCTCCCCACAGCCCTGTGTCAGTCCCCACACTAATCCCACTGTCCCACTCTCTCCCCACAGTCCTGTGTCAGTCCCCAAACTAATCCCTGGGACCCACTCTCTCCCCACAGTCCTGTGTCAGTCCCCACACTAATCCCACTGTCCCACTCTCTCCCCACAGTCCTGTGACAGTCCCCACACTAATCCCACTGTCCCACTCTCTCCCCACAGTCCTGTGTCAGTCCCCACACTAATCCCAGTGTCCCACTCTCTCCCCAGAGTCCTGGGTCAGTCCCCACACTAATCGCACTGTCCCACTCTCTCCCCACAGTCCTGTGTCAGTCCCCACACTAATCGCACTGTCCCACTCTCTCCCCACAGTCCTGTGTCAGTCCCCACACTAATCCCACTGTCCCACTCTCTCCCCTCAGTCCTGTGTCAGTCCCCACTCTTATCGCACTGTCCCACTCTCTCCCCACAGTCCTGTGTCAGTCCCCACACTTATCGCACTGTCCCACTCTCTCCCCACAGTCCTGTGTCAGTCCCAACACTAACCCCACTGTCCCATTCTCTCCCCACAGTCCTGTGTCAGTCCCCACACTAATCCCACTGTCCCACTCTCTCCCCACAGTCCTGTGTCAGTCCCCAAACTAATCCCACTGCCCACTCTCCCCACAGTCCTGTGTCAGTCCCCATACTAATCCCACTGCCCACTCTCTCCCCACAGTCCTGTGTCAGTCCCCACACTAATCCCACTGCCCACTCTCTCCCCACAGTCCTGTGTCAGTCCCCACAGTCATCCAAATGTCCCACTCTCTACCCAGATCCCTGTGTCAATCCCCACACTAATCGCACTGTCACACTCTGTCCCCACAGTCCTGTGTCAGTCCCCACACTAATCCCACTGTCCCACTCTCTCCCCACAGTCCTGTGTCACTCCCCACACTAATCCCACTGTCCCACTCCCTCCCCACAGTCCTGTGTCACTCCCCACACTAATCCCACTGTCCCACTCCTTCCCCAAAGTCCTCTGTCAGTCCCCACACTGATCCCACTGTCCCACTCTCTCCCACAGTCCTGTGTCAGTCCCCACACTAATCCCACTGTCACACTCTCTCCCCACAGTCCTGTGTGAGTCCCCACATGAATCCCTCTGTCCCACTTTCCCCCCGCAGTCCTGTGTCAGTCCCCACACTAATCCCACTGTCCCACTCTCTCCCCACAGTCCTGTGTCAGTCCCCACACTAATCGCACTGTCCCACTCTCTCCCCACAGTCCTGTGTCAGTCCCCACACTAATCCCACTGTCCCACTGTCTCCCCACAGTTCCGTGTCAGACCCCACACTAATCCCACTGTCCCACTCTCTCCCCACAGTCCTGTGTCAGTCCCCACACTAATCCCACTGTCCCACTCTCTCCCCACAGTCCTGTGTCAGTCCCCACACTAATCCCACTGTCCCACTCTCCCCCCACAGTCCTGTGTCAGTCCGCAGACTAATCCCACTGTCCCACTCTCTCCCCACAGCCCTGTGTCAGTCCCCACACTTATCCCACTGTCCCACTCTCTCCCCACAGCCCTGTGTCAGTCCCCACACTAATTGCACTGTCCCACTCTCTCCCCACAGTCCTGTGTCAGTCCCCACACCAATCCCACTGTCCCACTCTCTCCCCTCAGTCCTGTGTCAGTCCCCACACTAATCGCACTGTCCCACTCTCTCCCCATAGTCCTGTGTCAGTCCCCACACTAATCGCACTGTCCCACTCTCTCCCCACAGTCATGTCAGTCCCCACACCAATCCCAGTGTCACACTCTCTCCCCACAGTCCTGTGTCAGTCCCAACACTAACCCCACTGTCCCATTCTCTCCCCACAGTCCTGTGTCAGTTCCCCACACTAATCCCACTGTCCCACTCTCTCCCCACAGTCCTGCGTCAGTAACCACACTAATCCCACTGTCCCACTCTCTCCCCACAGTCCTGCGTCAGTAACCACACTAATCCCACTGTCCCACTCTCTCCCCACAGTCCTGTGTCAGTCCCCACACAAATCCCACTGTCCCACTCTCCCCCCACAGTCCTGTGTCAGTCCCCAAACTAATCCCACTGTCCCACTCTCTCCCTGCAGTCCTCTGTAAATCTAAACACTAATCCCCCATCCCAATGTCTCCAAACAACCCTGCGTCAGTCTCACACTAACCTCACAGTCTCACCTTATCCCCACAGTCCTGTGTCCATCCCCACACTAATCCCACTGTCCCACTCTCTCCCCACAGTCCTGTGTCACTCCCCACACTAATCCCACTGTCCCACTCTCTCTCCACAGTCCTGTATCAGTCCCCAGACTAATCCCACTGTCCCACTCTCTCCCCACAGCCCTGTGTCAGTCCCCAAACTAATCCCACTGCCCAAGCTCTCCCCACAGTCCTGTGTCAGTCCCCACACTAATCCCACTGTCCCACTCTCTCCCCACAGTCCTGTGTCAGTCCCCACACAAATCCCAGTGTCCCACTCTCTCCCCACAGTCCTGCATCAGTCTCCACACTAATCCCACTGTCCCACTCTCTCCCCACCGTCCTGTCTGAATCCCCACACTAATCCCACTGTCCCACTCTCTCCCCACAGCCCCGTATCAGTCCCCAAATGAATCCCACTGTCCCACTCTCTCCCCACAGCCCTGTGTCAGTCCGCAGACTAATCCCACTGTCCCACTCTCTCCCCACAGCCCTGTGTCAGTCGCCACACTAATCCCACTGTCCCACTCTCTCCCCACAGTCCTGTGTCAGTCCCCACACAAATCCCACTGTCCCACTCTCTCCCCACAGTCCTGTCAGTCCCCACACTAATCCCAGTGTCACACCCTCTCCCCACAGTCCTGTGTCAGTCCCAACACTAACCCCACTGTCCCACTCTCTCCCCACAGTCCTCTGTCAGTTCCCCACACTAATCCCACTGTCCCACTCTCTCCCCACAGTCCTTTGTCAGTCCCGACACTAATCCCACTGTCCCACTCTCTCCCCACAGTCCTGTTTCAGTCCCCAAACTAATCCCACTGTCCCACTCTCTCCCCACAGTCCCGTGTCAGTCCCCACACTAATCCCACTGTCCCACTCTCTCCCCACAGTCCTGTGTCAGTCCGCACACTAATCCCACTGTCCCACTCTCTCCCCACAGTCCTGTGTCAGTCCCCACCCTAATCCCACTGTCCCACTCTCTCCCCACAGTCCTGTGTCAGTCCCCAAACTAATCCCTGGGACCCACTCTCTCCCCACAGTCCTGTGTCAGTCCCCAAACTAATCCCTGGGTCCCACTCTCTCCCAACAGTCCTGTGTCAGTCCCCACACTAATCCCACTGTCCCACTGTCTCCCCACAGTCCTGTGTCAGTCCCCACACTAATCCCACTATCCAACTCTCTCCCCAGAGTCCTGTGTCAGTCCCCAAACTAATCCCACTGTCCCCACTCTCTCCCCACAGTCATGTGTCAGTCAGTACAGCAATCCCACTGCCCCACTGTTTCCCCACAGTCCTGCGTCAGTCCCCACACTCATCCCACTGTCCCACTCTCTCCCACAGTCCTGTGTCAGTCCCCACACTAATCCCACTGTCCCACTCTCTCCCCACAGTCCTGTGTCAGTCCCCACACTAATCCCACTGTCCCACTCTCTCCCCACAGTCCTGTGTCAGTCCCCAAACTAATCCCACTGTCCCACTCTCTCCCTGCAGTCCTCTGTAAATCTAAACACTAATCCCCCATCCCAATGTCTCCAAACAACCCTGCATCAATCTCACACTAACCTCACAGTCTCACCTTATCCCCACAGTCCTGTGTCCATCCCCACACTAATCCCACTGTCCCACTCTCTCCCCACAGTCCTGTGTCACTCCCCACACTAATCCCACTGTCCCACTCTCTCTCCACAGTCCTGTATCAGTCCCCAGACTAATCCCACTGTCCCACTCTCTCCCCACAGCCCTGTGTCAGTCCCCACACTAATCCCACTGTCCCACTCTCTCCCCACAGTCCTGTGTCAGTCCCCACACAAATCCCAGTGTCCCACTCTCTCCCCACAGTCCTGCATCAGTCTCCACACTAATCCCACTGTCCCACTCTCTCCCCACAGTCCTGTGTCAGTCCCGACACTAATCCCACTGTCCCACTCTCTCCCCACAGTCCTGTTTCAGTCCCCACACTAATCCCACTGTCCCACTCTCTCCCCACAGTCCTGTGTCAGTCCGCACACTAATCCCACTGTCCCACTCTCTCCCCACAGTCCTGTGTCAGTCCCCACACTAATCCCACTGTCCCACTCTCTCCCCACAGTCCTGTGTCAGTCCCCAAACTAATCCCTGGGACCCACTCTCTCCCCACAGTCCTGTGTCAGTCCCCAAACTAATCCCTGGGTCCCACTCTCTCCCAACAGTCCTGTGTCAGTCCCCACACTAATCCCACTGTCCCACTGTCTCCCCACAGTCCTGTGTCAGTCCCCACACTAATCCCACTGTCCCCACTCTCTCCCCACAGTCATGTGTCAGTCAGTACATCAATCCCACTGCCCCACTGTTTCCCCACAGTCCTGCGTCAGTCCCCACACTCATCCCACTGTCCCACTCTCTCCCACAGTCCTGTGTCAGTCCCCACACTAATCCCACTGTCCCACTCTCTCCCCACAGTCCTGTGTCAGTCCCCACACTAATCCCACTGTCCCACTCTCTCCCCACAGTCCTGTGTCAGTCCCCAAACTAATCCCACTGTCCCACTCTCTCCCTGCAGTCCTCTGTAAATCTAAACACTAATCCCCCATCCCAATGTCTCCAAACAACCCTGCATCAATCTCACACTAACCTCACAGTCTCACCTTATCCCCACAGTCCTGTGTCCATCCCCACACTAATCCCACTGTCCCACTCTCTCCCCACAGTCCTGTGTCACTCCCCACACTAATCCCACTGTCCCACTCTCTCTCCACAGTCCTGTATCAGTCCCCAGACTAATCCCACTGTCCCACTCTCTCCCCACAGCCCTGTGTCAGTCCCCACACTAATCCCACTGTCCCACTCTCTCCCCACCGTCCTGTCTGAATCCCCACACTAATCCCACTGTCCCACTCTCTCCCCACAGCCCCGTATCAGTCCCCACATGAATCCCACTGTCCCACTCTCTCCCCACAGCCCTGTCTCAGTCCGCAGACTAATCCCACTGTCCCACTCTCTCCCCACAGCCCTGTGTCAGTCGCCACACTAATCCCACTGTCCCACTCTCTCCCCACAGTCCTGTGTCAGTCCCCACACCAATCCCACTGTCCAAATCTCTCCCCACAGTCCTGTCAGTCCCCACACTAATCCCAGTGTCACACCCTCTCCCCACAGTCCTGTGTCAGTCCCAACACTAACCCCACTGTCCCACTCTCTCCCCACAGTCCTCTGTCAGTTCCCCACACTAATCCCACTGTCCCACTCTCTCCCCACAGTCCTGTGTCAGTCCCGACACTAATCCCACTGTCCCACTCTCTCCCCACAGTCCTGTTTCAGTCCCCAAACTAATCCCACTGTCCCACTCTCTCCCCACAGTCCCGTGTCAGTCCCCACACTAATCCCACTGTCCCACTCTCTCCCCACAGTCCTGTGTCAGTCCGCACACTAATCCCACTGTCCCACTCTCTCCCCACAGTCCTGTGTCAGTCCCCACACTAATCCCACTGTCCCACTCTCTCCCCACAGTCCTGTGTCAGTCCCCAAACTAATCCCTGGGACCCACTCTCTCCCCACAGTCCTGTGTCAGTCCCCAAACTAATCCCTGGGTCCCACTCTCTCCCAACAGTCCTGTGTCAGTCCCCACACTAATCCCACTGTCCCACTGTCTCCCCACAGTCCTGTGTCAGTCCCCACACTAATCCCACTATCCAACTCTCTCCCCAGAGTCCTGTGTCAGTCCCCAAACTAATCCCACTGTCCCCACTCTCTCCCCACAGTCATGTGTCAGTCAGTACAGCAATCCCACTGCCCCACTGTTTCCCCACAGTCCTGCGTCAGTCCCCACACTCATCCCACTGTCCCACTCTCTCCCACAGTCCTGTGTCAGTCCCCACACTAATCCCACTGTCCCACTCTCTCCCCACAGTCCTGTGTCAGTCCCCACACTAATCCCACTGTCCCACTCTCTCCCCACAGTCCTGTGTCAGTCCCCAAACTAATCCCACTGTCCCACTCTCTCCCTGCAGTCCTCTGTAAATCTAAACACTAATCCCCCATCCCAATGTCTCCAAACAACCCTGCATCAATCTCACACTAACCTCACAGTCTCACCTTATCCCCACAGTCCTGTGTCCATCCCCACACTAATCCCACTGTCCCACTCTCTCCCCACAGTCCTGTGTCACTCCCCACACTAATCCCACTGTCCCACTCTCTCTCCACAGTCCTGTATCAGTCCCCAGACTAATCCCACTGTCCCACTCTCTCCCCACAGCCCTGTGTCAGTCCCCACACTAATCCCACTGTCCCACTCTCTCCCCACAGTCCTGTGTCAGTCCCCACACAAATCCCAGTGTCCCACTCTCTCCCCACAGTCCTGCATCAGTCTCCACACTAATCCCACTGTCCCACTCTCTCCCCACAGTCCTGTGTCAGTCCCGACACTAATCCCACTGTCCCACTCTCTCCCCACAGTCCTGTTTCAGTCCCCACACTAATCCCACTGTCCCACTCTCTCCCCACAGTCCTGTGTCAGTCCGCACACTAATCCCACTGTCCCACTCTCTCCCCACAGTCCTGTGTCAGTCCCCACACTAATCCCACTGTCCCACTCTCTCCCCACAGTCCTGTGTCAGTCCCCAAACTAATCCCTGGGACCCACTCTCTCCCCACAGTCCTGTGTCAGTCCCCAAACTAATCCCTGGGTCCCACTCTCTCCCAACAGTCCTGTGTCAGTCCCCACACTAATCCCACTGTCCCACTGTCTCCCCACAGTCCTGTGTCAGTCCCCACACTAATCCCACTATCCAACTCTCTCCCCAGAGTCCTGTGTCAGTCCCCAAACTAATCCCACTGTCCCCACTCTCTCCCCACAGTCATGTGTCAGTCAGTACAGCAATCCCACTGCCCCACTGTTTCCCCACAGTCCTGCGTCAGTCCCCACACTCATCCCACTGTCCCACTGTCTCCCACAGTCCTGTGTCAGTCCCCACACTAATCCCACTGTCCCACTCTCTCCCCACAGTCCTGTGTCAGTCCCCACACTAATCCCACTGTCCCACTCTCTCCCCACAGTCCTGTGTCAGTCCCCAAACTAATCCCACTGTCCCACTCTCTCCCTGCAGTCCTCTGTAAATCTAAACACTAATCCCCCATCCCAATGTCTCCAAACAACCCTGCATCAATCTCACACTAACCTCACAGTCTCACCTTATCCCCACAGTCCTGTGTCCATCCCCACACTAATCCCACTGTCCCACTCTCTCCCCACAGTCCTGTGTCACTCCCCACACTAATCCCACTGTCCCACTCTCTCTCCACAGTCCTGTATCAGTCCCCAGACTAATCCCACTGTCCCACTCTCTCCCCACAGCCCTGTGTCAGTCCCCACACTAATCCCACTGTCCCACTCTCTCCCCACAGCCCTGTGTCAGTCCCCACACTAATCCCACTGTCCCACTCTCTCCCCACAGCCCTGTGTCAGTCCCCACACTAATCGCACTGTCCCACTCTCTCCCTGCAGTCCTCTGTAAATCTAAACACTAATCCCCCATCCCAATGTCTCCAAACAACCCTGCATCAATCTCACACTAACCTCACAGTCTCACCTTATCCCCACAGTCCTGTGTCCATCTCCACACTAATCCCACTGTCCCACTCTCTCCCCACAGTCCTGTGTCAGTCCGCAGACTAATCCCACTGTCCCACTCTCTCCCCACAGCCCTGTGTCAGTCCCCACACTAATCCCACTGTCCCATTCTCTCCCCACAGTCCTGTGTCAGTCCGCAGACTAATCCCACTGTCCCACTCTCTCCCCACAGCCCTGTGTCAGTCCCCACACTTATCCCACTGTCCCACTCTCTCCCCACAGCCCTGTGTCAGTCCCCACACTAATTGCACTGTCCCACTCTCTCCCCACAGTCCTGTGTCAGTCCCCACACCAATCCCACTGTCCCACTCTCTCCCCTCAGTCCTGTGTCAGTCCCCACACTAATCGCACTGTCCCACTCTCTCCCCACAGTCCTGTGTCAGTCCCCACACTAATCGCACTGTCCCACTCTCTCCCCACAGTCATGTCAGTCCCCACACTAATCCCAGTGTCACACTCTCTCCCCACAGTCCTGTGTCAGTCCCAACACTAACCCGACTGTCCCATTCTCTCCCCACAGTCCTGTGTCAGTTCCCCACACTAATCCCACTGTCCCACTCTCTCCCCACAGTCCTGCGTCAGTAACCACACTAATCCCACTGTCCCACTCTCTCCCCACAGTCCTGCGTCAGTAACCACACTAATCCCACTGTCCCACTCTCTCCCCACAGTCCTGTGTCAGTCCCCACACAAATCCCACTGTCCCACTCTCCCCCCACAGTCCTGTGTCAGTCCCCAAACTAATCCCACTGTCCCACTCTCTCCCTGCAGTCCTCTGTAAATCTAAACACTAATCCCCCATCCCAATGTCTCCAAACAACCCTGCGTCAGTCTCACACTAACCTCACAGTCTCACCTTATCCCCACAGTCCTGTGTCCATCCCCACACTAATCCCACTGTCCCACTCTCTCCCCACAGTCCTGTGTCACTCCCCACACTAATCCCACTGTCCCACTCTCTCTCCACAGTCCTGTATCAGTCCCCAGACTAATCCCACTGTCCCACTCTCTCCCCACAGCCCTGTGTCAGTCTCCAAACTAATCCCACTGCCCAAGCTCTCCCCACAGTCCTGTGTCAGTCCCCACACAAATCCCAGTGTCCCACTCTCTCCCCACAGTCCTGTGTCAGTCCCCACACAAATCCCACTGTCCCACTCTCTCCCCACAGTCCTGTGTCAGTCCCCACACAAATCCCAGTGTCCCACTCTCTCCCCACAGTCCTGCATCAGTCTCCACACTAATCCCACTGTCCCACTCTCTCCCCACCGTCCTGTCTGAATCCCCAAATGAATCCCACTGTCCCACTCTCTCCCCACAGCCGTGTCAGTCCGCAGACTAATCCCACTGTCCCACTCTCTCCCCACAGCCCTGTGTCAGTCGCCACACTAATCCCACTGTCCCACTCTCTCCCCACAGCCCTGTGTCAGTCCCCACACTAATCGCACGGTCCCACTCTCTCCCCACAGTCCTGTGTCAGTCCCCACACCAATCCCACTGTCCAACTCTCTCCCCACAGTCCTGTCAGTCCCCACACTAATCCCAGTGTCACACCCTCTCCCCACAGTCCTGTGTCAGTCCCAACACTAACCCCACTGTCCCACTCTCTCCCCACAGTCCTCTGTCAGTTCCCCACACTAATCCCACTGTCCCACTCTCTCCCCACAGTCCTGTGTCAGTCCCGACACTAATCCCACTGTCCCACTCTCTCCCCACAGTCCTGTTTCAGTCCCCAAACTAATCCCACTGTCCCACTCTCTCCCCACAGTCCCGTGTCAGTCCCCACACTAATCCCACTGTCCCACTCTCTCCCCACAGTCCTGTGTCAGTCCGCACACTAATCCCACTGTCCCACTCTCTCCCCACAGTCCTGTGTCAGTCCCCACACTAATCCCACTGTCCCACTCTCTCCCCACAGTCCTGTGTCAGTCCCCAAACTAATCCCTGGGACCCACTCTCTCCCCACAGTCCTGTGTCAGTCCCCAAACTAATCCCTGGGTCCCACTCTCTCCCAACAGTCCTGTGTCAGTCCCCACACTAATCCCACTGTCCCACTGTCTCCCCACAGTCCTGTGTCAGTCCCCACACTAATCCCACTATCCAACTCTCTCCCCAGAGTCCTGTGTCAGTCCCCAAACTAATCCCACTGTCCCCACTCTCTCCCCACAGTCATGTGTCAGTCAGTACAGCAATCCCACTGCCCCACTGTTTCCCCACAGTCCTGCGTCAGTCCCCACACTCATCCCACTGTCCCACTCTCTCCCACAGTCCTGTGTCAGTCCCCACACTAATCCCACTGTCCCACTCTCTCCCCACAGTCCTGTGTCAGTCCCCACACTAATCCCACTGTCCCACTCTCTCCCCACAGTCCTGTGTCAGTCCCCAAACTAATCCCACTGTCCCACTCTCTCCCTGCAGTCCTCTGTAAATCTAAACACTAATCCCCCATCCCAATGTCTCCAAACAACCCTGCATCAATCTCACACTAACCTCACAGTCTCACCTTATCCCCACAGTCCTGTGTCCATCCCCACACTAATCCCACTGTCCCACTCTCTCCCCACAGTCCTGTGTCACTCCCCACACTAATCCCACTGTCCCACTCTCTCTCCACAGTCCTGTATCAGTCCCCAGACTAATCCCACTGTCCCATTCTCTCCCCACAGCCCTGTGTCAGTCCCCACACTAATCCCACTGTCCCACTCTCTCCCCACAGTCCTGTGTCAGTCCCCACACAAATCCCAGTGTCCCACTCTCTCCCCACAGTCGTGCATCAGTCTCCACACTAATCCCACTGTCCCACTCTCTCCCCACAGTCCTGTGTCAGTCCCGACACTAATCCCACTGTCCCACTCTCTCCCCACAGTCCTGTTTCAGTCCCCACACTAATCCCACTGTCCCACTCTCTCCCCACAGTCCTGTGTCAGTCCGCACACTAATCCCACTGTCCCACTCTCTCCCCACAGTCCTGTGTCAGTCCCCACACTAATCCCACTGTCCCACTCTCTCCCCACAGTCCTGTGTCAGTCCCCAAACTAATCCCTGGGACCCACTCTCTCCCCACAGTCCTGTGTCAGTCCCCAAACTAATCCCTGGGTCCCACTCTCTCCCAACAGTCCTGTGTCAGTCCCCACACTAATCCCACTGTCCCACTGTCTCCCCACAGTCCTGTGTCAGTCCCCACACTAATCCCACTATCCAACTCTCTCCCCAGAGTCCTGTGTCAGTCCCCAAACTAATCCCACTCTCCCCACTCTCTCCCCACAGTCATGTGTCAGTCAGTACAGCAATCCCACTGCCCCACTGTTTCCCCACAGTCCTGCGTCAGTCCCCACACTCATCCCACTGTCCCACTCTCTCCCACAGTCCTGTGTCAGTCCCCACACTAATCCCACTGTCCCACTCTCTCCCCACAGTCCTGTGTCAGTCCCCACACTAATCCCACTGTCCCACTCTCTCCCCACAGTCCTGTGTCAGTCCCCAAACTAATCCCACTGTCCCACTCTCTCCCTGCAGTCCTCTGTAAATCTAAACACTAATCCCCCATCCCAATGTCTCCAAACAACCCTGCATCAATCTCACACTAACCTCACAGTCTCACCTTATCCCCACAGTCCTGTGTCCATCCCCACACTAATCCCACTGTCCCACTCTCTCCCCACAGTCCTGTGTCACTCCCCACACTAATCCCACTGTCCCACTCTCTCTCCACAGTCCTGTATCAGTCCCCAGACTAATCCCACTGTCCCACTCTCTCCCCACAGCCCTGTGTCAGTCCCCACACTAATCCCACTGTCCCACTCTCTCCCCACAGGCCTGTGTCAGTCCCCACACAAATCCCAGTGTCCCACTCTCTCCCCACAGTCCTGCATCAGTCTCCACACTAATCCCACTGTCCCACTCTCTCCCCACCGTCCTGTCTGAATCCCCACACTAATCCCACTGTCCCACTCTCTCCCCACAGCCCTGTGTCAGTCCCAACACTAACCCCACTCTCCCACGTTCCATTCTCTCCCCACAGTCCTGTGTCAGTTCCCCACACTAATCCCACTGTCCCACTCTCTCCCCACAGTCCTGTATCAGTCCCCAAACTAATCCCACTGTCCCACTCTCTCCCCACAGTCCCGTGTCAGTCCCCACACTAATCCCACTGTCCCACTCTCTCCCCACAGTCCTGTGTCAGTCCGCACACTAATCCCACTGTCCCACTCTCTCCCCACAGTCCTGTGTCAGTCCCCACACTAATCCCACTGTCCCACTCTCTCCCCACAGCCCTGTGTCAGTCCCCACACTAATCCCACTGTCCCACTCTCTCCCCACAGCCCTGTGTCAGTCCCCACACTAATCCCACTGTCCCACTCTCTCCCCACAGCCCTGTGTCAGTCCCCACACTAATCGCACTGTCCCACTCTCTCCCTGCAGTCCTCTGTAAATCTAAACACTAATCCCCCATCCCAATGTCTCCAAACAACCCTGCATCAATCTCACACTAACCTCACAGTCTCACCTTATCCCCACAGTCCTGTGTCCATCTCCACACTAATCCCACTGTCCCACTCTCTCCCCACAGTCCTGTGTCAGTCCGCAGACTAATCCCACTGTCCCACTCTCTCCCCACAGCCCTGTGTCAGTCCCCACACTAATCCCACTGTCCCATTCTCTCCCCACAGTCCTGTGTCAGTCCGCAGACTAATCCCACTGTCCCACTCTCTCCCCACAGCCCTGTGTCAGTCCCCACACTTATCCCACTGTCCCACTCTCTCCCCACAGCCCTGTGTCAGTCCCCACACTAATTGCACTGTCCCACTCTCTCCCCACAGTCCTGTGTCAGTCCCCACACCAATCCCACTGTCCCACTCTCTCCCCTCAGTCCTGTGTCAGTCCCCACACTAATCGCACTGTCCCACTCTCTCCCCACAGTCCTGTGTCAGTCCCCACACTAATCGCACTGTCCCACTCTCTCCCCACAGTCATGTCAGTCCCCACACTAATCCCAGTGTCACACTCTCTCCCCACAGTCCTGTGTCAGTCCCAACACTAACCCGACTGTCCCATTCTCTCCCCACAGTCCTGTGTCAGTTCCCCACACTAATCCCACTGTCCCACTCTCTCCCCACAGTCCTGCGTCAGTAACCACACTAATCCCACTGTCCCACTCTCTCCCCACAGTCCTGCGTCAGTAACCACACTAATCCCACTGTCCCACTCTCTCCCCACAGTCCTGTGTCAGTCCCCACACAAATCCCACTGTCCCACTCTCCCCCCACAGTCCTGTGTCAGTCCCCAAACTAATCCCACTGTCCCACTCTCTCCCTGCAGTCCTCTGTAAATCTAAACACTAATCCCCCATCCCAATGTCTCCAAACAACCCTGCGTCAGTCTCACACTAACCTCACAGTCTCACCTTATCCCCACAGTCCTGTGTCCATCCCCACACTAATCCCACTGTCCCACTCTCTCCCCACAGTCCTGTGTCACTCCCCACACTAATCCCACTGTCCCACTCTCTCTCCACAGTCCTGTATCAGTCCCCAGACTAATCCCACTGTCCCACTCTCTCCCCACAGCCCTGTGTCAGTCTCCAAACTAATCCCACTGCCCAAGCTCTCCCCACAGTCCTGTGTCAGTCCCCACACAAATCCCAGTGTCCCACTCTCTCCCCACAGTCCTGTGTCAGTCCCCACACAAATCCCACTGTCCCACTCTCTCCCCACAGTCCTGTGTCAGTCCCCACACAAATCCCAGTGTCCCACTCTCTCCCCACAGTCCTGCATCAGTCTCCACACTAATCCCACTGTCCCACTCTCTCCCCACCGTCCTGTCTGAATCCCCAAATGAATCCCACTGTCCCACTCTCTCCCCACAGCCGTGTCAGTCCGCAGACTAATCCCACTGTCCCACTCTCTCCCCACAGCCCTGTGTCAGTCGCCACACTAATCCCACTGTCCCACTCTCTCCCCACAGCCCTGTGTCAGTCCCCACACTAATCGCACGGTCCCACTCTCTCCCCACAGTCCTGTGTCAGTCCCCACACCAATCCCACTGTCCAACTCTCTCCCCACAGTCCTGTCAGTCCCCACACTAATCCCAGTGTCACACCCTCTCCCCACAGTCCTGTGTCAGTCCCAACACTAACCCCACTGTCCCACTCTCTCCCCACAGTCCTCTGTCAGTTCCCCACACTAATCCCACTGTCCCACTCTCTCCCCACAGTCCTGTGTCAGTCCCGACACTAATCCCACTGTCCCACTCTCTCCCCACAGTCCTGTTTCAGTCCCCAAACTAATCCCACTGTCCCACTCTCTCCCCACAGTCCCGTGTCAGTCCCCACACTAATCCCACTGTCCCACTCTCTCCCCACAGTCCTGTGTCAGTCCGCACACTAATCCCACTGTCCCACTCTCTCCCCACAGTCCTGTGTCAGTCCCCACACTAATCCCACTGTCCCACTCTCTCCCCACAGTCCTGTGTCAGTCCCCAAACTAATCCCTGGGACCCACTCTCTCCCCACAGTCCTGTGTCAGTCCCCAAACTAATCCCTGGGTCCCACTCTCTCCCAACAGTCCTGTGTCAGTCCCCACACTAATCCCACTGTCCCACTGTCTCCCCACAGTCCTGTGTCAGTCCCCACACTAATCCCACTATCCAACTCTCTCCCCAGAGTCCTGTGTCAGTCCCCAAACTAATCCCACTGTCCCCACTCTCTCCCCACAGTCATGTGTCAGTCAGTACAGCAATCCCACTGCCCCACTGTTTCCCCACAGTCCTGCGTCAGTCCCCACACTCATCCCACTGTCCCACTCTCTCCCACAGTCCTGTGTCAGTCCCCACACTAATCCCACTGTCCCACTCTCTCCCCACAGTCCTGTGTCAGTCCCCACACTAATCCCACTGTCCCACTCTCTCCCCACAGTCCTGTGTCAGTCCCCAAACTAATCCCACTGTCCCACTCTCTCCCTGCAGTCCTCTGTAAATCTAAACACTAATCCCCCATCCCAATGTCTCCAAACAACCCTGCATCAATCTCACACTAACCTCACAGTCTCACCTTATCCCCACAGTCCTGTGTCCATCCCCACACTAATCCCACTGTCCCACTCTCTCCCCACAGTCCTGTGTCACTCCCCACACTAATCCCACTGTCCCACTCTCTCTCCACAGTCCTGTATCAGTCCCCAGACTAATCCCACTGTCCCATTCTCTCCCCACAGCCCTGTGTCAGTCCCCACACTAATCCCACTGTCCCACTCTCTCCCCACAGTCCTGTGTCAGTCCCCACACAAATCCCAGTGTCCCACTCTCTCCCCACAGTCGTGCATCAGTCTCCACACTAATCCCACTGTCCCACTCTCTCCCCACAGTCCTGTGTCAGTCCCGACACTAATCCCACTGTCCCACTCTCTCCCCACAGTCCTGTTTCAGTCCCCACACTAATCCCACTGTCCCACTCTCTCCCCACAGTCCTGTGTCAGTCCGCACACTAATCCCACTGTCCCACTCTCTCCCCACAGTCCTGTGTCAGTCCCCACACTAATCCCACTGTCCCACTCTCTCCCCACAGTCCTGTGTCAGTCCCCAAACTAATCCCTGGGACCCACTCTCTCCCCACAGTCCTGTGTCAGTCCCCAAACTAATCCCTGGGTCCCACTCTCTCCCAACAGTCCTGTGTCAGTCCCCACACTAATCCCACTGTCCCACTGTCTCCCCACAGTCCTGTGTCAGTCCCCACACTAATCCCACTATCCAACTCTCTCCCCAGAGTCCTGTGTCAGTCCCCAAACTAATCCCACTCTCCCCACTCTCTCCCCACAGTCATGTGTCAGTCAGTACAGCAATCCCACTGCCCCACTGTTTCCCCACAGTCCTGCGTCAGTCCCCACACTCATCCCACTGTCCCACTCTCTCCCACAGTCCTGTGTCAGTCCCCACACTAATCCCACTGTCCCACTCTCTCCCCACAGTCCTGTGTCAGTCCCCACACTAATCCCACTGTCCCACTCTCTCCCCACAGTCCTGTGTCAGTCCCCAAACTAATCCCACTGTCCCACTCTCTCCCTGCAGTCCTCTGTAAATCTAAACACTAATCCCCCATCCCAATGTCTCCAAACAACCCTGCATCAATCTCACACTAACCTCACAGTCTCACCTTATCCCCACAGTCCTGTGTCCATCCCCACACTAATCCCACTGTCCCACTCTCTCCCCACAGTCCTGTGTCACTCCCCACACTAATCCCACTGTCCCACTCTCTCTCCACAGTCCTGTATCAGTCCCCAGACTAATCCCACTGTCCCACTCTCTCCCCACAGCCCTGTGTCAGTCCCCACACTAATCCCACTGTCCCACTCTCTCCCCACAGGCCTGTGTCAGTCCCCACACAAATCCCAGTGTCCCACTCTCTCCCCACAGTCCTGCATCAGTCTCCACACTAATCCCACTGTCCCACTCTCTCCCCACCGTCCTGTCTGAATCCCCACACTAATCCCACTGTCCCACTCTCTCCCCACAGCCCTGTGTCAGTCCCAACACTAACCCCACTGTCCCATTCTCTCCCCACAGTCCTGTGTCAGTTCCCCACACTAATCCCACTGTCCCACTCTCTCCCCACAGTCCTGTATCAGTCCCCAAACTAATCCCACTGTCCCACTCTCTCCCCACAGTCCCGTGTCAGTCCCCACACTAATCCCACTGTCCCACTCTCTCCCCACAGTCCTGTGTCAGTCCGCACACTAATCCCACTGTCCCACTCTCTCCCCACAGTCCTGTGTCAGTCCCCACACTAATCCCACTGTCCCACTCTCTCCCCGCAGTCCTGTGTCACTCCCTACACTAATCCCACTGTCCCACTCTCTCCCCACAGTCCTGTGTCAGTTCCCCACACTAATCCTACTAGCCCACTCGCTCCCCACAGTCCTGTGTCAGTCCGCAGACTAATCCCACTGTCCCACTCTCTCCCCACAGCCCTGTGTCAGTCCCCACACTAATCCCACTGTCCCACTCTCTTCCCACAGCCCTGTGTCAGTCCCCACACTAATCGCACTGTCCCACTCTCTCCCTGCAGTCCTCTGTAAATCTAAACACTAATCCCCCATCCCAATGTCTCCAAACAACCCTGCATCAATCTCACACTAACCTCACAGTTTCACCTTATCCCCACAGTCCTGTGTCCATCTCCACACTAATCCCACTGTCCCACTCTCTCCCCACAGTCCTGTGTCAGTCCGCAGACTAATCCCACTGTCCCACTCTCTCCCCACAGTCCTGTGTCAGTCCCCACACTAATCCCACTGTCCCATTCTCTCCCCACAGTCCTGTGTCAGTCCGCAGACTAATCCCACTGTCCCACTCTCTCCCCACAGCCCTGTGTCAGTCCCCACACTAATCCCACTGTCCCACTCTCTCCCCACAGCCCCGTATCAGTCCCGAAATGAATCCCACTGTCCCACTCTCTACCCACAGCCCTGTGTCAGTCCGCAGACTAATCCCACTGTCCCACTCTCTCCCCACAGCCCTGTGTCAGTCCCCACACTAATCGCACGGTCCCACTCTCTCCCCACAGTCCTGTGTCAGTCCCCACACCAATCCCACTGTCCAACTCTCTCCCCACAGTCCTGTCAGTCCCCACACTAATCCCAGTGTCACACCCTCTCCCCACAGTCCTGTGTCAGTCCCAACACTAACCCCACTGTCCCACTCTCTCCCCACAGTCCTCTGTCAGTTCCCCACACTAATCCCACTGTCCCACTCTCTCCCCACAGTCCTGTGTCAGTCCCGACACTAATCCCACTGTCCCACTCTCTCCCCACAGTCCTGTTTCAGTCCCCAAACTAATCCCACTGTCCCACTCTCTCCCCACAGTCCCGTGTCAGTCCCCACACTAATCCCACTGTCCCACTCTCTCCCCACAGTCCTGTGTCAGTCCGCACACTAATCCCACTGTCCCACTCTCTCCCCACAGTCCTGTGACAGTCCCCACACTAATCCCACTGTCCCACTCTCTCCCCACAGTCCTGTGTCAGTCCCCAAACTAATCCCTGGGACCCACTCTCTCCCCACAGTCCTGTGTCAGTCCCCAAACTAATCCCTGGGTCCCACTCTCTCCCAACAGTCCTGTGTCAGTCCCCACACTAATCCCACTGTCCCACTGTCTCCCCACAGTCCTGTGTCAGTCCCCACACTAATCCCACTATCCAACTCTCTCCCCAGAGTCCTGTGTCAGTCCCCAAACTAATCCCACTGTCCCCACTCTCTCCCCACAGTCATGTGTCAGTCAGTACAGCAATCCCACTGCCCCACTGTTTCCCCACAGTCCTGCGTCAGTCCCCACACTCATCCCACTGTCCCACTCTCTCCCACAGTCCTGTGTCAGTCCCCACACTAATCCCACTGTCCCACTCTCTCCCCACAGTCCTGTGTCAGTCCCCACACTAATCCCACTGTCCCACTCTCTCCCCACAGTCCTGTGTCAGTCCCCAAACTAATCCAACTGTCCCACTCTCTCCCTGCAGTCCTCTGTAAATCTAAACACTAATCCCCCATCCCAATGTCTCCAAACAACCCTGCATCAATCTCACACTAACCTCACAGTCTCACCTTATCCCCACAGTCCTGTGTCCATCCCCACACTAATCCCACTGTCCCACTCTCTCCCCACAGTCCTGTGTCACTCCCCACACTAATCCCACTGTCCCACTCTCTCTCCACAGTCCTGTATCAGTCCCCAGACTAATCCCACTGTCCCACTCTCTCCCCACAGCCCTGTGTCAGTCCCCACACTAATCCCACTGTCCCACTCTCTCCCCACAGTCCTGTGTCAGTCCCCACACAAATCCCAGTGTCCCACTCTCTCCCCACAGTCCTGCATCAGTCTCCACACTAATCCCACTGTCCCACTCTCTCCCCACCGTCCTGTCTGAATCCCCACACTAATCCCACTGTCCCACTCTCTCCCCACAGTCCCGTGTAAGTCCCCACACTAATCCCACTGTCCCACTCTCTCCCCACAGTCCTGTGTCAGTCCGCACACTAATCCCACTGTCCCACTCTCTCCCCACAGTCCTGTGTCAGTCCCCACACTAATCCCACTGTCCCACTCTCTCCCCGCAGTCCTGTGTCACTCCCTACACTAATCCCACTGTCCCACTCTCTCCCCACAGTCCTGTGTCAGTTCCCCACACTAATCCTACTAGCCCACTCGCTCCCCACAGTCCTGTGTCAGTCCGCAGACTAATCCCACTGTCCCACTCTCTCCCCACAGCCCTGTGTCAGTCCCCACACTAATCCCACTGTCCCACTCTCTCCCCACAGCCCTGTGTCAGTCCCCACACTAATCGCACTGTCCCACTCTCTCCCCACAGTCCTGTGTCAGTTCCCACACTAATCCCACTGTCCCACTCTCTCCCCACAGTCCTGTGTCAGTCCCCACACTAATCCCACTGTCCCACTCTCTCCCCACAGTCCTCTGTCAGTCCCCAAACTAATCCCACTGTCCCACTCTCTCCCTGCAGTCCTCTGTAAATCTAAACACTAATCCCCCATCCCAATGTCTCCAAACAACCCTGCATCAATCTCACACTAACCTCACAGTCTCACCTTATCCCCACAGTCCTGTGTCCATCTCCACACTAATCCCACTGTCCCACTCTCTCCCCACAGTCCTGTGTCACTCCCCACACTAATCCCACTGTACCACTCTCTCTCCACAGTCCTGTATCAGTCCCCAGACTAATCCCACTGTCCCACTCTCTCCCCACAGCCCTGTGTCAGTCCCCAAACTAATCCCACTGCCCAAGCTCTCCCCACAGTCCTGTGTCAGTCCCCACACTAATCCCACTGTCCCACTCTCTCCCCACAGTCCTGTGTCAGTCCCCACACAAATCCCAGTGTCCCACTCTCTCCCCACAGTCCTGTATCAGTCTCCACACTAATCCCACTGTCCCACTCTCTCCCCACCGTCCTGTCTGAATCCCCACACTAATCCCACTGTCCCACTCTCTCCCCACAGCCCCATATCAGTCCCCAAATGAATCCCACTGTCCCACTCTCTCCCCACAGCCCTGTGTCAGTCCCAACACTAACCCCACTGTCCCATTCTCTCCCCACAGTCCTGTGTCAGTTCCCCACACTAATCCCACTGTCCCACTCTCTCCCCACAGTCCTGTATCAGTCCCCAAACTAATCCCACTGTCCCACTCTCTCCCCACAGTCCTGTGTCAGTCCGCACACTAATCCCACTGTCCCACTCTCTCCCCGCAGTCCTGTGTCACTCCCTACACTAATCCCACTGTCCCACTCTCTCCCCACAGTCCTGTTTCAGTCCCCAAACTAATCCCACTGTCCCACTCTCTCCCCACAGTCCCGTGTCAGTCCCCAGACTAATCCCACTGTCCCACTCTCTCCCTCAGTCCTGTGTCAGTCCGCACACTAATCCCACTGTCCCACTCTCTCCCCACAGTCCTGTGTCAGTCCCCACACTAATCCCACTGTTCCACTCTCTCCCCACAGTCCTGTGTCAGTCCCCAAACTAATCCCTGGGACCCACTCTCTCCCCACAGTCCTGTGTCAGTCCCCAAACTAATCCCTGGGTCCCACTCTCTCCCCACAGTCCTGTGTCAGTCCCCACACTAATCCCACTGTCCCACTGTCTCCCCACAGTCCTGTGTCAGTCCCCACACTAATCCCACTATCCAACTCTCTCCCCAGAGTCCTGTGTCAGTCCCCAGACGAATCCCACTGTCCCACTCTCTCCCCACAGTCCTGTGTCAGTCCCAACACTAATCCCACTGTCCCACTCTCTCCCCACAGCCCTGTGTCAGTCCCCACACTAATCCCACTGTCCCACTCTCTCCCCACAGTCCTGTGTCAGTCCCCACACTAATCCCACTGTCCCACTCTCTCCCCACAGTCCTGTGTCAGTCCCCACACTAATCCCACTGTCCCACTCTCTCCCCACAGTCCTGTGTCAGTCCCCACATTGATCCCGCTGTCCCACCCTCTCCCCACAGTCCTGTGTCAGTCCCCACAGGAAACCAACTGTCCCACTCTCTCCCCGCAGTCCTGTGTGAGTCCCCACACTAATCCCACTGTCCCACTCTCTCCCCACATCCCTGTGTCAGTCCCCACACTCATCCCACTGTCCCACTCTCTCCCACAGTCCTGTGTCAGTCCCCACACTAATCCCACTGTCCCACTCTCTCCCACAGTCCTGTGTCAGTCCCCACACTAATCCCACTGTCACACTCTCTCCCCACAGCCCTGTGTCAGTCCCCACACTAATCGCACTGTCACACTCTCTCCCCACAGTCCTGTGTCAGTCCCCACACTAATCCCACTGTCACACTCTCTCCCCACAGTCCTGTGTCAGTCCCCACACTAATCCCACTGTCCCACTCTCTCCCCACAGTCCTGTGTCAGTCCCCACACTAATCCCACTGTCACACTCTCTCCCCACAGTCCTGTGTCAGTCCCCACACTAATCCCACTGTCACACTCTCTCCCCACAGTCCTGTGTCAGTCCCCACACTAATCCCACTGTCCCACTCTCTCCCCACAGTCCTGTGTCAGTCCCCACTCTAATCGCACTGTCCCACTCTCTCCCCACAGTCCTGTCAGTCCCCACACTAATCCCAGTGTCACACTCTCTCCCCACAGTCCTTTGTCAGTCCCAACACTAACCCCACTGTCCCATTCTCTCCCCACAGTCCTGTATCAGTTCCTCACCCTAATCCCACTGCCCACTCTCTCCCCACAGTCCTGTGTCAGTCCCCAAACTAATCCCACTGTCACACTCTGTCCCCACAGTCCTGTGTCACTCCTCAACACTAATCCCACTGTCCCACTCCCTCCCCAGAGTCCTGTGTCTCTCCCCACACTAATCCCACTGTCCCACTCCTTCCCCACAGTCCTCTGTCAGTCCCCACACTGATCCCACTGTCCCACTCTCTACCCACAGCCCTGTGTCAGTCCCCACACTAATCCCACTGTCACACTCTCTCCCCACAGTCCTGTGTGAGTCCCCACATGAATCCCTCTGTCCCACTTTCCCCCCACAGTCCTGTGTCAGTCCCCACACTAATCCCACTGTCCTACTCCCTCCCCACAGTCCTGTGTCAGTCCCCACAGTAATCGCACTCTCCCACTCACCCCACAGTCCTGTGTCAGTCCCCACACTAATCCCACTGTCCCACTCTCTCCCCACAGTCCTGTGTCAGTCCCCACACTAATCCCACTGTCCCACTATCTCCCCACAGTTCCGTGTCAGACCCCACACTAATCCCACTGTCCCACTCTCTCCCCACAGTCCTGTGTCAGTCCCCACACTAATCCCACTGTCACACTCTCTCCCCACAGTTCCGTGTCAGACCCCACACTAATCCCTGTGTCCCACACTCTCCCCACAGTCCTGTGTCAGTCCCCACACTAATCCCACTGTCCCACTCTCTCCCCACAGTCCTGTGTCAGTCCCCACACTAATCCCACTGTCCCACTCTCTCCCCACAGTCCTGTGTCAGTCCCCACACTAATCCCACTGTCCCACTCTCTCCCCACAGCCCTGTGTCAGTCCCCACACTAATCCCACTGTCCCACTCTCTCCCCACAGTCCTGTGTCAGTCCCCACACTAATTCCACTGTCCCACTCTCTCCCCAAAGTCCTGTGTCAGTCCCCAAACTAATCCCACTGTCCCACTCTCTCCCTGCAGTCCTCTGTAAATCTAAACACTAATCCCCCATCCCAATGTCTCCAAACAACCCTGCATCAGTCTCACACTAACCTCACAGTCTCACCTTATCCCCACAGTCCTGTGTCCATCCCCACACTAATCCCACTGTCCCACTCTCTCCCCACAGTCCTGTGTCACTCCCCACACTAATCCCACTGTCCCACTCTCTCCCCACAGTCCTGTGTCACTCCCCACACTAATCCCACTGTCCCACTCTCTCCCCACAGTCCTGTGACAGTCCCCACACTAATCCCACTGTCCCACTCTCTCTCCACAGTCCTGTATCAGTCCCCAGACTAATCCCACTGTCCCACTCTCTCCCCACAGCCCTGTGTCAGTCCCCAAACTAATCCCACTGCCCAAGCTCTCCCCACAGTCCTGTGTCAGTCCCCACACTAATCCCACTGTCCCACTCTCTCCCCACAGCCCTGTGTCAGTCCCCACACTAATCCCACTGTCCCACTCTCTCCCCACAGTCCTGTGTCAGTCCCCACACAAATCCCAGTGTCCCACTCTCTCCCCACAATCCTGCATCAGTCTCCACACTAATCCCACTGTCCCACTCTCTCCCCACCGTCCTGTCTGAATCCCCACACTAATCCCACTGTCCCACTCTCTCCCCACAGCCCCATATCAGTCCCCAAATGAATCCCACTGTCCCACTCTCTCCCCACAGCCCTGTGTCACTCCCTACACTAATCCCACTGTCCCACTCTCTCCCCACAGTCCTGTTTCAGTCCCCAAACTAATCCCACTGTCCCACTCTCTCCCCACAGTCCCGTGTCAGTCCCCACACTAATCCCACTGTCCCACTCTCTCCCCACAGTCCTGTGTCAGTCCCCACACTAATCCCACACTCACACTCTCTCCCCACAGTCCTGTGTGAGTCCCCACATGAATCCCTCTGTCCCACTTTCCCCCCACAGTCCTGTGTCAGTCCCCACACTAATCCCACTGTCCCACTCTCTCCCCACAGTCCTGTGTCAGTCCCCACACTAATCGCACTGTCCCACTCTCTCCCCACAGTCCTGTGTCAGTCCCCACACTAATCCCACTGTCCCACTCTCTCCCCACAGTTCCGTGTCAGACCCCACACTAATCCCACTGTCCCACTCTCTCCCCACAGTCCTGTGTCAGTCCCCACACTAATCCCACTGTCCCACTCTCTCCCCACAGTCCTGTGTCAGTCCCCACACTAATCCCACTGTCCCACTCTCCCCCCACAGTCCTGTCTGAATCCCCACACTAATCCCACTGTCCCACTCTCTCCCCACAGTCCTGTGTCAGTCCCCAAACTAATCCCTGGGACCCACTCTCTCCCCACAGTCCTGTGTCAGTCCCCAAACTAATCCCTGGGTCCCACTCTCTCCCCACAGTCCTGTGTCAGTCCCCACACTAATCCCACTGTCCCACTGTCTCCCCACAGTCCTGTGTCAGTCCCCACACTAATCCCACTATCCAACTCTCTCCCCAGAGTCCTGTGTCAGTCCCCAAACTAATCCCACTGTCCCCACTCTCTCCCCACAGTCATGTGTCAGTCAGTACAGCAATCCCACTGCCCCACTGTTTCCCCACAGTCCTGCGTCAGTCCCCACACTCATCCCACTGTCCCACTCTCTCCCACAGTCCTGTGTCAGTCCCCAGACTAATCCCACTGTCCCACTCTCTCCCCACAGCTCTGTGTCAGTCCCCAGACGAATCCCACTGTCCCACTCTCTCCCCACAGCCCTGTGTCAGTCCCCAGACTAATCCCACTGTCCCACTCTCTCCCCACAGCCCTGTGTCAGTCCGCAAACTAATCCCACTGTCCCACTCTCTCCCCACAGCTCTGTGTCAGTCCCCAGACGAATCCCACTGTCCCACTCTCTCCCCACAGTCCTCCATCAGTCTCCACACTAATCCCACTGTCCCACTCTCTCCCCACCGTCCTGTCTGAATCCCCACACTAATCCCACGGTCCCACTCTCTCCCCACAGCCCCATATCAGTCCCCAAATGAATCCCACTGTCCCACTCTCTCCCCACAGTCCTGTGTCAGTCTCCACACTAATCCCACTGTCCCACTCTCTCCCCACAGTCCTGTGTCAGTCCCCACACTAATACCACTGTCCCACTCTCTCCCCACAGTCCTGTGTCAGTCCCCACACTAATCCCACTGTCCCACTCTCTCCCCACAGTCCTGTGTCAGTCCCCACACTAATCCCACTGTCCCACTCTCTCTCCACAGTCCTGTATCAGTCCCCAGACTAATCCCACTGTCCCACTCTCTCCCCACAGTCCTGTGTCAGTCCCCAAACTAATCCCACTGCCCAAGCTCTCCCCACAGTCCTGTGTCAGTCCCCACACTAATCCCACTGTCCCACTCTCTCCCCACAGTCCTGTGTCAGTCCCCACACAAATCCCAGTGTCCCACTCTCTCCCCACAGTCCTGCATCAGTCTCCACACTAATCCCACTGTCCCACTCTCTCCCCACCGTCCTGTCTGAATCCCCACACTAATCCCACTGTCCCACTCTCTCCCCACAGCCCTGTGTCAGTCCCAACACTAACCCCACTGTCCCATTCTCTCCCCACAGTCCTGTGTCAGTTCCCCACACTAATCCCACTGTCCCACTCTCTCCCCACAGCCCTGTGTCACTCCCTACAACTAATCCCACTGTCCCACTCTCTCCCCACAGTCCTGTTTCAGTCCCCAAACTAATCCCACTGTCCCACTCTCTCCCCACAGTCCCGTGTCAGTCCCCACACTAATCCCACTGTCCCACTCTCTCCCCACAGTCCTGTGTCAGTCCGCACACTAATCCCACTGTCCCACTCTCTCCCCACAGTCCTGTGTCAGTCCCCACACTAATCGCACTGTCCCACTCTCTCCCCACAGTCCTGTGTCAGTCCCCACACTAATCCCACTGTCCCACTCTCTCCCCACAGTTCCGTGTCAGACCCCACACTAATCCCACTGTCCCACTCTCTCCCCACAGTCCTGTGTCAGTCCCCAAACTAATCCCTGGGACCCACTCTCTCCCCACAGTCCTGTGTCAGTCCCCAAACTAATCCCTGGGTCCCACTCTCTCCCCACAGTCCTGTGTCAGTCCCCACACTAATCCCACTGTCCCACTGTCTCCCCAGAGTCCTGTGTCAGTCCCCACACTAATCCAACTATCCAACTCTCTCCCCAGAGTCCTGTGTCAGTCCCCAAACTAATCCCACTGTCCCCACTCTCTCCCCACAGTCATGTGTCAGTCAGTACAGCAATCCCACTGCCCCACTGTTTCCCCACAGTCCTGCGTCAGTCCCCACACTCATCCCACTATCCCACTCTCTCCCACAGTCCTGTGTCAGTCCCCACACTAATCCCACTAGCCCACTCTCTCCCCACAGTCCTGTGTCAGTCCGCAGACTAATCCCACTGTCCCACTCTCTCCCCACAGCCCTGTGTCAGTCCCCACACTAATCCCACTGTCCCACTCTCTCCCCACAGTCCTGTGTCAGTCCCCACACTAATCGCACTGTCCCACTCTCTCCCCACAGTCCTGTGTCAGTCCCCACACTAATCCCACTGTCCCACTCTCTCCCCACAGTCCTGTGTCAGTCCCCACACTAATCTCACTGTCCCACTCTCTCCCCACAGTCCTGTGTCAGTCCCCAAACTAATCCCACTGTCCCACTCTCTCCCCACAGTCCTGTGTCAGTCCCCACACTAATTCCACTGTCCCACTCTCTCCCCACAGTCCTGTGTCAGTCCCCAAACTAATCCCACTGTCCCACTCTCTCCCTGCAGTCCTCTGTAAATCTAAACACTAATCCCCCATCCCAATGTCTCCAAACAACCCTGCATCAATCTCACACTAACCTCACAGTCTCACTTTATCCCCACAGTCCTGTGTCCATCCCCACACTAATCCCACTGTCCCACTCTCTCCCCACAGTCCTGTGTCACTCCCCACACTAATCCCACTGTCCCACTCTCTCTCCACAGTCCTGTATCAGTCCCCAGACTAATCCCACTGTCCCACTCTCTCCCCACAGCCCTGTGTCAGTCCCCAAACTAATCCCACTGCCCAAGCTCTCCCCACCGTCCTGTGTCAGTCCCCACACTAATCCCACTGTCCCACTCTCTCCCCACAGTCCTGTGTCAGTCCCCACACAAATCCCAGTGTCCCACTCTCTCCCCACAGTCCTGCATCAGTCTCCACACTAATCCCACTGTCCCACTCTCTCCCCACCGTCCTGTCTGAATCCCCACACTAATCCCACTGTCCCACTCTCTCCCCACAGCCCCATATCAGTCCCCAAATGAATCCCACTGTCCCACTCTCTCCCCACAGCCCTGTGTCAGTCCCAACACTAACCCCACTGTCCCATTCACTCCCCACAGTCCTGTGTCAGTTCCCCACACTAATCCCACTGTCCCACTCTCTCCCCACAGTCCTGTGTCAGTCCGCACACTAATCCCACTGTCCCACTCTCTCCCCACAGTCCTGTGTCAGTCCCCACACTAATCCCACTGTCCCACTCTCTCCCCACAGTCCTGTGTCAGTTCCCCACACTAATCCCACTGTCCCACTCTCTCCCCACAGGCCTGTGTCAGTCCCCACACTAATCCCACTGTCCCACTCTCTCCCCACAGTCCTGTGTCAGTCCCCAAACTAATCCCTGGGTCCCACTCTCTCCCCACAGTCCTGTGTCAGTCCCCAAACTAATCCCTGGGTCCCACTCTCTCCCCACAGTCCTGTGTCAGTCCCCACACGAATCCCACTGTCCCACTGTCTCCCCACAGTCCTGTGTCAGTCCCCACACTAATCCCACTATCCAACTCTCTCCCCAGAGTCCTGTGTCAGTCTCCAAACTAATCCCACTGTCCCCACTCTCTCCCCACAGTCATGTGTCAGTCAGTACAGCAATCCCACTGCCCCACTGTTTCCCCACAGTCCTGCGTCAGTCCCCACACTCATCCCACTGTCCCACTCTCTCCCACAGTCCTGTGTCAGTCCCCACACTAATCCCACTGTCCCACTGTCTCCCCACAGTCCTGTGTCAGTCCCCACACTAATCCCACTATCCAACTCTCTCCCCAGAGTCCTGTGTCAGTCCCCAAACTAATCCCACTGTCCCCACTCTCTCCCCACAGTCATGTGTCAGTCAGTACAGCAATCCCACTGCCCCACTGTTTCCCCACAGTCCTGCGTCAGTCCCCACACTCATCCCACTGTCCCACTCTCTCCCACAGTCCTGTGTCAGTCCCCAGACTAATCCCACTGTCCCACTCTCTCCCCACAGCTCTGTGTCAGTCCCCAGACGAATCCCACTGTCCCACTCTCTCCCCACAGCCCTGTGTCAGTCCCCAGACTAATCCCACTGTCCCACTCTCTCCCCACAGCCCTGTGTCAGTCCGCAAACTAATCCCACTGTCCCACTCTCTCCCCACAGCTCTGTGTCAGTCCCCAGACGAATCCCACTGTCCCACTCTCTCCCCACAGTCCTGCATCAGTCTCCACACTAATCCCACTGTCCCACTCTCTCCCCACCGTCCTGTCTGAATCCCCACACTAATCCCACGGTCCCACTCTCTCCCCACAGCCCCATATCAGTCCCCAAATGAATCCCACTGTCCCACTCTCTCCCCACAGTCCTGTGTCAGTCTCCACACTAATCCCACTGTCCCACTCTCTCCCCACAGTCCTGTGTCAGTCCCCACACTAATACCACTGTCCCACTCTCTCCCCACAGTCCTGTGTCAGTCCCCACACTAATCCCACTGTCCCACTCTCTCCCCACAGTCCTGTGTCAGTCCCCACACTAATCCCACTGTCCCACTCTCTCTCCACAGTCCTGTATCAGTCCCCAGACTAATCCCACTGTCCCACTCTCTCCCCACAGTCCTGTGTCAGTCCCCAAACTAATCCCACTGCCCAAGCTCTCCCCACAGTCCTGTGTCAGTCCCCACACTAATCCCACTGTCCCACTCTCTCCCCACAGTCCTGTGTCAGTCCCCACACAAATCCCAGTGTCCCACTCTCTCCCCACAGTCCTGCATCAGTCTCCACACTAATCCCACTGTCCCACTCTCTCCCCACCGTCCTGTCTGAATCCCCACACTAATCCCACTGTCCCACTCTCTCCCCACAGCCCTGTGTCAGTCCCAACACTAACCCCACTGTCCCATTCTCTCCCCACAGTCCTGTGTCAGTTCCCCACACTAATCCCACTGTCCCACTCTCTCCCCACAGTCCTCTATCAGTCCCCACACAAATCCCACTGTCCCACTCTCTCCCCACAGCCCTGTGTCACTCCCTACAACTAATCCCACTGTCCCACTCTCTCCCCACAGTCCTGTTTCAGTCCCCAAACTAATCCCACTGTCCCACTCTCTCCCCACAGTCCCGTGTCAGTCCCCACACTAATCCCACTGTCCCACTCTCTCCCCACAGTCCTGTGTCAGTCCGCACACTAATCCCACTGTCCCACTCTCTCCCCACAGTCCTGTGTCAGTCCCCACACTAATCGCACTGTCCCACTCTCTCCCCACAGTCCTGTGTCAGTCCCCACACTAATCCCACTGTCCCACTCTCTCCCCACAGTTCCGTGTCAGACCCCACACTAATCCCACTGTCCCACTCTCTCCCCACAGTCCTGTGTCAGTCCCCAAACTAATCCCTGGGACCCACTCTCTCCCCACAGTCCTGTGTCAGTCCCCAAACTAATCCCTGGGTCCCACTCTCTCCCCACAGTCCTGTGTCAGTCCCCACACTAATCCCACTGTCCCACTGTCTCCCGACAGTCCTGTGTCAGTCCCCACACTAATCCAACTATCCAACTCTCTCCCCAGAGTCCTGTGTCAGTCCCCAAACTAATCCCACTGTCCCCACTCTCTCCCCACAGTCATGTGTCAGTCAGTACAGCAATCCCACTGCCCCACTGTTTCCCCACAGTCCTGCGTCAGTCCCCACACTCATCCCACTATCCCACTCTCTCCCACAGTCCTGTGTCAGTCCCCACACTAATCCCACTAGCCCACTCTCTCCCCACAGTCCTGTGTCAGTCCGCAGACTAATCCCACTGTCCCACTCTCTCCCCACAGCCCTGTGTCAGTCCCCACACTAATCCCACTGTCCCACTCTCTCCCCACAGTCCTGTGTCAGTCCCCACACTAATCGCACTGTCCCACTCTCTCCCCACAGTCCTGTGTCAGTCCCCACACTAATCCCACTGTCCCACTCTCTCCCCACAGTCCTGTGTCAGTCCCCACACTAATCTCACTGTCCCACTCTCTCCCCACAGTCCTGTGTCAGTCCCCAAACTAATCCCACTGTCCCACTCTCTCCCCACAGTCCTGTGTCAGTCCCCACACTAATTCCACTGTCCCACTCTCTCCCCACAGTCCTGTGTCAGTCCCCAAACTAATCCCACTGTCCCACTCTCTCCCTGCAGTCCTCTGTAAATCTAAACACTAATCCCCCATCCCAATGTCTCCAAACAACCCTGCATCAATCTCACACTAACCTCACAGTCTCACTTTATCCCCACAGTCCTGTGTCCATCCCCACACTAATCCCACTGTCCCACTCTCTCCCCACAGTCCTGTGTCACTCCCCACACTAATCCCACTGTCCCACTCTCTCTCCACAGTCCTGTATCAGTCCCCAGACTAATCCCACTGTCCCACTCTCTCCCCACAGCCCTGTGTCAGTCCCCAAACTAATCCCACTGCCCAAGCTCTCCCCACCGTCCTGTGTCAGTCCCCACACTAATCCCACTGTCCCACTCTCTCCCCACAGTCCTGTGTCAGTCCCCACACAAATCCCAGTGTCCCACTCTCTCCCCACAGTCCTGCATCAGTCTCCACACTAATCCCACTGTCCCACTCTCTCCCCACCGTCCTGTCTGAATCCCCACACTAATCCCACTGTCCCACTCTCTCCCCACAGCCCCATATCAGTCCCCAAATGAATCCCACTGTCCCACTCTCTCCCCACAGCCCTGTGTCAGTCCCAACACTAACCCCACTGTCCCATTCTCTCCCCACAGTCCTGTGTCAGTTCCCCACACTAATCCCACTGTCCCACTCTCTCCCCACAGTCCTGTGTCAGTCCGCACACTAATCCCACTGTCCCACTCTCTCCCCACAGTCCTGTGTCAGTCCCCACACTAATCCCACTGTCCCACTCTCTCCCCACAGTCCTGTGTCAGTCCCCAAACTAATCCCTGGGTCCCACTCTCTCCCCACAGTCCTGTGTCAGTCCCCACACTAATCCCACTGTCCCACTGTCTCCCCAGAGTCCTGTGTCAGTCCCCACACGAATCCCACTGTCCCACTCTCTCCCCACAGTCCTGTGTCAGTCCCAACACTAATCCCACTGTCCCACTCTCTCCCCACAGCCCTGTGTCAGTCCCCACACTAATCCCACTGTCCCACTCTCTCCCCACAGTCCTGTGTCAGTCCAAACACGAATCCCACTGTCCCACTCTCTCCCCACAGTCCTGTGTCAGTCCCCACACTAATCCCACTGTCCCACTCTCTCCCCACAGTCCTGTGTCAGTCCAAACACGAATCCCACTGTCCCACTCTCTCCCCACAGTCCTGTGTCAGTCCCCACACTAATCCCACTGTCCCACCCTCTCCCCACAGTCCTGTGTCAGTCCCCACACGAATCCCACTGTCCCACTCTCTCCCCACAGTCCTGTGTCAGTCCCAACAGTAATCCCACTGTCCCACTCTCTCCCCACAGTCCTGTATCAGTCCCCACACTAATCCCACTGTCCCACTCCTTCCCCAAAGTCCTCTGTCAGTCCCCACACTAATCCCACTATCCCACTCTCTCCCCACAGTCCTGTGTCAGTCCCCACACTAATCCCACTGTCACACTCTCTCCCCACAGTCCTGTGTGAGTCCCCACATGAATCCCTCTGTCCCACTTTCCCCTCACAGTCCTGTGTCAGTCCCCACACTAATCCCACTGTCCCACTCTCTCCCCACAGTCCTGTGTCAGTCCCCACACTAATCGTACTGTCCGACTCTCTCCCCACAGTCGTGTGTCAGTCCCCACACTAATCGCACTGTCCCACTCTCTCCCCTCAGTCCTGTGTCAGTCCCCACACTAATACCACTGTCCCACTCTCTCCCCACAGTCCTGTGTCAGTCCCCACACTAATCCCACTGTCCCACTCTCTCCCCACAGTCCTGTGTCAGTCCCCACACTAATCCCACTGTCCCACTCTCCCCCCACAGTCCTGTCTGAATCCCCACACTAATCCCACTGTCCCACTCTCTCCCCACAGCCCCGTATCAGTCCCCAAATGAATCCCACTGTCCCACTCTCTCCCCACAGCCCTGTGTCAGTCCCAACACTAACCCCACTGTCCCATTCTCTCCCCACAGTCCTGTGTCAGTCCGCAGACTAATCCCACTGTCCCACTCTCTCCCCACAGCCCTGTGTCAGTCCCCACACTAATCCCACTGTCCCACTCTCTCCCCACACCCCTGTGTCAGTCCCCACACTAATCCCACTGTCCCACTCTCTCCCCACAGTCCTGTGTCAGTCCCCACACAAATCCCACTGTCCCACTCTCTCCCCACAGTCCTGTATCAGTCCCCACACAAATCCCACTGTCCCACTCTCTCCCCACAGCCCTGTGTCAGTCCCGACACTAATCCCACTGTCCCACTCTCTCCCCACAGTCCCGTGTCAGTCCCCACACTAATCCCACTGTCCCACTCTCTCCCCACAGTCCTGTGTCAGTCCGCACACTAATCCCACTGTCCCACTCTCTCCCCACAGTCCTGTGTCAGTCCCCACACTAATCGCATGGTCCCACTCTCTCCCCACAGTCCTGTGTCAGTCCCCACACTAATCCCACTGTCCCACTCTCTCCCCACAGTCCTGTGTCAGTCCCCACACTAATCCCACTGTCCCACTCTCTCCCCACAGTCCTGTGTCAGTCCCCACACTAATCCCACTGTCCCACTCTCTCCCCACCGTCCTGTCTGAATCCCCACACTAATCCCACTGTCCCACTCTCTCCCCACAGCCCCATATCAGTCCCCAAATGAATCCCACTGTCCCACTCTCTCCCCACAGCCCTGTGTCAGTCCCAACACTAACCCCACTGTCCCATTCTCTCCCCACAGTCCTGTGTCAGTTCCCCACACTAATCCCACTGTCCCACTCTCTCCCCACAGTCCTGTATCAGTCCCCACACAAATCCCACTGTCCCACTCTCTCCCCACAGCCCTGTGTCACTCCCTACACTAATCCCACTGTCCCACTCTCTCCCCACAGTCCTGTTTCAGTCCCCAAACTAATCCCACTGTCCCACTCTCTCCCCACAGTCCCGTGTCAGTCCCCACACTAATCCCACTGTCCCACTCTCTCCCCACAGTCCTGTGTCAGTCCGCACACTAATCCCACTGTCCCACTCTCTCCCCACAGTCCTGTGTCAGTCCCCACACTAATCCCACTGTCCCACTCTCTCCCCACAGTCCTGTGTCGGTCCCCAAACTAATCCCTGGGACCCACTCTCTCCCCACAGTCCTGTGTCAGTCCCCAAACTAATCCCTGGGTCCCACTCTCTCCCCACAGTCCTGTGTCAGTCCCCACACTAATCCCACTGTCCCACTGTCTCCCCACAGTCCTGTGTCAGTCCCCACACTAATCCCACTATCCAACTCTCTCCCCAGAGTCCTGTGTCAGTCCCCAAACTAATCCCACTGTCCCCACTCTCTCCCCACAGTCATGTGTCAGTCAGTACAGCAATCCCACTGCCCCACTGTTTCCCCACAGTCCTGCGTCAGTCCCCACACTCATCCCACTATCCCACTCTCTCCCACAGTCCTGTGTCAGTCCCCACACTAATCCCACTAGCCCACTCTCTCCCCACAGTCCTGTGTCAGTCCCCACACTAATCCCACTGTCCCACTCTCTCCCCACAGCCCTGTGTCAGTCCCCACACTAATCCCACTGTCCCACTCTCTCCCCACAGTCCTGTGTCAGTCCCCACACTAATCGCACTGTCCCACTCTCTCCCCACAGTCCTGTGTCAGTCCCCACACTAATCCCACTGTCCCACTCTCTCCCCACAGTCCTGTGTCAGTCCCCACACTAATCCCACTATCCAACTCTCTACCCAGAGTCCTGTGTCAGTCCCCACATGAATCCCACTGTCCCACTCTCTCCCCACAGTCCTGTGTCAGTCCCAACACTAATCCCACTGTCCCACTCTCTCCCCACAGCCCTGTGTCAGTCCCCACACTAATCCCACTGTCCCACTCTCTCCCCACAGTCCTGTGTCAGTCCCCACACTAATCCTACTGTCCCACTCTCTCCCCACAGTCCTGTATCAGTCCCCACACAAATCCCACTGTCCCACTCTCTCCCCACAGCCCTGTGTCACTCCCTACACTAATCCCACTGTCCCACTCTCTCCCCACAGTCCTGTTTCAGTCCCCAAACTAATCCCACTCTCCCACTCTCTCCCCACAGTCCCGTGTCAGTCCCCACACTAATCCCACTGTCCCACTCTCTCCCCACAGTCCTGTGTCAGTCCGCACACTAATCCCACTGTCCCACTCTCTCCCCACAGTCCTGTGTCAGTCCCCACACTAATCCCACTGTCCCACTCTCTCCCCACAGTCATGTGTCAGTCCCCAAACTAATCCCTGGGACCCACTCTCTCCCCACAGTCCTGTGTCAGTCCCCAAACTAATCTCTGGGTCCCACTCTCTCCCCACAGTCCTGTGTCAGTCCCCACACTAATCCCACTGTCCCACTGTCTCCCCAGAGTCCTGTGTCAATCCCCACACTAATCCCACTATCCAACTCTCTCCCCAGAGTCCTGTGTCAGTCCCCACACGAATCCCACTGTCCCACTCTCTCCCCACAGTCCTGTGTCAGTCCCAACACTAATCCCACTGTCCCACTCTCTCCCCACAGCCCTGTGTCAGTCCCCACACTAATCCCACTGTCCCACTCTCTCCCCACAGTCCTGTGTCAGTCCCCACACTAATCCCACTGTCCCACTCTCTCCCCACAGTCCTGTGTCAGTCCCCACACTAATCCCACTGTCCCACTCTCTCCCCACAGTCCAGTGTCAGTCCCCACACTAATCCCACTGTCCCACCCTCTCCCCACAGTCCTGTGTCAGTCCCCACAGGAAACCAAGTGTCCCACTCTCTCCCCGCAGTCCTGTGTGAGTCCCCACACTAATCCCACTATCCCACTCTCTCCCCACATCCCTGTGTCAGTCCCCACACTCATCCCACTGTCCCACTCTCTCCCACAGTCCTGTGTCAGTCCCCACACTAATCCCACTGTCCCACTCTCTCCCCACAGCCCTGTGTCAGTCCCCACACTAATCGCACTGTCCCACACTCTCCCCACAGTCCTGTGTCAGTCCCCACACTAATCGCACTGTCCCACTCTCTCCCCACAGTCCTGTGTCAGTCCCCACACTAATCCCACTGTCCCACTCTCTCCCACAGTCCTGTGTGAGACCCCACACTAATCCCACTGTCCCACTCTCTCCCCACAGCCCTGTGTCAGTCCCCACACTAATCGCACTGTCCCACTCTCTCCCCACAGTCCTGTGTCAGTCCCCACACTAATCGCACTGTCCCACTCTCTCCCCACAGTCCTGTCAGTCCCCACACTAATCCCAGTGTCACACTCTCTCCCCACAGTCCTTTGTCAGTTCCTCACCCTAATCCAACTGCCCACTCTCTCCCCACAGTCCTGTGTCAGTCCCCAAACTAATCCCACTGTCACACTCTGTCCCCACAGTCCTGTGTCACTCCTCAACACTAATCCCACTGTCCCACTCCCTCCCCAGAGTCCTGTGTCAGTCCCCACACTAATCGCACTGTCCCACTCTCTCCCCACAGTCCTGTCAGTCCCCACACTAATCCCAGTGTCACACTCTCTCCCCACAGTCCTGTGTCAGTCCCAACACTAACCCGACTGTCCCATTCTCTCCCCACAGTCCTGTGTCAGTTCCCCACACTAATCCCACTGTCCCACTCTCTCCCCACAGTCCTGCGTCAGTAACCACACTAATCCCACTGTCCCACTCTCTCCCCACAGTCCTGTGTCAGTCCCCACACTAATCCCACTGTCCCACTCTCCCCCCACAGTCCTGTGTCAGTCCCCAAACTAATCCCACTGTCCCACTCTCTCCCTGCAGTCCTCTGTAAATCTAAACACTAATCCCCCATCCCAATGTCTCCAAACAACCCTGCGTCAGTCTCACACTAACCTCACAGTCTCACCTTATCCCCACAGTCCTGTGTCCATTCCCACACTAATCCCACTGTCCCACTCTCTCCCCACAGTCCTGTGTCACTCCCCACACTAATCCCACTGTCCCACTCTCTCTCCACAGTCCTGTATCAGTCCCCAGACTAATCCCACTGTCCCACTCTCTCCCCACAGTCCTGTGTCAGTCCCCATACTAATCCCACTGCCCAAGCTCTCCCCACAGTCCTGTGTCAGTCCCCACACTAATCCCACTGTCCCACTCTCTCCCCACAGTCCTGTGTCAGTCCCCACACAAATCCCAGTGTCCCACTCTCCCCCCACAGTCCTGTGTCAGTCCCCACACTAATCCCACTGTCCCACTCTCTCCCCACCGTCCTGTCTGAATCCCCACACTAATCCCACTGTCTCACTCTCTCCCCACAGCCCCGTATCAGTCCCCAAATGAATCCCACTGTCCCACTCTCTCCCCACAGCCCTGTGTCAGTCCCAACACTAAACCCACTGTCCCATTCTCTCCCCACAGCCCTGTGTCAGTCCCAACACTAACCCCACTGTCCCATTCTCTCCCCACAGTCCTGTGTCAGTCCGCAGACTAATCCCACTGTCCCACTCTCTCCCCACAGCCCTGTGTCAGTCGCCACACTAATCCCACTGTCCCACTCTCTCCCCACAGCCCTGTGTCAGTCCCCACACTAATCGCACGGTCCCACTCTCTCCCCACAGTCCTGTGTCAGTCCCCACACCAATCCCACTGTCCAACTCTCTCCCCACAGTCCTGTCAGTCCCCACACTAATCCCAGTGTCACACCCTCTCCCCACAGTCCTGTGTCAGTCCCAACACTAACCCCACTGTCCCATTCTCTCCCCACAGTCCTGTGTCAGTTCCCCACACTAATCCCACTGTCCCACTCTCTCCCCACAGTCCTGTGTCAGTCCCCACACAAATCCCACTGTCCCACTCTCTCCCCACAGTCCTGTATCAGTCCCCACACAAATCCCACTGTCCCACTCTCTCCCCACAGCCCTGTGTCACTCCCTACACTAATCCCACTGTCCCACTCTCTCCCCACAGTCCTGTTTCAGTCCCCAAACTAATCCCACTCTCCCACTCTCTCCCCACAGTCCCGTGTCAGTCCCCACACTAATCCCACTGTCCCACTCTCTCCCCACAGTCCTGTGTCAGTCCGCACACTAATCCCACTGTCCCACTCTCTCCCCACAGTCCTGTGTCAGTCCCCACACTAATCCCACTGTCCCACTCTCTCCCCACAGTCCTGTGTCAGTCCCCAAACTAATCCCTGGGACCCACTCTCTCCCCACAGTCCTGTGTCAGTCCCCAAACTAATCCCTGGGTCCCACTCTCTCCCCACAGTCCTGTGTCAGTCCCCACACTAATCCCACTGTCCCACTGTCTCCCCAGAGTCCTGTGTCAGTCCCCACACTAATCCCACTATCCAACTCTCTCCCCAGAGTCCTGTGTCAGTCCCCACACGAATCCCACTGTCCCACTCTCTCCCCACAGTCCTGTGTCAGTCCCCACACTAATCCCACTGTCCCACTCTCTCCCCACAGTCCAGTGTCAGTCCCCACACTAATCCCACTGTCCCACCCTCTCCCCACAGTCCTGTGTCAGTCCCCACAGGAAACCAAGTGTCCCACTCTCTCCCCGCAGTCCTGTGTGAGTCCCCACACTAATCCCACTATCCCACTCTCTCCCCACATCCCTGTGTCAGTCCCCACACTCATCCCACTGTCCCACTCTCTCCCACAGTCCTGTGTCAGTCCCCACACTAATCCCACTGTCCCACTCTCTCCCCACAGCCCTGTGTCAGTCCCCACACTAATCGCACTGTCCCACACTCTCCCCACAGTCCTGTGTCAGTCCCCACACTAATCGCACTGTCCCACTCTCTCCCCACAGTCCTGTGTCAGTCCCCACACTAATCCCACTGTCCCACTCTCTCCCACAGTCCTGTGTGAGACCCCACACTAATCCCACTGTCCCACTCTCTCCCCACAGCCCTGTGTCAGTCCCCACACTAATCGCACTGTCCCACTCTCTCCCCACAGTCCTGTGTCAGTCCCCACACTAATCGCACTGTCCCACTCTCTCCCCACAGTCCTGTCAGTCCCCACACTAATCCCAGTGTCACACTCTCTCCCCACAGTCCTTTGTCAGTTCCTCACCCTAATCCCACTGCCCACTCTCTCCCCACAGTCCTGTGTCAGTCCCCAAACTAATCCCACTGTCACACTCTGTCCCCACGGTCCTGTGTCACTCCTCAACACTAATCCCACTGTCCCACTCCCTCCCCAGAGTCCTGTGTCAGTCCCCACACTAATCGCACTGTCCCACTCTCTCCCCACAGTCCTGTCAGTCCCCACACTAATCCCAGTGTCACACTCTCTCCCCACAGTCCTGTGTCAGTCCCAACACTAACCCGACTGTCCCATTCTCTCCCCACAGTCCTGTGTCAGTTCCCCACACTAATCCCACTGTCCCACTCTCTCCCCACAGTCCTGCGTCAGTAACCACACTAATCCCACTGTCCCACTCTCTCCCCACAGTCCTGTGTCAGTCCCCACACTAATCCCACTGTCCCACTCTCCCCCCACAGTCCTGTGTCAGTCCCCAAACTAATCCCACTGTCCCACTCTCTCCCTGCAGTCCTCTGTAAATCTAAACACTAATCCCCCATCCCAATGTCTCCAAACAACCCTGCGTCAGTCTCACACTAACCTCACAGTCTCACTTTATCCCCACAGTCCTGTGTCCATTCCCACACTAATCCCACTGTCCCACTCTCTCCCCACAGTCCTGTGTCACTCCCCACACTAATCCCACTGTCCCACTCTCTCTCCACAGTCCTGTATCAGTCCCCAGACTAATCCCACTGTCCCACTCTCTCCCCACAGTCCTGTGTCAGTCCCCATACTAATCCCACTGCCCAAGCTCTCCCCACAGTCCTGTGTCAGTCCCCACACTAATCCCACTGTCCCACTCTCTCCCCACAGTCCTGTGTCAGTCCCCACACAAATCCCAGTGTCCCACTCTCCCCCCACAGTCCTGTGTCAGTCCCCACACTAATCCCACTGTCCCACTCTCTCCCCACCGTCCTGTCTGAATCCCCACACTAATCCCACTGTCCCACTCTCTCCCCACAGCCCCGTATCAGTCCCCAAATGAATCCCACTGTCCCACTCTCTCCCCACAGCCCTGTGTCAGTCCCAACACTAAACCCACTGTCCCATTCTCTCCCCACAGCCCTGTGTCAGTACCAACACTAACCCCACTGTCCCATTCTCTCCCCACAGTCCTGTGTCAGTCCGCAGACTAATCCCACTGTCCCACTCTCTCCCCACAGCCCTGTGTCAGTCGCCACAATAATCCCACTGTCCCACTCTCTCCCCACAGCCCTGTGTCAGTCCCCACACTAATCGCACGGTCCCACTCTCTCCCCACAGTCCTGTGTCAGTCCCCACACCAATCCCACTGTCCAACTCTCTCCCCACAGTCCTGTCAGTCCCCACACTAATCCCAGTGTCACACCCTCTCCCCACAGTCCTGTGTCAGTCCCAACACTAACCCCACTGTCCCATTCTCTCCCCACAGTCCTGTGTCAGTTCCCCACACTAATCCCACTGTCCCACTCTCTCCCCACAGTCCTGTGTCAGTCCCCACACAAATCCCACTGTCCCACTCTCTCCCCACAGTCCTGTATCAGTCCCCACACAAATCCCACTGTCCCACTCTCTCCCCACAGCCCTGTGTCAGTCCCGACACTAATCCCACTGTCCCACTCTCTCCCCACAGTCCTCTTTCAGTCCCCAAACTAATCCCACTGTCCCACTCTCTCCCCACAGTCCCGTGTCAGTCCCCACACTAATCCCACTGTCCCACTCTCTCCCCACAGTCCTGTGTCAGTCCGCACACTAATCCCACTGTCCCACTCTCTCCCCACAGTCCTGTGTCAGTCCCCACACTAATCCCACTGTCCCACTCTCTCCCCACAGTCCTGTGTCAGTCCCCAAACTAATCCCTGGGACCCACTCTCTCCCCACAGTCCTGTGTCAGTCCCCAAACTAATCCCTGGGACCCACTCTCTCCCCACAGTCCTGTGTCAGTCCCTAAACTAATCCCTGGGTCCCACTCTCTCCCCACAGTCCTGTGTCAGTCCCCACACTAATCCCACTGTCCCACTGTCTCCCCACAGTCCTGTGTCAGTCCCCACACTAATCCCACTATCCAACTCTCTCCCCAGAGTCCTGTGTCAGTCCCCAAACTAATCCCACTGTCCCCACTCTCTCCCCACAGTCATGTGTCAGTCAGTACAGCAATCCCACTGCCCCACTGTTTCCCCACAGTCCTGCGTCAGTCCCCACACTCATCCCACTGTCCCACTCTCTCCCACAGTCCTGTGTCAGTCCCCACACTAATCCCACTGTCCCACTCTCTCCCCACAGTCCTGTGTCAGTCCCCACACTAATCCCACTAGCCCACTCTCTCCCCACAGTCCTGTGTCAGTCCGCAGACTAATCCCACTGTCCCACTCTCTCCCCACAGCCCTGTGTCAGTCCCCACACTAATCCCACTGTCCCACTCTCTCCCCACACCCCTGTGTCAGTCCCCACACTAATCGCACTGTCCCACTCTCTCCCCACAGTCCTGTGTCAGTCCCCACACTAATCCCACTGTCCCACTCTCTCCCCACAGTCCTGTGTCAGTCCCCACACTAATCCCACTGTCCCACTCTCTCCCCACAGTCCTGTGTCAGTCCCCAAACTAATCCCACTGTCCCACTCTCTCCCTGCAGTCCTCTGTAAATCTAAACACTAATCCCCCATCCCAATGTCTCCAAACAACCCTGCATCAATCTCACACTAACCTCACAGTCTCACCTTATCCCCACAGTCCTGTGTCCATCCCCACACTAATCCCACTGTCCCACTCTCTCCCCACAGTCCTGTCTCACTCCCCACACTAATCCCACTGTCCCACTCTCTCCCCACAGCCCTGTGTCAGTCCCCAAACTAATCCCACTGCCCAAGCTCTCCCCACAGTCCTGTGTCAGTCCCCACACTAATCCCACTGTCCCACTCTCTCCCCACAGTCCTGTGTCACTCCCCACACTAATCCCACTGTCCCACTCTCTCCCCACAGTCCTGTGTCAGTCCCCACACTAATCCCACTATCCAACTCTCTCCCCAGAGTCCTGTGTCAGTCCCCACATGAATCCCACTGTCCCACTCTCTCCCCACAGTCCTGTGTCAGTCCCAACACTAATCCCACTGACCCACTCTCTCCCCACAGCCCTGTGTCAGTCCCCACACTAATCCCACTGTCCCACTCTCTCCCCACAGTCCTGTGTCAGTCCCCACACTAATCCTACTGTCCCACTCTCTCCCCACAGTCCTGTATCAGTCCCCACACAAATCCCACTGTCCCACTCTCTCCCCACAGCCCTGTGTCACTCCCTACACTAATCCCACTGTCCCACTCTCTCCCCACAGTCCTGTTTCAGTCCCCAAACTAATCCCACTCTCCCACTCTCTCCCCACAGTCCCGTGTCAGTCCCCACACTAATCCCACTGTCCCACTCTCTCCCCACAGTCCTGTGTCAGTCCGCACACTAATCCCACTGTCCCACTCTCTCCCCACAGTCCTGTGTCAGTCTCCACACTAATCCCACTGTCCCACTCTCTCCCCACAGTCCTGTGTCAGTCCCCAAACTAATCCCTGGGACCCACTCTCTCCCCACAGTCCTGTGTCAGTCCCCAAACTAATCCCTGGGTCCCACTCTCTCCCCACAGTCCTGTGTCAGTCCCCACACTAATCCCACTGTCCCACTGTCTCCCCAGAGTCCTGTGTCAGTCCCCACACTAATCCCACTATCCAACTCTCTCCCCAGAGTCCTGTGTCAGTCCCTACACGAATCCCACTGTCCCACTCTCTCCCCACAGTCCTGTGTCAGTCCCAACACTAATCCCACTGTCCCACTCTCTCCCCACAGCCCTGTGTCAGTCCCCACACTAATCCCACTGTCCCACTCTCTCCCCACAGTCCTGTGTCAGTCCCCACACTAATCCCACTGTCCCACTCTCTCCCCACAGTCCTGTGTCAGTCCCCACACTAATCCCACTGTCCCACCCTCTCCCCACAGTCCTGTGTCAGTCCCCACAGGAAACCAAGTGTCCCACTCTCTCCCCGCAGTCCTGTGTGAGTCCCCACACTACTCCCACTATCCCACTCTCTCCCCACATCCCTGTGTCAGTCCCCACACTCATCCCACTGTCCCACTCTCTCCCACAGTCCTGTGTCAGTCCCCACACTAATCCCACTGTCCCACTCTCTCCCCACAGCCCTGTGTCAGTCCCCACACTAATCGCACTGTCCCACTCTCTCCCCACAGTCCTGTGTCAGTCCCCACACTAATCGCACTGTCCCACTCTCTCCCCACAGTCCTGTGTCAGTCCCCACACTAATCCCACTGTCCCACTCTCTCCCACAGTCCTGTGTCAGACCCCACACTAATCCCACTGTCCCACTCTCCCCCCACAGTCCTGTGTCAGTCCCCAAACTAATCCCACTGTCCCACTCTCTCCCTGCAGTCCTCTGTAAATCTAAACACTAATCCCCCATCCCAATGTCTCCAAACAACCCTGCGTCAGTCTCACACTAACCTCACAGTCTCACCTTATCCCCACAGTCCTGTGTCCATTCCCACACTAATCCCACTGTCCCACTCTCTCCCCACAGACCTGTGTCACTCCCCACACTAATCCCACTGTCCCACTCTCTCTCCACAGTCCTGTATCAGTCCCCAGACTAATCCCACTGTCCCACTCTCTCCCCACAGTCCTGTGTCAGTCCCCATACTAATCCCACTGCCCAAGCTCTCCCCACAGTCCTGTGTCAGTCCCCACACTAATCCCACTGTCCCACTCTCTCCCCACAGTCCTGTGTCAGTCCCCACACAAATCCCAGTGTCCCACTCTCCCCCCACAGTCCTGTGTCAGTCCCCACACTAATCCCACTGTCCCACTCTCTCCCCACCGTCCTGTCTGAATCCCCACACTAATCCCACTGTCCCACTCTCTCCCCACAGCCCCGTATCAGTCCCCAAATGAATCCCACTGTCCCACTCTCTCCCCACAGCCCTGTGTCAGTCCCAACACTAAACCCACTGTCCCATTCTCTCCCCACAGCCCTGTGTCAGTCCCAACACTAACCCCACTGTCCCATTCTCTCCCCACAGTCCTGTGTCAGTCCGCAGACTAATCCCACTGTCCCACTCTCTCCCCACAGTCCTGTGTCAGTCCCCACACTAATCCCACTGTCCCACTCTCTCCCCACAGCCCTGTGTCAGTCGCCACACTAATCCCACTGTCCCACTCTCTCCCCACAGCCCTGTGTCAGTCCCCACACTAATCGCACGGTCCCACTCTCTCCCCACAGTCCTGTGTCAGTCCCCACACCAATCCCACTGTCCAACTCTCTCCCCACAGTCCTGTCAGTCCCCACACTAATCCCAGTGTCACACCCTCTCCCCACAGTCCTGTGTCAGTCCCAACACTAACCCCACTGTCCCATTCTCTCCCCACAGTCCTGTGTCAGTTCCCCACACTAATCCCACTGTCCCACTCTCTCCCCACAGTCCTGTGTCAGTCCCCACACAAATCCCACTGTCCCACTCTCTCCCCACAGTCCTGTATCAGTCCCCACACAAATCCCACTGTCCCACTCTCTCCCCACAGCCCTGTGTCAGTCCCGACACTAATCCCACTGTCCCACTCTCTCCCCACAGTCCTCTTTCAGTCCCCAAACTAATCCCACTGTCCCACTCTCTCCCCACAGTCCCGTGTCAGTCCCCACACTAATCCCACTGTCCCACTCTCTCCCCACAGTCCTGTGTCAGTCCGCACACTAATCCCACTGTCCCACTCTCTCCCCACAGTCCTGTGTCAGTCCCCACACTAATCCCAATGTCCCACTCTCTCCCCACAGTCCTGTGTCAGTCCCCAAACTAATCCCTGGGACCCACTCTCTCCCCACAGTCCTGTGTCAGTCCCCAAACTAATCCCTGGGACCCACTCTCTCCCCACAGTCCTGTCTCAGTCCCTAAACTAATCCCTGGGTCCCACTCTCTCCCCACAGTCCTGTGTCAGTCCCCACACTAATCCCACTGTCCCACTGTCTCCCCACAGTCCTGTGTCAGTCCCCACACTAATCCCACTATCCAACTCTCTCCCCAGAGTCCTGTGTCAGTCCCCAAACTAATCCCACTGTCCCCACTCTCTCCCCACAGTCATGTGTCAGTCAGTACAGCAATCCCACTGCCCCACTGTTTCCCCACAGTCCTGCGTCAGTCCCCACACTCATCCCACTGTCCCACTCTCTCCCACAGTCCTGTGTCAGTCCCCACACTAATCCCACTGTCCCACTCTCTCCCCACAGTCCTGTGTCAGTCCCCACACTAATCCCACTAGCCCACTCTCTCCCCACAGTCCTGTGTCAGTCCGCAGACTAATCCCACTGTCCCACTCTCTCCCCACAGCCCTGTGTCAGTCCCCACACTAATCCCACTGTCCCACTCTCTCCCCACACCCCTGTGTCAGTCCCCACACTAATCGCACTGTCCCACTCTCTCCCCACAGTCCTGTGTCAGTCCCCACACTAATCCCACTGTCCCACTCTCTCCCCACAGTCCTGTGTCAGTCCCCAAACTAATCCCACTGTCCCACTCTCTCCCTGCAGTCCTCTGTAAATCTAAACACTAATCCCCCATCCCAATGTCTCCAAACAACCCTGCATCAATCTCACACTAACCTCACAGTCTCACCTTATCCCCACAGTCCTGTGTCCATCCCCACACTAATCCCACTGTCCCACTCTCTCCCCACAGTCCTGTCTCACTCCCCACACTAATCCCACTGTCCCACTCTCTCCCCACAGCCCTGTGTCAGTCCCCAAACTAATCCCACTGCCCAAGCTCTCCCCACAGTCCTGTGTCAGTCCCCACACTAATCCCACTGTCCCACTCTCTCCCCACAGTCCTGTGTCAGTCCCCACACTAATCCCACTGTCCCACTCTCTCCCCACAGTCCTGTGTCAGTCCCCACACTAATCCCACTATCCAACTCTCTCCCCAGAGTCCTGTGTCAGTCCCCACACTCATCCCACTGTCCCACTCTCTCCCACAGTCCTGTGTCAGTCCCCACACGAATCCCACTGTCCCACTCTCTCCCCACAGTCCTGTGTCAGTCCCCACACTAATCCCACTGTCCCACTCTCTCCCCACAGTCCTGTGTCAGTCCCCACACTAATCCCACTGTCCCACTCTCTCCCCACAGTCCTGTGTCAGTCCCAACACTAATCCCACTGACCCACTCTCTCCCCACAGCCCTGTGTCAGTCCCCACACTAATCCCACTGTCCGACTCTCTCCCCACAGTCCTGTGTCAGTCCCCACACTAATCCTACTGTCCCACTCTCTCCCCACAGTCCTGTATCAGTCCCCACACAAATCCCACTGTCCCACTCTCTCCCCACAGCCCTGTGTCACTCCCTACACTAATCCCACTGTCCCACTCTCTCCCCACAGTCCTGTTTCAGTCCCCAAACTAATCCCACTCTCCCACTCTCTCCCCACAGTCCCGTGTCAGTCCCCACACTAATCCCACTGTCCCACTCTCTCCCCACAGTCCTGTGTCAGTCCGCACACTAATCCCACTGTCCCACTCTCTCCCCACAGTCCTGTGTCAGTCTCCACACTAATCCCACTGTCCCACTCTCTCCCCACAGTCCTGTGTCAGTCCCCAAACTAATCCCTGGGACCCACTCTCTCCCCACAGTCCTGTGTCAGTCCCCAAACTAATCCCTGGGTCCCACTCTCTCCCCACAGTCCTGTGTCAGTCCCCACACTAATCCCACTGTCCCACTGTCTCCCCAGAGTCCTGTGTCAGTCCCCACACTAATCCCACTATCCAACTCTCTCCCCAGAGTCCTGTGTCAGTCCCCACACGAATCCCACTGTCCCACTCTCTCCCCACAGTCCTGTGTCAGTCCCAACACTAATCCCACTGTCCCACTCTCTCCCCACAGCCCTGTGTCAGTCCCCACACTAATCCCACTGTCCCACTCTCTCCCCACAGTCCTGTGTCAGTCCCCACACTAATCCCACTGTCCCACTCTCTCCCCACAGTCCTGTGTCAGTCCCCACACTAATCCCACTGTCCCACCCTCTCCCCACAGTCCTGTGTCAGTCCCCACAGGAAACCAAGTGTCCCACTCTCTCCCCGCAGTCCTGTGTGAGTCCCCACACTAATCCCACTATCCCACTCTCTCCCCACATCCCTGTGTCAGTCCCCACACTCATCCCACTGTCCCACTCTCTCCCACAGTCCTGTGTCAGTCCCCACACTAATCCCACTGTCCCACTCTCTCCCCACAGCCCTGTGTCAGTCCCCACACTAATCGCACTGTCCCACTCTCTCCCCACAGTCCTGTGTCAGTCCCCACACTAATCGCACTGTCCCACTCTCTCCCCACAGTCCTGTGTCAGTTCCCACACTAATCCCACTGTCCCACTCTCTCCCACAGTCCTGTGTCAGACCCCACACTAATCCCACTGTCCCACTCTCTCCCCACAGCCCTGTGTCAGTCCCCACACTAATCGCACTGTCCCACTCTCTCCCCACAGTCCTGTGTCAGTCCCCACACTAATCGCACTGTCCCACTCTCTCCCCACAGTCCTGTCAGTCCCCACACTAATCCCAGTGTCACACTCTCTCCCCACAGTCCTTTGTCAGTTCCTCACCCTAATCCCACTGCCCACTCTCTCCCCACAGTCCTGTGTCAGTCCCCAAACTAATTCCACTGTCACACTCTGTCCCCACAGTCCTGTGTCACTCCTCAACACTAATCCCACTGTCCCACTCCCTCCCCAGAGTCCTGTGTCAGTCCCCACACTAATCGCACTGTCCCACTCTCTCCCCACAGTCCTGTCAGTCCCCACACTAATCCCAGTGTCACACTCTCTCCCCACAGTCCTGTGTCAGTCCCAACACTAACCCGACTGTCCCATTCTCTCCCCACAGTCCTGTGTCAGTTCCCCACACTAATCCCACTGTCCCACTCTCTCCCCACAGTCCTGCGTCAGTAACCACACTAATCCCACTGTCCCACTCTCTCCCCACAGTCCTGTGTCAGTCCCCACACTAATCCCACTGTCCCACTCTCTCCCCACAGTCCTGTGTCAGTCCCCAAACTAATCCCACTGTCCCACTCTCTCCCTGCAGTCCTCTGTAAATCTAAACACTAATCCCCCATCCCAATGTCTCCAAACAACCCTGCGTCAGTCTCACACTAACCTCACAGTCTCACCTTATCCCCACAGTCCTGTGTCCATTCCCACACTAATCCCACTGTCCCACTCTCTCCCCACAGTCCTGTGTCAGTCCCCACACTAATCCCACTGTCCCACTCTCTCTCCACAGTCCTGTATCAGTCCCCAGACTAATCCCACTGTCCCACTCTCTCCCCACAGTCCTGTGTCAGTCCCCACACTAATCCCACTGCCCAAGCTCTCCCCACAGTCCTGTGTCAGTCCCCACACTAATCCCACTGTCCCACTCTCTCCCCACAGTCCTGTGTCAGTCCCCACACAAATCCCAGTGTCCCACTCTCTCCCCACAGTCCTGCATCAGTCTCCACACTAATCCCACTGTCCCACTCTCTCCCCACCGTCCTGTCTGAATCCCCACACTAATCCCACTGTCCCACTCTCTCCCCACAGCCCCGTATCAGTCCCCAAATGAATCCCACTGTCCCACTCTCTCCCCACAGCCCTGTGTCAGTCCCAACACTAATCCCACTGTCCCACTCTCTCCCCACAGCCCTGTGTCAGTCCCCACACTAATCGCACGGTCCCACTCTCTCCCCACAGTCCTGTGTCAGTCCCCACACCAATCCCACTGTCCAACTCTCTCCCCACAGTCCTGTCAGTCCCCACACTAATCCCAGTGTCACACCCTCTCCCCACAGTCCTGTGTCAGTCCCAACACTAACCCCACTGTCCCATTCTCTCCCCACAGTCCTGTGTCAGTTCCCCACACTAATCCCACTGTCCCACTCTCTCCCCACAGTCCTGTGTCAGTCCCCACACTAATCCCACTGTCCCACTCTCTCCCCACAGTCCTGTATCAGTCCCCACACAAATCCCACTGTCCCACTCTCTCCCCACAGCCCTGTGTCAGTCCCGACACTAATCCCACTGTCCCACTCTCTCCCCACAGTCCTCTTTCAGTCCCCAAACTAATCCCACTGTCCCACTCTCTCCCCACAGTCCCGTGTCAGTCCCCACACTAATCCCACTGTCCCACTCTCTCCCCACAGTCCTGTGTCAGTCCGCACACTAATCCCACTGTCCCACTCTCTCCCCACAGTCCTGTGTCAGTCCCCACACTAATCCCACTGTCCCACTCTCTCCCCACAGTCCTGTGTCAGTCCCCAAACTAATCCCTGGGACCCACTCTCTCCCCACAGTCCTGTGTCAGTCCCCAAACTAATCCCTGGGACCCACTCTCTCCCCACAGTCCTGTGTCAGTCCCTAAACTAATCCCTGGGTCCCACTCTCTCCCCACAGTCCTGTGTCAGTCCCCACACTAATCCCACTGTCCCACTGTCTCCCCACAGTCCTGTGTCAGTCCCCACACTAATCCCACTATCCAACTCTCTCCCCAGAGTCCTGTGTCAGTCCCCAAACTAATCCCACTGTCCCCACTCTCTCCCCACAGTCATGTGTCAGTCAGTACAGCAATCCCACTGCCCCACTGTTTCCCCACAGTCCTGCGTCAGTCCCCACACTCATCCCACTGTCCCACTCTCTCCCACAGTCCTGTGTCAGTCCCCACACTCATCCCACTGTCCCACTCTCTCCCCACAGTCCTGTGTCAGTCCCCACACTAATCCCACTAGCCCACTCTCTCCCCACAGTCCTGTGTCAGTCCGCAGACTAATCCCACTGTCCCACTCTCTCCCCACAGCCCTGTGTCAGTCCCCACACTAATCCCACTGTCCCACTCTCTCCCCACACCCCTGTGTCAGTCCCCACACTAATCGCACTGTCCCACTCTCTCCCCACAGTCCTGTGTCAGTCCCCACACTAATCCCACTGTCCCACTCTCTCCCCACAGTCCTGTGTCAGTCCCCACACTAATCCCACTGTCCCACTCTCTCCCCACAGTCCTGTGTCAGTCCCCAAACTAATCCCACTGTCCCACTCTCTCCCCACCGTCCTGTCTGAATCCCCACACTAATCCCACTGTCCCACTCTCTCCCCACAGCCCCATATCAGTCCCCAAATGAATCCCACTGTCCCACTCTCTCCCCACAGCCCTGTGTCAGTCTCCACACTAATCCCACTGTCCCATTCTCTCACCACAGTCCTGTTTCAGTCCCCCACACTAATCCCACTGTCCCACTCTCTCCCCACAGTCCTGTATCAGTCCCCACACAAATCCCACTGTCCCACTCTCTCCCCACAGCCCTGTGTCACTCCCTACACTAATCCCACTGTCCCACTCTCTCCCCACAGTCCTGTTTCAGTCCCCAAACTAATCCCACTGTCCCACTCTCTCCCCACAGTCCCGTGTCAGTCCCCACACTAATCCCACTGTCCCACTCTCTCCCCACAGTCCTGTGTCAGTCCGCACACTAATCCCACTGTCCCACTCTCTCCCCACAGTCCTGTGTCAGTCCCCACACTAATCCCACTGTCCCACTCTCTCCCCACAGTCCTGTGTCGGTCCCCAAACTAATCCCTGGGACCCACTCTCTCCCCACAGTCCTGTGTCAGTCCCCAAACTAATCCCTGGGTCCCACTCTCTCCCCACAGTCCTGTGTCAGTCCCCACACTAATCCCACTGTCCCACTGTCTCCCCACAGTCCTGTGTCAGTCCCCACACTAATCCCACTATCCAACTCTCTGCCCAGAGTCCTGTGTCAGTCCCCAAACTAATCCCACTGTCCCCACTCTCTCCCCACAGTCATGTGTCAGTCAGTACAGCAATCCCACTGCCCCACTGTTTCCCCACAGTCCTGCGTCAGTCCCCACACTCATCCCACTATCCCACTCTCTCCCACAGTCCTGTGTCAGTCCCCACACTAATCCCACTAGCCCACTCTCTCCCCACAGTCCTGTGTCAGTCCGCAGACTAATCCCACTGTCCCACTCTCTCCCCACAGCCCTGTGTCAGTCCCCAAACTAATCCCACTGTCCCACTCTCTCCCCACAGCCCTGTGTCAGTCCCCACACTAATCGCACTGTCCCACTCTCTCCCCACAGTCCTGTGTCAGTCCCCACACTAATCGCACTGTCCCACTCTCTCCCCACAGTCCTGTGTCAGTCCCCACACTAATCCCACTGTCCCACTCTCTCCCCACAGTCCTGTGTCAGTCCCAACACTAATCCCACTGTCCCACTCTCTCCCCACAGTCCTGTGTCAGTCCCCACACTAATCCCACTGTCCCACTCTCTCCCCACAGTCCTGTGTCAGTCCCCAAACTAATCCCTGGGACCCACTCTCTCCCCACAGTCCTGTGTCAGTCCCCAAACTAATCCCTGGGACCCACTCTCTCCCCACAGTCCTGTGTCAGTCCCTAAACTAATCCCTGGGTCCCACTCTCTCCCCACAGTCCTGTGTCAGTCCCCACACTAATCCCACTGTCCCACTGTCTCCCCACAGTCCTGTGTCAGTCCCCACACTAATCCCACTATCCCACTCTCTCCCCAGAGTCCTGTGTCAGTCCCCAAACTAATCCCACTGTCCCCACAACCTCCCCACAGTCATGTGTCAGTCAGTACAGCAATCCCACTGCCCCACTGTTTCCCCACAGTCCTGCGTCAGTCCCCACACTCATCCCACTGTCCCACTCTCTCCCACAGTCCTGTGTCAGTCCCCACACTCATCCCACTGTCCCACTCTCTCCCCACAGTCCTGTGTCAGTCCCCACACTAATCCCACTGTCCCACTCTCTCCCCACAGTCCTGTGTCAGTCCCCACACTAATCCCACTAGCCCACTCTCTCCCCACAGTCCTGTGTCAGTCCGCAGACTAATCCCACTGTCCCACTCTCTCCCCACAGCCCTGTGTCAGTCCCCACACTAATCCCACTGTCCCACTCTCTCCCCACACCCCTGTGTCAGTCCCCACACTAATCGCACTGTCCCACTCTCTCCCCACAGTCCTGTGTCAGTCCCCACACTAATCCCACTGTCCCACTCTCTCCCCACAGTCCTGTGTCAGTCCCCACACTAATCCCACTGTCCCACTCTCTCCCCACAGTCCTGTGTCAGTCCCCAAACTAATCCCACTGTCCCACTCTCTCCCTGCAGTCCTCTGTAAATCTAAACACTAATCCCCCATCCCAATGTCTCCAAACAACCCTGCATCAATCTCACACTAACCTCACAGTCTCACCTTATCCCCACAGTCCTGTGTCCATCCCCACACTAATCCCACTGTCCCACTCTCTCCCCACAGTCCTGTCTCACTCCCCACACTAATCCCACTGTCCCACTCTCTCCCCACAGTCCTGTGTCAGTCCCCAAACTAATCCCTGGGACCCACTCTCTCCCCACAGTCCTGTGTCAGTCCCCAAACTAATCCCTGGGACCCACTCTCTCCCCACAGTCCTGTGTCAGTCCCTAAACTAATCCCTGGGTCCCACTCTCTCCCCACAGTCCTGTGTCAGTCCCCACACTAATCCCACTGTCCCACTGTCTCCCCACAGTCCTGTGTCAGTCCCCACACTAATCCCACTATCCAACTCTCTCCCCAGAGTCCTGTGTCAGTCCCCAAACTAATCCCACTGTCCCCACTCTCTCCCCACAGTCATGTGTCAGTCAGTACAGCAATCCCACTGCCCCACTGTTTCCCCACAGTCCTGCGTCAGTCCCCACACTCATCCCACTGTCCCACTCTCTCCCACAGTCCTGTGTCAGTCCCCACACTCATCCCACTTTCCCACTCTCTCCCCACAGTCCTGTGTCAGTCCCCACACTAATCCCACTAGCCCACTCTCTCCCCACAGTCCTGTGTCAGTCCGCAGACTAATCCCACTGTCCCACTCTCTCCCCACAGCCCTGTGTCAGTCCCCAAACTAATCCCACTGTCCCACTCTCTCCCCACACCCCTGTGTCAGTCCCCACACTAATCGCACTGTCCCACTCTCTCCCCACAGTCCTGTGTCAGTCCCCACACTAATCCCACTGTCCCGCTCTCTCCCCACAGTCCTGTGTCAGTCCCCACACTAATCCCACTGTCCCACTCTCTCCCCACAGTCCTGTGTCAGTCCCCAAACTAATCCCACTGTCCCACTCTCTCCCTGCAGTCCTCTATAAATCTAAACACTAATCCCCCATCCCAATGTCTCCAAACAACCCTGCATCAATCTCACACTAACCTCACAGTCTCACCTTATCCCCACAGTCCTGTGTCCATCCCCACACTAATCCCACTGTCCCACTCTCTCCCCACAGTCCTGTCTCACTCCCCACACTAATCCCACTGTCCCACTCTCTCTCCACAGTCCTGTATCAGTCCCCAGACTAATCCCACTGTCCCACTCTCTCCCCACAGCCCTGTGTCAGTCCCCAAACTAATCCCACTGCCCAAGCTCTCCCCACAGTCCTGTGTCAGTCCCCACACTAATCCGACTGTCCCACTCTCTCCCCACAGTCCTGTGTCAGTCCCCACACAAATCCCAGTGTCCCACTCTCTCCCCACAGTCCTGCATCAGTCTCCACACTAATCCCACTGTCCCACTCTCTCCCCACCGTCCTGTCTGAATCCCCACACTAATCCCACTGTCCCACTCTCTCCCCACAGCCCCATATCAGTCCCCAAATGAATCCCACTGTCCCACTCTCTCCCCACAGCCCTGTGTCAGTCCCAACACTAACCCCACTGTCCCATTCTCTCCCCACAGTCCTGTGTCAGTTCCCCACACTAATCCCACTGTCCCACTCTCTCCCCACAGTCCTGTATCAGTCCCCACACAAATCCCACTGTCCCACTCTCTCCCCACAGCCCTGTGTCACTCCCTACACTAATCCCACTGTCCCACTCTCTCCCCACAGTCCTGTTTCAGTCCCCAAACTAATCCCACTGTCCCACTCTCTCCCCACAGTCCCGTGTCAGTCCCCACACTAATCCCACTGTCCCACTCTCTCCCCACAGTCCTGTGTCAGTCCGCACACTAATCCCACTGTCCCACTCTCTCCCCACAGTCCTGTGTCAGTCCCCACACTAATCCCACTGTCCCACTCTCTCCCCACAGTCCTGTGTCGGTCCCCAAACTAATCCCTGGGACCCACTCTCTCCCCACAGTCCTGTGTCAGTCCCCAAACTAATCCCTGGGTCCCACTCTCTCCCCACAGTCCTGTGTCAGTCCCCACACTAATCCCACTGTCCCACTGTCTCCCCACAGTCCTGTGTCAGTCCCCACACTAATCCCACTATCCAACTCTCTCCCCAGAGTCCTGTGTCAGTCCCCAAACTAATCCCACTGTCCCCACTCTCTCCCCACAGTCATGTGTCAGTCAGTACAGCAATCCCACTGCCCCACTGTTTCCCCACAGTCCTGCGTCAGTCCCCACACTCATCCCACTATCCCACTCTCTCCCACAGTCCTGTGTCAGTCCCCACACTAATCCCACTAGCCCACTCTCTCCCCACAGTCCTGTGTCAGTCCGCAGACTAATCCCACTGTCCCACTCTCTCCCCACAGCCCTGTGTCAGTCCCCACACTAATCCCACTGTCCCACTCTCTCCCCACAGTCCTGTGTCAGTCCCCACACTAATCGCACTGTCCCACTCTCTCCCCACAGTCCTGTGTCAGTCCCCACACTAATCCCACTGTCCCACTCTCTCCCCACAGTCCTGTGTCAGTCCCCACACTAATCCCACTATCCAACTCTCTCCCCAGAGTCCTGTGTCAGTCCCCACATGAATCCCACTGTCCCACTCTCTCCCCACAGTCCTGTGTCAGTCCCAACACTAATCCCACTGTCCCACTCTCTCCCCACAGCCCTGTGTCAGTCCCCACACTAATCCCACTGTCCCACTCTCTCCCCACAGTCCTGTGTCAGTCCCCACACTAATCCTACTGTCCCACTCTCTCCCCACAGTCCTGTTTCAGTCCCCAAACTAATCCCACTGTCCCACTCTCTCCCCACAGTCCCGTGTCAGTCCCCACACTAATCCCACTGTCCCACTCTCTCCCCACAGTCCTGTGTCAGTCCGCACACTAATCCCACTGTCCCACTCTCTCCCCACAGTCCTGTGTCAGTCCCCACACTAATCCCACTGTCCCACTCTCTCCCCACAGTCCTGTGTCGGTCCCCAAACTAATCCCTGGGACCCACTCTCTCCCCACAGTCCTGTGTCAGTCCCCAAACTAATCCCTGGGTCCCACTCTCTCCCCACAGTCCTGTGTCAGTCCCCACACTAATCCCACTGTCCCACTGTCTCCCCACAGTCCTGTGTCAGTCCCCACACTAATCCCACTATCCAACTCTCTCCCCAGAGTCCTGTGTCAGTCCCCAAACTAATCCCACTGTCCCCACTCTCTCCCCACAGTCATGTGTCAGTCAGTACAGCAATCCCACTGCCCCACTGTTTCCCCACAGTCCTGCGTCAGTCCCCACACTCATCCCACTATCCCACTCTCTCCCACAGTCCTGTGTCAGTCCCCACACTAATCCCACTAGCCCACTCTCTCCCCACAGTCCTGTGTCAGTCCGCAGACTAATCCCACTGTCCCACTCTCTCCCCACAGCCCTGTGTCAGTCCCCACACTAATCCCACTGTCCCACTCTCTCCCCACAGTCCTGTGTCAGTCCCCACACTAATCGCACTGTCCCACTCTCTCCCCACAGTCCTGTGTCAGTCCCCACACTAATCCCACTGTCCCACTCTCTCCCCACAGTCCTGTGTCAGTCCCAACACTAATCCCACTGTCCCACTCTCTCCCCACAGTCCTGTGTCAGTCCCCACACTAATCCCACTGTCCCACTCTCTCCCCACAGTCCTGTGTCAGTCCCCAAACTAATCCCTGGGACCCACTCTCTCCCCACAGTCCTGTGTCAGTCCCCAAACTAATCCCTGGGACCCACTCTCTCCCCACAGTCCTGTGTCAGTCCCTAAACTAATCCCTGGGTCCCACTCTCTCCCCACAGTCCTGTGTCAGTCCCCACACTAATCCCACTGTCCCACTGTCTCCCCACAGTCCTGTGTCAGTCCCCACACTAATCCCACTATCCAACTCTCTCCCCAGAGTCCTGTGTCAGTCCCCAAACTAATCCCACTGTCCCCACTCTCTCCCCACAGTCATGTGTCAGTCAGTACAGCAATCCCACTGCCCCACTGTTTCCCCACAGTCCTGCGTCAGTCCCCACACTCATCCCACTGTCCCACTCTCTCCCACAGTCCTGTGTCAGTCCCCACACTCATCCCACTGTCCCACTCTCTCCCCACAGTCCTGTGTCAGTCCCCACACTAATCCCACTAGCCCACTCTCTCCCCACAGTCCTGTGTCAGTCCGCAGACTAATCCCACTGTCCCACTCTCTCCCCACAGCCCTGTGTCAGTCCCCACACTAATCCCACTGTCCCACTCTCTCCCCACACCCCTGTGTCAGTCCCCACACTAATCGCACTGTCCCACTCTCTCCCCACAGTCCTGTGTCAGTCCCCACACTAATCCCACTGTCCCACTCTCTCCCCACAGTCCTGTGTCAGTCCCCACACTAATCCCACTGTCCCACTCTCTCCCCACAGTCCTGTGTCAGTCCCCAAACTAATCCCACTGTCCCACTCTCTCCCTGCAGTCCTCTGTAAATCTAAACACTAATCCCCCATCCCAATGTCTCCAAACAACCCTGCATCAATCTCACACTAACCTCACAGTCTCACCTTATCCCCACAGTCCTGTGTCCATCCCCACACTAATCCCACTGTCCCACTCTCTCCCCACAGTCCTGTCTCACTCCCCACACTAATCCCACTGTCCCACTCTCTCCCCACAGTCCTGTGTCAGTCCCCAAACTAATCCCTGGGACCCACTCTCTCCCCACAGTCCTGTGTCAGTCCCCAAACTAATCCCTGGGACCCACTCTCTCCCCACAGTCCTGTGTCAGTCCCTAAACTAATCCCTGGGTCCCACTCTCTCCCCACAGTCCTGTGTCAGTCCCCACACTAATCCCACTGTCCCACTGTCTCCCCACAGTCCTGTGTCAGTCCCCACACTAATCCCACTATCCAACTCTCTCCCCAGAGTCCTGTGTCAGTCCCCAAACTAATCCCACTGTCCCCACTCTCTCCCCACAGTCATGTGTCAGTCAGTACAGCAATCCCACTGCCCCACGGTTTCCCCACAGTCCTGCGTCAGTCCCCACACTCATCCCACTGTCCCACTCTCTCCCACAGTCCTGTGTCAGTCCCCACACTCATCCCACTGTCCCACTCTCTCCCCACAGTCCTGTGTCAGTCCCCACACTAATCCCACTAGCCCACTCTCTCCCCACAGTCCTGTGTCAGTCCGCAGACTAATCCCACTGTCCCACTCTCTCCCCACAGCCCTGTGTCAGTCCCCAAACTAATCCCACTGTCCCACTCTCTCCCCACACCCCTGTGTCAGTCCCCACACTAATCGCACTGTCCCACTCTCTCCCCACAGTCCTGTGTCAGTCCCCACACTAATCCCACTGTCCCGCTCTCTCCCCACAGTCCTGTGTCAGTCCCCACACTAATCCCACTGTCCCACTCTCTCCCCACAGTCCTGTGTCAGTCCCCACACTAATCCCACTGTCCCACTCTCTCCCCACAGTCCTGTGTCAGTCCCCAAACTAATCCCACTGTCCCACTCTCTCCCCACAGTCCTGTGTCAGTCCCCACACTAATCCCACTGTCCCACTCTCTCCCCACAGTCCTGTGTCAGTCCCCAAACTAATCCCACTGTCCCACTCTCTCCCTGCAGTCCTCTGTAAATCTAAACACTAATCCCCCATCCCAATGTCTCCAAACAACCCTGCATCAATCTCACACTAACCTCACAGTCTCACCTTATCCCCACAGTCCTGTGTCCATCCCCACACCATTCCCACTGTCCCACTCTGTCCCCACAGTCCTGTCTCACTCCCCACACTAATCCCACTGTCCCACTCTCTCTCCACAGTCCTGTATCAGTCCCAAGACTAATCCCACTGTCCCACTCTCTCCCCACAGCCCTGTGTCAGTCCCCAAACTAATCCCACTGCCCAAGCTCTCCCCACAGTCCTGTGTCAGTCCCCACACTAATCCGACTGTCCCACTCTCTCCCCACAGTCCTGTGTCAGTCCCCACACAAATCCCAGTGTCCCACTCTCTCCCCACAGTCCTGCATCAGTCTCCACACTAATCCCACTGTCCCACTCTCTCCCCACCGTCCTGTCTGAATCCCCACACTAATCCCACTGTCCCACTCTCTCCCCACAGCCCCATATCAGTCCCCAAATGAATCCCACTGTCCCACTCTCTCCCCACAGCCCTGTGTCAGTCCCAACACTAACCCCACTGTCCCATTCTCTCCCCACAGTCCTGTGTCAGTTCCCCACACTAATCCCACTGTCCCACTCTCTCCCCACAGTCCTGTATCAGTCCCCACACAAATCCCACTGTCCCACTCTCTCCCCACAGCCCTGTGTCACTCCCTACACTAATCCCACTGTCCCACTCTCTCCCCACAGTCCTGTTTCAGTCCCCAAACTAATCCCACTGTCCCACTCTCTCCCCACAGTCCCGTGTCAGTCCCCACACTAATCCCACTGTCCCACTCTCTCCCCACAGTCCTGTGTCAGTCCGCACACTAATCCCACTGTCCCACTCTCTCCCCACAGTCCTGTGTCGGTCCCCAAACTAATCCCTGGGACCCACTCTCTCCCCACAGTCCTGTGTCAGTCCCCAAACTAATCCCTGGGTCCCACTCTCTCCCCACAGTCCTGTGTCAGTCCCCACACTAATCCCACTGTCCCACTGTCTCCCCACAGTCCTGTGTCAGTCCCCACACTAATCCCACTATCCAACTCTCTCCCCAGAGTCCTGTGTCAGTCCCCAAACTAATCCCACTGTCCCCACTCTCTCCCCACAGTCATGTGTCAGTCAGTACAGCAATCCCACTGCCCCACTGTTTCCCCACAGTCCTGCGTCAGTCCCCACACTCATCCCACTATCCCACTCTCTCCCACAGTCCTGTGTCAGTCCCCACACTAATCCCACTAGCCCACTCTCTCCCCACAGTCCTGTGTCAGTCCGCAGACTAATCCCACTGTCCCACTCTCTCCCCACAGACCTGTGTCAGTCCCCACACTAATCCCACTGTCCCACTCTCTCCCCACAGTCCTGTGTCAGTCCCCACACTAATCGCACTGTCCCACTCTCTCCCCACAGTCCTGTGTCAGTCCCCACACTAATCCCACTGTCCCACTCTCTCCCCACAGTCCTGTGTCAGTCCCCACACTAATCCCACTATCCAACTCTCTCCCCACAGTCCTGTGTCAGTCCCCACATGAATCCCACTGTCCCACTCTCTCCCCACAGTCCTGTGTCAGTCCCAACACTAATCCCACTGTCCCACTCTCTCCCCACAGCCCTGTGTCAGTCCCCACACTAATCCCACTGTCCCACTCTCTCCCCACAGTCCTGTGTCAGTCCCCACACTAATCCTACTGTCCCACTCTCTCCCCACAGTCCTGTATCAGTCCCCACACAAATCCCACTGTCCCACTCTCTCCCCACAGCCCTGTGTCACTCCCTACACTAATCCCACTGTCACACTCTCTCCCCACAGTCCTGTTTCAGTCCCCAAACTAATCCCACTCTCCCACTCTCTCCCCACAGTCCCGTGTCAGTCCCCACACTAATCCCACTGTCCCACTCTCTCCCCACAGTCCTGTGTCAGTCCGCACACTAATCCCACTGTCCCACTCTCTCCCCACAGTCCTGTGTCAGTCCCCACACTAATCCCACTGTCCCACTCTCTCCCCACAGTCCTGTGTCAGTCCCCAAACTAATCCCTGGGACCCACTCTCTCCCCACAGTCCTGTGTCAGTCCCCAAACTAATCCCTGGGTCCCACTCTCTCCCCACAGTCCTGTGTCAGTCCCCACACTATTCCCACTGTCCCACTGTCTCGCCAGAGTCCTGTGTCAGTCCCCACACTAATCCCACTATCCAACTCTCTCCCCAGAGTCCTGTGTCAGTCCCCACACGAATCCCACTGTCCCACTCTCTCCCCACAGTCCTGTGTCAGTCCCAACACTAATCCCACTGTCCCACTCTCTCCCCACAGCCCTGTGTCAGTCCCCACACTAATCCCACTGTCCCACTCTCTCCCCACAGTCCTGTGTCAGTCCCCACACTAATCCCACTGTCCCACTCTCTCCCCACAGTCCTGAGTCAGTCCCCACACTAATCCCACTGTCCCACTCTCTCCCCACAGTCCAGTGTCAGTCCCCACACTAATCCCACTGTCCCACTCTCTCCCCACAGTCCTGTGTCAGTCCCCACACTAATCCCACTGTCCCACCCTCTCCCCACAGTCCTGTGTCAGTCCCCACAGGAAACCAAGTGTCCCACTCTCTCCCCGCAGTCCTGTGTGAGTCCCCACACTAATCCCACTATCCCACTCTCTCCCCACATCCCTGTGTCAGTCCCCACACTCATCCCACTGTCCCACTCTCTCCCACAGTCCTGTGTCAGTCCCCACACTAATCCCACTGTCCCACTCTCTCCCCACAGCCCTGTGTCAGTCCCCACACTAATCGCACTGTCCCACTCTCTCCCCACAGTCCTGTGTCAGTCCCCACACTAATCGCACTGTCCCACTCTCTCCCCACAGTCCTGTGTCAGTCCCCACACTAATCCCACTGTCCCACTCTCTCCCACAGTCCTGTGTCAGACCCCACACTAATCCCACTGTCCCACTCTCTCCCCACAGCCCTGTGTCAGTCCCCACACTAATCGCACAGTCCCACTCTCTCCCCACAGTCCTGTGTCAGTCCCCACACTAATCGCACTGTCCCACTCTCTCCCCACAGTCCTGTCAGTCCCCACACTAATCCCAGTGTCACACTCTCTCCCCACAGTCCTTTGTCAGTCCCAACACTAACCCCACTGTCCCATTCTCTCCCCACAGTCCTGTGTCAGTTCCTCACCCTAATCCCACTGCCCACTCTCTCCCCACAGTCCTGTGTCAGTCCCCAAACTAATCCCACTGTCACACTCTGTCCCCACAGTCCTGTGTCACTCCTCAACACTAATCCCACTGTCCCACTCCCTCCCCAGAGTCCTGTGTCACTCCCCACACTAATCCCACTGTCCCACTCCTTCCCCACAGTCCTCTGTCAGTCCCCACACTGATCCCACTGTCCCACTCTCTCCCACAGTCCTGTGTCAGTCCCCACACTAATCCCACTGTCACACTCTGTCCCCACAGTCCTGTGTCACTCCTCAACACTAATCCCACTGTCCCACTCCCTCCCCAGAGTCCTGTGTCACTCCCCACACTAATCCCACTGTCCCACTCCTTCCCCACAGTCCTCTGTCAGTCCCCACACTAATCCCACTGTCCCACTCTCTCCCACAGTCCTGTGTCAGTCCCCACACTAATCCCACTGTCACACTCTCTCCCCACAGTCCTGTGTGAGTCCCCACATGAATCCCTCTGTCCCACTTTCCCCCCACAGTCCTGTGTCAGTCCCCACACTAATCCCACTGTCCCACTCCCTCCCCACAGTCCTGTGTCAGTCCCCACAGTAATCGCACTGTCCCACTCTCCCCACAGTCCTGTGTCAATCCCCACACTAATCCCACTGTCCCACTCTCTCCCCACAGTCCTGTGTCAGTCCCCACACTAATCCCACTGTCCCACTCTCTCCCCACAGTTCCGTGTCAGACCCCACACTAATCCCACTGTCCCACTCTCTCCCCACAGTCCTGTGTCAGTCCCCACACTAATCCCACTGTCACACTCTCTCCCCACAGTTCCGTGTCAGACCCCACACTAGTCCCTGTGTCCCACACTCTCCCCACAGTCCTGTGTCAGTCCCCACACTAATCCCACTGTCCCACTCTCTCCCCACAGTCCTGTGTCAGTCCCCACACTAATCCCACTGTCCCACTCTCTCCCCACAGTCCTGTGTCAGTCCCCACACTAATCCCACTGTCCCACTCTCTCCCCATAGCCCTGTGTCAGTCCCCACACTAATCCCACTGTCCCACTCTCTCCCCACAGTCCTGTGTCAGTCCCCACACTAATCCCACTGTCCCACTCTCTCCCCACAGCCCTGTGTCAGTCCCCACACTAATCCCACTGTCCCACTCTCTCCCCACAGTCCTGTGTCAGTCCCCACACTAATCGCACTGTCCCACTCTCTCCCCACAGTCCTGTCAGTCCCCACACTAATCCCACTGTCCCACTCTCTCCCCACAGTCCTGTGTCAGTCCCAACACTAACCCCACTGTCCCATTCTCTCCCCACAGTCCTGTGTCAGTTCCCCACACTAATCCCACTGTCCCACTCTCTCCCCACAGTCCTGTGTCAGTCCCAACACTAACCCCACTGTCCCATTCTCTCCCCACAGTCCTGTGTCAGTTCCCCACACTAATCCCACTGCCCACTCTCTCCCCACAGTCCTGTGTCAGTCCCCACAGTCATCCAAATGTCCCACTCTCTACCCACATCCCTGTGTCAATCCCCACACTAATCGCACTGTCCCACTCCCTCCCCAGAGTCCTGTGTCACTCCCCACACTAATCCCACTGTCCCACTCCTTCCCCACAGTCCTCTGTCAGTCCCCACACTGATCCCACTGTCCCACTCTCTCCCCACAGCCCTGTGTCAGTCCCCACACTAATCCCACTGTCACACTCTCTCCCCACGGTCCTGTGTGAGTCCCCACATGAATCCCTCTGTCCCACTTTCCCCCCACAGTCCTGTGTCAGTCCCCACATTAATCCCACTGTCCCACTCCCTCCCCACAGTCCTGTGTCAGTCCCCACAGTAATCGCACTGTCCCACTCGCCCCACAGTCCTGTGTCAGTCCCCACACTAATCCCACTGTCCCACTCTCTCCCCACAGTCCTGTGTCAGTCCCCACACTAATCCCACTGTCACACTCTCTCCCCACGGTCCTGTGTCAGTCCCCACACTAATCGCACTGTCAAATTCTCTCCCCACAGTCCTGTCAGTCCCCACACTAATCCCAGTGTCACACTCTCTCCCCACAGTCCTGTGTCAGTCCCAACACTAACCCCACTGTCCCATTCTCTCCCCACAGTCCTGTGTCAGTTCCCCACACTAATCCCACTGTCCCACTCTCTCCCCACAGTCCTGTGTCAGTCCCAACACTAACCCCACTGTCCCATTCTCTCCCCACAGTCCTGTGTCAGTTCCCCACACTAATCCCACTGCCCACTCTCTCCCCACAGTCCTGTGTCAGTCCCCACAGACATCCAAATGTCCCACTCTCTACCCACATCCCTGTGTCAATCCCCACACTAATCGCACTGTCCCACTCTCTCCCCACAGTCCTGTGTCAGTCCCCACACGAATCCCACTGTCCCACTCTCTCCCCACAGTCCTGTGTCAGTCCCCACACGAATCCCACTGTCACACTCTGTCCCCACAGTCCTGTGTCACTCCTCAACACTAATCCCACTGTCCCACTCCCTCCCCAGAGTCCTGTGTCACTCCCCACACTAATCCCACTGTCCCACTCCTTCCCCACAGTCCTCTGTCAGTCCCCACACTGATCCCACTGTCCCACTCTCTCCCCACAGCCCTGTGTCAGTCCCCACACTAATCCCACTGTCACACTCTCTCCCCACGGTCCTGTGTGAGTCCCCACATGAATCCCTCTGTCCCACTTTCCCCCCACAGTCCTGTGTCAGTCCCCACATTAATCCCACTGTCCCACTCCCTCCCCACAGTCCTGTGTCAGTCCCCACAGTAATCGCACTGTCCCACTCGCCCCACAGTCCTGTGTCAGTGCCCACACTAATCCCACTGTCCCACTCTCTCCCCACAGTCCTGTGTCAGTCCCCACACTAATCCCACTGTCCCACTCTCTCCCCACAGTCCTGTGTCAGTCCCCACACTAATCCCACTGTCCCACTCTCTCCCCACAGTCCTGTGTCAGTCCCGAAACTAATCCCACTGTCCCACTCTCTCCCCACAGCACAGTGTCAGTCCCCACACTAATCCCACTGTCCCACTCTCTCCCCACAGTCCTGTGCCAGACCCCACACTAATCCCTCTGTCCCACTCTCCCCACAGTCCTGTGTCAGTCCCCACACTGTCCCACTCTCTCCCCACAGTCCTGTGTCAGTCCCAACAGTAATCCCACTGTCCCACTCACTCCCACAGTCCTTTGTCGGTCCCCACACTAATCCCACTGTCCCACTCTCTCCCCACAGTCCTGTGTCAGTCCCCACACTAATCCCACTACCCCACTGTCTCCCCACAGCCCTGTGTCAGTCCCCACACTAATCCCACTGTCCCACTCTCTCCCCACAGTCCTTTGTCGGTCCCCACACTAATCCCACTATCCCACTCTCTCCCCACAGTCCTGTGTCAGTCCCCAAACTAATCCCACTGTCCCACTCTCTCCCCACAGTCCTGTGTCAGTCCCCAGACTAATCCCACTGTCCCACTCTCTCTCCACAGTCCTGTGTCAGTCTCCACACTAATCCCACTGTCCCACTGTCTCCCCACAGTCCTGTGTCAGTCCCCACACTAATCCCACTGCCCCACTGTCTCCCCACAGTCCTGTGTCAGTCCCCACACTAATCCCAGTATCCCACTCTCTCCCCACAGTCCTGTGTCAGTCCCAACACTAACCCCACTGTCCCATTCTCTCCCCACAGTCCTGTGTCAGTTCCCCACACTAATCCCACTGTCCCACTCTCTCCCCACAGTCCTGTATCAGTCCCCACACAAATCCCACTGTCCCACTCTCTCCCCACAGTCCTGTTTCAGTCCCCAAACTAATCCCACTGTCCCACTCTCTCCCCACAGTCCCGTGTCAGTCCCCACACTAATCCCACTGTCCCACTCTCTCCCCACAGTCCTGTGTCAGTCCGCACACTAATCCCACTGTCCCACTCTCTCCCCACAGTCCTGTGTCAGTCCCCACACTAATCCCACTGTCCCACTCTCTCCCCACAGTCCTGTGTCAGTCCCCAAACTAATCCCTGGGACCCACTCTCTCCCCACAGTCCTGTGTCAGTCCCCAAACTAATCCCTGAGTCCCACTCTCTCCCCACAGTCCTGTGTCAGTCCCCACACTAATCCCACTGTCCCACTCTCTCCCATAGTCCTGTGTCAGTCCCCACACGAATCCCACTGTCACACTCTGTCCCCACAGTCCTGTGTCACTCCTCAACACTAATCCCACTGTCCCACTCCCTCCCCAGAGTCCTGTGTCACTCCCCACACTAATCCCACTGTCCCACTCCTTCCCCACAGTCCTCTGTCAGTCCTCACACTGATCCCACTGTCCCACTCTCTCCCCACAGCCCTGTGTCAGTCCCCACACTAATCCCACTGTCACACTCTCTCCCCACGGTCCTGTGTGAGTCCCCACATGAATCCCTCTGTCCCACTTTCCCCCCCCAGTCCTGTGTCAGTCCCCACACTAATCCCACTGTCCCACTCCCTCCCCACAGTCCTGTGTCAGTCCCCACAGTAATCGCACTGTCCCACTCGCCCCACAGTCCTGTGTCAGTCCCCACACTAATCCCACTGTCCCACTCTCTCCCCACAGTCCTGTGTCAGTCCCCACACTAATCCCACTGTCCCACTCTCTCCCCACAGTCCTGTGTCAGTCCCCACACTAATCCCACTGTCCCACTCTCTCCCCATAGCCCTGTGTCAGTCCCCACACTAATCCCACTGTCCCACTCTCTCCCCACAGTCCTGTGTCAGTCCCCACACTAATCCCACTGTCCCACTCTCTCCCCACAGCCCTGTGTCAGTCCCCACACTAATCCCACTGTCCCACTCTCTCCCCACAGTCCTGTGTCAGTCCCCACACTAATCGCACTGTCCCACTCTCTCCCCACAGTCCTGTCAGTCCCCACACTAATCCCACTGTCCCACTCTCTCCCCACAGTCCTGTGTCAGTCCCAACACTAACCCCACTGTCCCATTCTCTCCCCACAGTCCTGTGTCAGTTCCCCACACTAATCCCACTGTCCCACTCTCTCCCCACAGTCCTGTGTCAGTCCCAACACTAACCCCACTGTCCCATTCTCTCCCCACAGTCCTGTGTCAGTTCCCCACACTAATCCCACTGCCCACTCTCTCCCCACAGTCCTGTGTCAGTCCCCACAGTCATCCAAATGTCCCACTCTCTACCCACATCCCTGTGTCAATCCCCACACTAATCGCACTGTCCCACTCCCTCCCCAGAGTCCTGTGTCACTCCCCACACTAATCCCACTGTCCCACTCCTTCCCCACAGTCCTCTGTCAGTCCCCACACTGATCCCACTGTCCCACTCTCTCCCCACAGCCCTGTGTCAGTCCCCACACTAATCCCACTGTCACACTCTCTCCCCACGGTCCTGTGTGAGTCCCCACATGAATCCCTCTGTCCCACTTTCCCCCCACAGTCCTGTGTCAGTCCCCACATTAATCCCACTGTCCCACTCCCTCCCCACAGTCCTGTGTCAGTCCCCACAGTAATCGCACTGTCCCACTCGCCCCACAGTCCTGTGTCAGTCCCCACACTAATCCCACTGTCCCACTCTCTCCCCACAGTCCTGTGTCAGTCCCCACACTAATCCCACTGTCACACTCTCTCCCCACGGTCCTGTGTCAGTCCCCACACTAATCGCACTGTCCCATTCTCTCCCCACAGTCCTGTCAGTCCCCACACTAATTCCAGTGTCACACTCTCTCCCCACAGTCCTGTGTCAGTCCCAACACTAACCCCACTGTCCCATTCTCTCCCCACAGTCCTGTGTCAGTTCCCCACACTAATCCCACTGTCCCACTCTCTCCCCACAGTCCTGTGTCAGTCCCAACACTAACCCCACTGTCCCATTCTCTCCCCACAGTCCTGTGTCAGTTCCCCACACTAATCCCACTGCCCACTCTCTCCCCACAGTCCTGTGTCAGTCCCCACAGTCATCCAAATGTCCCACTCTCTACCCACATCCCTGTGTCAATCCCCACACTAATCGCACTGTCCCACTCTCTCCCCACAGTCCTGTGTCAGTCCCCACAAGAATCCCACTGTCCCACTCTCTCCCCACAGTCCTGTGTCAGTCCCCACACGAATCCCACTGTCACACTCTGTCCCCACAGTCCTGTGTCACTCCTCAACACTAATCCCACTGTCCCACTCCCTCCCCAGAGTCCTGTGTCACTCCCCACACTAATCCCACTGTCCCACTCCTTCCCCACAGTCCTCTGTCAGTCCCCACACTGATCCCACTGTCCCACTCTCTCCCCACAGCCCTGTGTCAGTCCCCACACTAATCCCACTGTCACACTCTCTCCCCACGGTCCTGTGTGAGTCCCCACATGAATCCCTCTGTCCCACTTTCCCCCCACAGTCCTGTGTCAGTCCCCACATTAATCCCACTGTCCCACTCCCTCCCCACAGTCCTGTGTCAGTCCCCACAGTAATCGCACTGTCCCACTCGCCCCACAGTCCTGTGTCAGTGCCCACACTAATCCCACTGTCCCACTCTCTCCCCACAGTCCTGTGTCAGTCCCCACACTAATCCCACTGTCCCACTCTCTCCCCACAGTCCTGTGTCAGTCCCACACTAATCCCACTGTCCCACTCTCTCCCCACAGTCCTGTGTCAGTCCCGAAACTAATCCCACTGTCCCACTCTCTCCCCACAGCACAGTGTCAGTCCCCACACTAATCCCACTGTCCCACTCTCTCCCCACAGTCCTGTGCCAGACCCCACACTAATCCCTCTGTCCCACTCTCCCCACAGTCCTGTGTCAGTCCCCACACTGTCCCACTCTCTCCCCACAGTCCTGTGTCAGTCCCAACAGTAATCCCACTGTCCCACTCTCTCCCACAGTCCTTTGTCGGTCCCCACACTAATCCCACTGTCCCACTCTCTCCCCACAGTCCTGTGTCAGTCCCCACACTAATCCCACTACCCCACTGTCTCCCCACAGCCCTGTGTCAGTCCCCACACTAATCCCACTGTCCCACTCTCTCCCCACAGTCCTTTGTCGGTCCCCACACTAATCCCACTATCCCACTCTCTCCCCACAGTCCTGTGTCAGTCCCCAAACTAATCCCACTGTCCCACTCTCTCCCCACAGTCCTGTGTCAGTCCCCAGACTAATCCCACTGTCCCACTCTCTCTCCACAGTCCTGTGTCAGTCTCCACACTAATCCCACTGTCCCACTGTCTCCCCACAGTCCTGTGTCAGTCCCCACACTAATCCCACTGCCCCACTGTCTCCCCACAGTCCTGTGTCAGTCCCCACACTAATCCCAGTATCCCACTCTCTCCCCACAGTCCTGTGTCAGTCCCAACACTAACCCCACTGTCCCATTCTCTCCCCACAGTCCTGTGTCAGTTCCCCACACTAATCCCACTGTCCCACTCTCTCCCCACAGTCCTGTATCAGTCCCCACACAAATCCCACTGTCCCACTCTCTCCCCACAGTCCTGTTTCAGTCCCCAAACTAATCCCACTGTCCCACTCTCTCCCCACAGTCCCGTGTCAGTCCCCACACTAATCCCACTGTCCCACTCTCTCCCCACAGTCCTGTGTCAGTCCGCACACTAATCCCACTGTCCCACTCTCTCCCCACAGTCCTGTGTCAGTCCCCACACTAATCCCACTGTCCCACTCTCTCCCCACAGTCCTGTGTCAGTCCCCAAACTAATCCCTGGGACCCACTCTCTCCCCACAGTCCTGTGTCAGTCCCCAAACTAATCCCTGGGTCCCACTCTCTCCCCACAGTCCTGTGTCAGTCCCCACACTAATCCCACTGTCCCACTCTCTCCCATAGTCCTGTGTCAGTCCCCACACGAATCCCACTGTCACACTCTGTCCCCACAGTCCTGTGTCACTCCTCAACACTAATCCCACTGTCCCACTCCCTCCCCAGAGTCCTGTGTCACTCCCCACACTAATCCCACTGTCCCACTCCTTCCCCACAGTCCTCTGTCAGTCCTCACACTGATCCCACTGTCCCACTCTCTCCCCACAGCCCTGTGTCAGTCCCCACACTAATCCCACTGTCACACTCTCTCCCCACGGTCCTGTGTGAGTCCCCACATGAATCCCTCTGTCCCACTTTCCCCCCCCAGTCCTGTGTCAGTCCCCACACTAATCCCACTGTCCCACTCCCTCCCCACAGTCCTGTGTCAGTCCCCACAGTAATCGCACTGTCCCACTCGCCCCACAGTCCTGTGTCAGTCCCCACACTAATCCCACTGTCCCACTCTCTCCCCACAGTCCTGTGTCAGTCCCCACACTAATCCCACTGTCCCACTCTCTCCCCACAGTCCTGTGTCAGTCCCCACACTAATCCCACTGTCCCACTCTCTCCCCACAGTCCTGTGTCAGTCCCGAAACTAATCCCACTGTCCCACTCTCTCCCCACAGCACAGTGTCAGTCCCCACACTAATCCCACTGTCCCACTCTCTCCCCACAGTCCTGTGCCAGACCCCACACTAATCCCTCTGTCCCACTCTCTCCCCACAGCCCTGTGTCAGTCTCACACTTATCCCTCTGTCCCACTCTCCCCACAGTCCTGTGTCAGTCCCCACACTGTCCCACTCTCCCTCCCACAGTCCTTTGTCGGTCCCCACACTAATCCCACTTTCCCACTCTCTCCCCACAGTCCTGTGTCAGTCCCCACACTAATCCCACTGCCCCACTGTCTCCCCACAGCCCTGTGTCAGTCCCCACACTAATCCCACTGTCCCACTCTCTCCCCACAGTCCTTTGTCGGTCCCCACACTAATCCCACTATCCCACTCTCTCCCCACAGTCCTGTGTCAGTCCCCAAACTAATCCCACTGTCCCACTCTCTCCCCACAGTCCTGTGTCAGTCCCCAGACTAATCCCACTGTCCCACTCTCTCTCCACAGTCCTGTGTCAGTCTCCACACTAATCCCACTGTCCCACTGTCTCCCCACAGTCCTGTGTCAGTCCCCACACTAATCCCACTGCCCCACTGTCTCCCCACAGTCCTGTGTCAGTGCCCACACTAATCCCACTATCCCACTCTCTCCCCACAGTCCTGTGTCAGTCCCAACACTAACCCCACTGTCCCATTCTCTCCCCACAGTCCTGTGTCAGTTCCCCACACTAATCCCACTGTCCCACTCTCTCCCCACAGTCCTGTATCAGTCCCCACACAAATCCCACTGTCCCACTCTCTCCCCACAGTCCTGTTTCAGTCCCCAAACTAATCCCACTGTCCCACTCTCTCCCCACAGTCCCGTGTCAGTCCCCACACTAATCCCACTGTCCCACTCTCTCCCCACAATCCTGTGTCAGTCCGCACACTAATCCCACTGTCCCACTCTCTCCCCACAGTCCTGTGTCAGTCCCCACACTAATCCCACTGTCCCACTCTCTCCCCACAGTCCTGTGTCAGTCCCCAAACTAATCCCTGGGACCCACTCTCTCCCCACAGTCCTGTGTCAGTCCCCAAACTAATCCCTGGGTCCCACTCTCTCCCCACAGTCCTGTGTCAGTCCCCACACTAATCCCACTGTCCCACTGTCTCCCCACAGTCCTGTGTCAGTCCCCACACTAATCCCACTATCCAACTCTCTCCCCAGAGTCCTGTGTCAGTCCCCACACGAATCCCACAGTCCCACTCTCTCCCCACAGTCCTGTGTCAGTCCCAACACTAATCCCACTGTCCCACTCTCTCCCCACAGCCCTGTGTCAGTCCCCACACTAATCCCACTGTCCCACTCTCTCCCCACAGTCCTGTGTCAGTCCCCACACTAATCCCACTGTCCCACTCTCTCCCCACAGTCCTGTATCAGTCCCCACACAAATCCCACTGTCCCACTCTCTCCCCACAGTCCTGTGTCACTCCCTACACTAATCCCACTGTCCCACTCTCTCCCCACAGTCCTGTTTCAGTCCCCAAACTACTCCCACTGTCCCACTCTCTCCCCACAGTCCCGTGTCAGTCCCCACACTAATCCCACTGTCCCACTCTCTCCCCACAGTCCTGTGTCAGTCCGCACACTAATCCCACTGTCGCACTCTCTCCCCACAGTCCTCTGTCAGTCCCCACACTAATCCCACTGTCCCACTCTCTCCCCACAGTCCTGTGTCAGTCCCCAAACTAATCCCTGGGACCCACTCTCTCCCCACAGTCCTGTGTCAGTCCCCAAACTAATCCCTGGGTCCCACTCTCTCCCCACAGTCCTGTGTCAGTCCCCACACTAATCCCACTGTCCCACTGTCTCCCCACAGTCCTGTGTCAGTCCCCACACTAATCCCACTATCCAACTCTCTCCCCAGAGTCCTGTGTCAGTCCCCACACGAATCCCACTGTCCCACTCTCTCCCCACAGTCCTGTGTCAGTCCCAACACTAATCCCACTGTCCCACTCTCTCCCCACAGCCCTGTATCAGTCCCCACACTAATCCCACTGTCCCACTCTCTCCCCACAGTCCTGTGTCAGTCCCCACACTAATCCCACTGTCCCACTCTCTCCCCACAGCCCTGTGTCAGTCCCCACACGAATCCCACTGTCCCACTCTCTCCCCACAGTCCTGTGTCAGTCCCAACACTAATCCCACTGTCCCACTCTCTCCCCACAGCCCTGTCAGTCCGCACACTAATCCCACTGTCCCACTCTCTCCCCACAGTCCTGTGTCAGTCCCCACACTAATCCCATTGTCCCACTCTCTCCCCACAGTCCTGTGTCAGTCCCCAAACTAATCCCTGGGACCCACTCTCTCCCCACAGTCCTCTGTCAGTCCCCAAACTAATCCCTGGGTCCCACTCTCTCCCCACAGTCCAGTGTCAGTCCCCACACTGATCCCGCTGTCCCACCCTCTCCCCACAGTCCTGTGTCAGTCCACACAGGAAACCAACTGTCCCACTCTCTCCCCGCAGTCCTGTGTGAGTCCCCACACTAATCCCACTGTCCCACTCTCTCCCCACATCCCTGTGTCAGTCCCCACACTCATCCCACTGTCCCACTCTCTCCCACAGTCCTGTGTCAGTCCCCACACGAATCCCACTGTCCCACTCTCTCCCCACAGTCCTGTGTCAGTCCCCACACTAATCCCACTGTCCCACTCTCTCCCCACAGTCCTGTGTCAGTCCCCACACTAATCCCACTGTCCCACTCTCTCCCCACAGTCCTGTGTCAGTCCCAACACTAATCCCACTGTCCCACTCTCTCCCCACAGCCCTGTGTCAGTCCCCACACTAATCCCACTGTCCCACTCTCTCCCCACAGTCCTTTGTCGGTCCCCACACTAATCCCACTATCCCACTCTCTCCCCACAGTCCTGTGTCAGTCCCCAAACTAATCCCACTGTCCCACTCTCTCCCCACAGTCCTGTGTCAGTCCCCAGACTAATCCCACTGTCCCACTCTCTCTCCACAGTCCTGTGTCAGTGTCCACACTAATCCCACTGTCCCACTGTCTCCCCACAGTCCTGTGTCAGTCCCCACACTAATCCCACTGCCCCACTGTCTCCCCACAGTCCTGTGTCAGTCCCCACACTAATCCCAGTATCCCACTCTCTCCCCACAGTCCTGTGTCAGTCCCAACACTAACCCCACTGTCCCATTCTCTCCCCACAGTCCTGTGTCAGTTCCCCACACTAATCCCACTGTCCCACTCTCTCCCCACAGTCCTGTATCAGTCCCCACACAAATCCCACTGTCCCACTCTCTCCCCACAGTCCTGTTTCAGTCCCCAAACTAATCCCACTGTCCCACTCTCTCCCCACAGTCCCGTGTCAGTCCCCACACTAATCCCACTGTCCCACTCTCTCCCCACAGTCCTGTGTCAGTCCGCACACTAATCCCACTGTCCCACTCTCTCCCCACAGTCCTGTGTCAGTCCCCACACTAATCCCACTGTCCCACTCTCTCCCCACAGTCCTGTGTCAGTCACCAAACTAATCCCTGGGACCCACTCTCTCCCCACAGTCCTGTGTCAGTCCCCAAACTAATCCCTGGGTCCCACTCTCTCCCCACAGTCCTGTGTCAGTCCCCACACTAATCCCACTGTCCCACTCTCTCCCACAGTCCTGTGTCAGTCCCCACACGAATCCCACTGTCACACTCTGTCCCCACAGTCCTGTGTCACTCCTCAACACTAATCCCACTGTCCCACTCCCTCCCCAGAGTCCTGTGTCACTCCCCACACTAATCCCACTGTCCCACTCCTTCCCCACAGTCCTCTGTCAGTCCCCACACTGATCCCACTGTCCCACTCTCTCCCCACAGCCCTGTGTCAGTCCCCACACTAATCCCACTGTCACACTCTCTCCCCACGGTCCTGTGTGAGTCCCCACATGAATCCCTCTGTCCCACTTTCCCCCCCCAGTCCTGTGTCAGTCCCCACACTAATCCCACTGTCCCACTCCCTCCCCACAGTCCTGTGTCAGTCCCCACAGTAATCGCACTGTCCCACTCGCCCCACAGTCCTGTGTCAGTCCCCACACTAATCCCACTGTCCCACTCTCTCCCCACAGTCCTGTGTCAGTCCCCACACTAATCCCACTGTCCCACTCTCTCCCCACAGTCCTGTGTCAGTCCCCACACTAATCCCACTGTCCCACTCTCTCCCCACAGTCCTGTGTCAGTCCCGAAACTAATCCCACTGTCCCACTCTCTCCCCACAGCACAGTGTCAGTCCCCACACTAATCCCACTGTCCCACTCTCTCCCCACAGTCCTGTGCCAGACCCCACACTAATCCCTCTGTCCCACTCTCTCCCCACAGCCCTGTGTCAGTCTCACACTTATCCCTCTGTCCCACTCTCCCCACAGTCCTGTGTCAGTCCCCACACTGTCCCACTCTCCCTCCCACAGTCCTTTGTCGGTCCCCACACTAATCCCACTTTCCCACTCTCTCCCCACAGTCCTGTGTCAGTCCCCACACTAATCCCACTGCCCCACTGTCTCCCCACAGCCCTGTGTCAGTCCCCACACTAATCCCACTGTCCCACTCTCTCCCCACAGTCCTTTGTCGGTCCCCACACTAATCCCACTATCCCACTCTCTCCCCACAGTCCTGTGTCAGTCCCCAAACTAATCCCACTGTCCCACTCTCTCCCCACAGTCCTGTGTCAGTCCCCAGACTAATCCCACTGTCCCACTCTCTCTCCACAGTCCTGTGTCAGTCTCCACACTAATCCCACTGTCCCACTGTCTCCCCACAGTCCTGTGTCAGTCCCCACACTAATCCCACTGCCCCACTGTCTCCCCACAGTCCTGTGTCAGTGCCCACACTAATCCCACTATCCCACTCTCTCCCCACAGTCCTGTGTCAGTCCCAACACCAACCCCACTGTCCCATTCTCTCCCCACAGTCCTGTGTCAGTTCCCCACACTAATCCCACTGTCCCACTCTCTCCCCACAGTCCTGTATCAGTCCCCACACAAATCCCACTGTCCCACTCTCTCCCCACAGTCCTGTTTCAGTCCCCAAACTAATCCCACTGTCCCACTCTCTCCCCACAGTCCCGTGTCAGTCCCCACACTAATCCCACTGTCCCACTCTCTCCCCACAATCCTGTGTCAGTCCGCACACTAATCCCACTGTCCCACTCTCTCCCCACAGTCCTGTGTCAGTCCCCACACTAATCCCACTGTCCCACTCTCTCCCCACAGTCCTGTGTCAGTCCCCAAACTAATCCCTGGGACCCACTCTCTCCCCACAGTCCTGTGTCAGTCCCCAAACTAATCCCTGGGTCCCACTCTCTCCCCACAGTCCTGTGTCAGTCCCCACACTAATCCCACTGTCCCACTGTCTCCCCACAGTCCTGTGTCAGTCCCCACACTAATCCCACTATCCAACTCTCTCCCCAGAGTCCTGTGTCAGTCCCCACACGAATCCCACTGTCCCACTCTCTCCCCACAGTCCTGTGTCAGTCCCAACACTAATCCCACTGTCCCACTCTCTCCCCACAGCCCTGTGTCAGTCCCCACACTAATCCCACTGTCCCACTCTCTCCCCACAGTCCTGTGTCAGTCCCCACACTAATCCCACTGTCCCACTCTCTCCCCACAGTCCTGTATCAGTCCCCACACAAATCCCACTGTCCCACTCTCTCCCCACAGTCCTGTGTCACTCCCTACACTAATCCCACTGTCCCACTCTCTCCCCACAGTCCTGTTTCAGTCCCCAAACTACTCCCACTGTCCCACTCTCTCCCCACAGTCCCGTGTCAGTCCCCACACTAATCCCACTGTCCCACTCTCTCCCCACAGTCCTGTGTCAGTCCGCACACTAATCCCACTGTCGCACTCTCTCCCCACAGTCCTCTGTCAGTCCCCACACTAATCCCACTGTCCCACTCTCTCCCCACAGTCCTGTGTCAGTCCCCAAACTAATCCCTGGGACCCACTCTCTCCCCACAGTCCTGTGTCAGTCCCCAAACTAATCCCTGGGTCCCACTCTCTCCCCACAGTCCTGTGTCAGTCCCCACACTAATCCCACTGTCCCACTGTCTCCCCACAGTCCTGTGTCAGTCCCCACACTAATCCCACTATCCAACTCTCTCCCCAGAGTCCTGTGTCAGTCCCCACACGAATCCCACTGTCCCACTCTCTCCCCACAGTCCTGTGTCAGTCCCAACACTAATCCCACTGTCCCACTCTCTCCCCACAGCCCTGTGTCAGTCCCCACACTAATCCCACTGTCCCACTCTCTCCCCACAGTCCTGTGTCAGTCCCCACACTAATCCCACTGTCCCACTCTCTCCCCACAGCCCTGTGTCAGTCCCCACACGAATCCCACTGTCCCACTCTCTCCCCACAGTCCTGTGTCAGTCCCAACACTAATCCCACTGTCCCACTCTCTCCCCACAGCCCTGTCAGTCCGCACACTAATCCCACTGTCCCACTCTCTCCCCACAGTCCTGTGTCAGTCCCCACACTAATCCCATTGTCCCACTCTCTCCCCACAGTCCTGTGTCAGTCCCCAAACTAATCCCTGGGACCCACTCTCTCCCCACAGTCCTCTGTCAGTCCCCAAACTAATCCCTGGGTCCCACTCTCTCCCCACAGTCCAGTGTCAGTCCCCACACTGATCCCGCTGTCCCACTCTCTCCTGTGTCAGTCCACACAGGAAACCAACTGTCCCACTCTCTCCCCGCAGTCCTGTGTGAGTCCCCACACTAATCCCACTGTCCCACTCTCTCCCCACAGTCCTGTGTCAGTCCCCACACTGACTAACCCCACTGTCCCACCTCTCCCCACATCCCCCCCACAGTCCATCCCACTGTCCCACTCTCTCCCACAGTCCTGTGTCAGTCCCCACACGAATCTGTCCCACTCTCTCCCCACAGTCCTGTGTCAGTCCCCACACTATCCCACACCCACTAATCCCACTGTCCCACTCTCTCCCCACAGTCCTGTGTCAGTCCCAACACTAACCCCACTGTCACACTCTCTCCCCACATCCCTGTGTCAGTCCCCACACTCATCCCACTGTCCCACTCTCTCCCACAGTCCTGTGTCAGTCCCCACACGAATCCCACTGTCCCACTCTCTCCCCACAGTCCTGTGTCAGTCCCCACACTAATCCCACTGTCCCACTCTCTCCCCACAGTCCTGTGTCAGTCCCCACACTAATCCCACTGTCCCACTCTCTCCCCACAGTCCTGTGTCAGTCCCAACACTAATCCCACTGTCCCACTCTCTCCCCACAGCCCTGTGTCAGTCCCCACACTAATCCCACTGTCCCACTCTCTCCCCACAGTCCTGTGTCAGTCCCCACACTAATCGCACTGTCCCACTCTCTCCCCACAGTCCTGTCAGTCCCCACACTAATCCCAGTGTCACACTCTCTCCCCACAGTCCTTTGTCAGTCCCAACACTAACCCCACTGTCCCATTCTCTCCCCACACTCCTGTGTCAGTTCCCCACACTAATCCCACTGTCCCACTCTCTCCCCACAGTCCTGCGTCAGTTCCTCACCCTAATCCCACTGCCCACTCTCTCCCACAGTCCTGTGTCAGTCCCCACACTAATCCCACTGTCACACTCTGTCCCCACAGTCCTGTGTCACTCCTCAACACTAATCCCACTGTCCCACTCCCTCCCCAGAGTCCTGTGTCACTCCCCACACTAATCCCACTGTCCCACTCCTTCCCCACAGTCCTCTGTCAGTCCCCACACTGATCCCACTGTCCCACTCTCTCCCACAGTCCTGTGTCAGTCCCCACACTAATCCCACTGTCACACTCTCTCCCCACAGTCCTGTGTGAGTCCCCACATGAATCCCTCTGTCCCACTTTCCCCCCACAGTCCTGTGTCAGTCCCCACACTAATCCCACTGTCCCACTCCCTCCCCACAGTCCTGTGTCAGTCCCCACAGTAATCGCACTCTCCCACTCTCCCCACAGTCCTGTGTCAATCCCCACACTAATCCCACTGTCCCACTCTCTCCCCACAGTCCTGTGTCAGTCCCCACACTAATCCCACTGTCCCACTCTCTCCCCACAGTTCCGTGTCAGACCCCACACTAATCCCACTGTCCCACTCTCTCCCCACAGTCCTGTGTCAGTCCCCACACTAATCCCACTGTCACACTCTCTCCCCACAGTTCCGTGTCAGACCCCACACTAGTCCCTGTGTCCCACACTCTCCCCACAGTCCTGTGTCAGTCCCCACACTAATCCCACTGTCCCACTCTCTCCCCACAGTCCTGTGTCAGTCCCCACACTAATCCCACTGTCCCACTCTCTCCCCACAGTCCTGTGTCAGTCCCCACACTAATCCCACTGTCCCACTCTCTCCCCACAGCCCTGTGTCAGTCCCCACACTAATCCCACTGTCCCACTCTCTCCCCACAGTCCTGTGTCAGTCCCCACACTAATCCCACTGTCCCACTCTCTCCCCACAGCCCTGTGTCAGTCCCCACACTAATCCCACTGTCCCACTCTCTCCCCACAGTCCTGTGTCAGTCCCCACACTAATCGCACTGTCCCACTCTCTCCCCACAGTCCTGTCAGTCCCCACACTAATCCCACTGTCCCACTCTCTCCCCACAGTCCTGTGTCAGTCCCAACACTAACCCCACTGTCCCATTCTCTCCCCACAGTCCTGTGTCAGTTCCCCACACTAATCCCACTGTCCCACTCTCTCCCCACAGTCCTGTGTCAGTCCCAACACTAACCCCACTGTCCCATTCTCTCCCCACAGTCCTGTGTCAGTTCCCCACACTAATCCCACTGCCCACTCTCTCCCCACAGTCCTGTGTCAGTCCCCACAGTCATCCAAATGTCCCACTCTCTACCCACATCCCTGTGTCAATCCCCACACTAATCGCACTGTCCCACTCCCTCCCCAGAGTCCTGTGTCACTCCCCACACTAATCCCACTGTCCCACTCCTTCCCCACAGTCCTCTGTCAGTCCCCACACTGATCCCACTGTCCCACTCTCTCCCCACAGCCCTGTGTCAGTCCCCACACTAATCCCACTGTCAGACTCTCTCCCCACGGTCCTGTGTGAGTCCCCACATGAATCCCTCTGTCCCACTTTCCCCCCACAGTCCTGTGTCAGTCCCCACATTAATCCCACTGTCCCACTCCCTCCCCACAGTCCTGTGTCAGTCCCCACAGTAATCGCACTGTCCCACTCGCCCCACAGTCCTGTGTCAGTCCCCACACTAATCCCACTGTCCCACTCTCTCCCCACAGTCCTGTGTCAGTCCCCACACTAATCCCACTGTCACACTCTCTCCCCACGGTCCTGTGTCAGTCCCCACACTAATCGCACTGTCCCACTCTCTCCCCACAGTCCTGTCAGTCCCCACACTAATCCCAGTGTCACACTCTCTCCCCACAGTCCTGTGTCAGTCCCAACACTAACCCCACTGTCCCATTCTCTCCCCACAGTCCTGTGTCAGTTCCCCACACTAATCCCACTGTCCCACTCTCTCCCCACAGTCCTGTGTCAGTCCCAACACTAACCCCACTGTCCCATTCTCTCCCCACAGTCCTGTGTCAGTTCCCCACACTAATCCCACTGCCCACTCTCTCCCCACAGTCCTGTGTCAGTCCCCACAGTCATCCAAATGTCCCACTCTCTACCCACATCCCTGTGTCAATCCCCACACTAATCGCACTGTCCCACTCTCTCCCCACAGTCCTGTGTCAGTCCCCACACGAATCCCACTGTCCCACTCTCTCCCCACAGTCCTGTGTCAGTCCCCACACGAATCCCACTGTCACACTCTGTCCCCACAGTCCTGTGTCACTCCTCAACACTAATCCCACTGTCCCACTCCCTCCCCAGAGTCCTGTGTCACTCCCCACACTAATCCCACTGTCCCACTCCTTCCCCACAGTCCTCTGTCAGTCCCCACACTGATCCCACTGTCCCACTCTCTCCCCACAGCCCTGTGTCAGTCCCCACACTAATCCCACTGTCACACTCTCTCCCCACGGTCCTGTGTGAGTCCCCACATGAATCCCTCTGTCCCACTCGCCCCCCACAGTCCTGTGTCAGTCCCCACATTAATCCCACTGTCCCACTCCCTCCCCACAGTCCTGTGTCAGTCCCCACAGTAATCGCACTGTCCCAGTCGCCCCACAGTCCTGTGTCAGTCCCCACACTAATCCCACTGTCCCACTCTCTCCCCACAGTCCTGTGTCAGTCCCCACACTAATCCCACTGTCCCACTCTCTCCCCACAGTCCTGTGTCAGTCCCCACACTAATCCCACTGTCCCACTCTCTCCCCACAGTCCTGTGTCAGTCCCCAAACTAATCCCACTGTCCCACTCTCTCCCCACAGCACAGTGTCAGTCCCCACACTAATCCCACTGTCCCACTCTCTCCCCACAGTCCTGTGCCAGACCCCACACTAATCCCTCTGTCCCACTCTCCCCACAGTCCTGTGTCAGTCCCCACACTGTCCCACTCTCTCCCCCCACAGTCCTGTGTCAGTCCCAACAGTAATCCCACTGTCCCACTCCCTCTCCACAGTCCTTTGTCGGTCCCCACACTAATCCCACTGTCCCACTCTCTCCCCACAGTCCTGTGTCAGTCCCCACACTAATCCCACTACCCCACTGTCTCCCCACAGCCCTGTGTCAGTCCCCACACTAATCCCACTGTCCCACTCTCTCCCCACAGTCCTTTGTCGGTCCCCACACTAATCCCACTATCCCACTCTCTCCCCACAGTCCTGTGTCAGTCCCCAAACTAATCCCACTGTCCCACTCTCTCCCCACAGTCCTGTGTCAGTCCCCACACTAATCGCACTGTCCCACTCTCTCCCCACAGTCCTGTCAGTCCCCACACTAATCCCACTGTCCCACTCTCTCCCCACAGTCCTGTGTCAGTCCCAACACTAACCCCACTGTCCCATTCTCTCCCCACAGTCCTGTGTCAGTTCCCCACACTAATCCCACTGTCCCACTCTCTCCCCACAGTCCTGTGTCAGTCCCAACACTAACCCCACTGTCCCATTCTCTCCCCACAGTCCTGTGTCAGTTCCCCACACTAATCCCACTGCCCACTCTCTCCCCACAGTCCTGTGTCAGTCCCCACAGTCATCCAAATGTCCCACTCTCTACCCACATCCCTGTGTCAATCCCCACACTAATCGCACTGTCCCACTCCCTCCCCAGAGTCCTGTGTCACTCCCCACACTAATCCCACTGTCCCACTCCTTCCCCACAGTCCTCTGTCAGTCCCCACACTGATCCCACTGTCCCACTCTCTCCCCACAGCCCTGTGTCAGTCCCCACACTAATCCCACTGTCACACTCTCTCCCCACGGTCCTGTGTGAGTCCCCACATGAATCCCTCTGTCCCACTTTCCCCCCACAGTCCTGTGTCAGTCCCCACATTAATCCCACTGTCCCACTCCCTCCCCACAGTCCTGTGTCAGTCCCCACAGTAATCGCACTGTCCCACTCGCCCCACAGTCCTGTGTCAGTCCCCACACTAATCCCACTGTCCCACTCTCTCCCCACAGTCCTGTGTCAGTCCCCACACTAATCCCACTGTCACACTCTCTCCCCACGGTCCTGTGTCAGTCCCCACACTAATCGCACTGTCCCACTCTCTCCCCACAGTCCTGTCAGTCCCCACACTAATCCCAGTGTCACACTCTCTCCCCACAGTCCTGTGTCAGTCCCAACACTAACCCCACTGTCCCATTCTCTCCCCACAGTCCTGTGTCAGTTCCCCACACTAATCCCACTGTCCCACTCTCTCCCCACAGTCCTGTGTCAGTCCCAACACTAACCCCACTGTCCCATTCTCTCCCCACAGTCCTGTGTCAGTTCCCCACACTAATCCCACTGCCCACTCTCTCCCCACAGTCCTGTGTCAGTCCCCACAGTCATCCAAATGTCCCACTCTCTACCCACATCCCTGTGTCAATCCCCACACTAATCGCACTGTCCCACTCTCTCCCCACAGTCCTGTGTCAGTCCCCACACGAATCCCACTGTCCCACTCTCTCCCCACAGTCCTGTGTCAGTCCCCACACGAATCCCACTGTCACACTCTGTCCCCACAGTCCTGTGTCACTCCTCAACACTAATCCCACTGTCCCACTCACTCCCCAGAGTCCTGTGTCACTCCCCACACTAATCCCACTGTCCCACTCCTTCCCCACAGTCCTCTGTCAGTCCCCACACTGATCCCACTGTCCCACTCTCTCCCCACAGACCTGTGTCAGTCCCCACACTAATCCCACTGTCCCACTCTCTCCCCACGGTCCTGTGTGAGTCCCCACATGAATCCCTCTGTCCCACTTTCCCCCCACAGTCCTGTGTCAGTCCCCACATTAATCCCACTGTCCCACTCCCTCCCCACAGTCCTGTGTCAGTCCCCACAGTAATCGCACTGTCCCACTCGCCCCACAGTCCTGTGTCAGTCCCCACACTAATCCCACTGTCCCACTCTCTCCCCACAGTCCTGTGTCAGTCCCCACACTAATCCCACTGTCCCACTCTCTCCCCACAGTCCTGTGTCAGTCCCCACACTAATCCCACTGTCCCACTCTCTCCCCACAGTCCTGTGTCAGTCCCCAAACTAATCCCACTGTCCCACTCTCTCCCCACAGCACAGTGTCAGTCCCCACACTAATCCCACTGTCCCACTCTCTCCCCACAGTCCTGTGCCAGACCCCACACTAATCCCTCTGTCCCACTCTCCCCACAGTCCTGTGTCAGTCCCCACACTGTCCCACTCTCTCCCCACAGTCCTGTGTCAGTCCCAACAGTAATCCCACTGTCCCACTCCCTCCCACAGTCCTTTGTCGGTCCCCACACTAATCCCACTGTCCCACTCTCTCCCCACAGTCCTGTGTCAGTCCCCACACTAATCCCACTACCCCACTGTCTCCCCACAGCCCTGTGTCAGTCCCCACACTAATCCCACTGTCCCACTCTCTCCCCACAGTCCTTTGTCGGTCCCCACACTAATCCCACTATCCCACTCTCTCCCCACAGTCCTGTGTCAGTCCCCAAACTAATCCCACTGTCCCACTCTCTCCCCACAGTCCTGTGTCAGTCCCCAGACTAATCCCACTGTCCCACTCTCTCTCCACAGTCCTGTGTCAGTCTCCACACTAATCCCACTGTCCCACTGTCTCCCCACAGTCCTGTGTCAGTCCCCACACTAATCCCACTGCCCCACTGTCTCCCCACAGTCCTGTGTCAGTCCCCACACTAATCCCACTATCCCACTCTCTCCCCACAGTCCTGCGTCAGTCCCAACACTAACCCCACTGTCCCATTCTCTCCCCACAGTCCTGTGTCAGTTCCCCACACTAATCCCACTGTCCCACTCTCTCCCCACAGTCCTGTATCAGTCCCCACACAAATCCCACTGTCCCACTCTCTCCCCACAGTCCTGTTTCAGTCCCCAAACTAATCCCACTGTCCCACTCTCTCCCCACAGTCCCGTGTCAGTCCCCACACTAATCCCACTGTCCCACTCTCTCCCCACAGTCCTGTGTCAGTCCGCACACTAATCCCACTGTCCCACTCTCTCCCCGCAGTCCTGTGTCAGTCCCCACACTGATCCCACTGTCCCACTCTCTCCCACAGTCCTGTGTCAGTCCCCACACTAATCCCACTGTCACACTCTCTCCCCACAGTCCTGTGTGAGTCCCCACATGAATCCCTCTGTCCCACTTTCCCCCCACAGTCCTGTGTCAGTCCCCACACTAATCCCACTGTCCCACTCCCTCCCCACAGTCCTGTGTCAGTCCCCACAGTAATCGCACTCTCCCACTCTCCCCACAGTCCTGTGTCAATCCCCACACTAATCCCACTGTCCCACTCTCTCCCCACAGTCCTGTGTCAGTCCCCACACTAATCCCACTGTCCCACTCTCTCCCCACAGTTCCGTGTCAGACCCCACACTAATCCCACTGTCCCACTCTCTCCCCACAGTCCTGTGTCAGTCCCCACACTAATCCCACTGTCACACTCTCTCCCCACAGTTCCGTGTCAGACCCCACACTAGTCCCTGTGTCCCACACTCTCCCCACAGTCCTGTGTCAGTCCCCACACTAATCCCACTGTCCCACTCTCTCCCCACAGTCCTGTGTCAGTCCCCACACTAATCCCACTGTCCCACTCTCTCCCCACAGTCCTGTGTCAGTCCCCACACTAATCCCACTGTCCCACTCTCTCCCCACAGCCCTGTGTCAGTCCCCACACTAATCCCACTGTCCCACTCTCTCCCCACAGTCCTGTGTCAGTCCCCACACTAATCCCACTGTCCCACTCTCTCCCCACAGCCCTGTGTCAGTCCCCACACTAATCCCACTGTCCCACTCTCTCCCCACAGTCCTGTGTCAGTCCCCACACTAATCGCACTGTCCCACTCTCTCCCCACAGTCCTGTCAGTCCCCACACTAATCCCACTGTCCCACTCTCTCCCCACAGTCCTGTGTCAGTCCCAACACTAACCCCACTGTCCCATTCTCTCCCCACAGTCCTGTGTCAGTTCCCCACACTAATCCCACTGTCCCACTCTCTCCCCACAGTCCTGTGTCAGTCCCAACACTAACCCCACTGTCCCATTCTCTCCCCGCAGTCCTGTGTCAGTTCCCCACACTAATCCCACTGCCCACTCTCTCCCCACAGTCCTGTGTCAGTCCCCACAGTCATCCAAATGTCCCACTCTCTACCCACATCCCTGTGTCAATCCCCACACTAATCGCACTGTCCCACTCCCTCCCCAGAGTCCTGTGTCACTCCCCACACTAATCCCACTGTCCCACTCCTTCCCCACAGTCCTCTGTCAGTCCCCACACTTATCCCACTGTCCCACTCTCTCCCCACAGCCCTGTGTCACTCCCCACACTG